>NW_011499849.1:763366-928424 GCF_000495115.2 Populus euphratica | reverse complement strand
CTTTGAAAGAGGAAAGAGTGAGAGTTTTGTGAGGAGTTTGCTTTAAAAATTCGAAAATTCCAAGAACCTTCATGGACGAGGCTAGAATAAGATTTTATCGAATTTTGCAAGTTGCACGAACTGGCCCGAAAGCCTGAGAAAATTCTTTGAAGTTCTAACGGTGATGACTGGACCCAGCCTGGAAATCCAGCAGAAATTGTTTAAAGCTACAGGTTTTGAACAAGTGATAGTTTATCTAGAAAAGTACTATGAGCCCATTGCATAAAAGGCCTTATTCGGCCCATAATCTGTCTAAGTATGGGCGCGCATCAAAGAGCCATCATCGTCACGTCTCCCTCCCCCTCTCTGTCTCTGTTTGTCACTATCTAATTTTTACGTAAACAAATACAAAAAATAAACAAATCCACGGAAACAGAAATATCTAGAACTCGGTTGTCAACTCGATCCTCGAAAGGGTAATTTGCGGCTGAGCTGAGTGAGTAAAAAATCAATCAATCCATCCATCAAACCATGAGTGCAAACCTTGGATGCGTGATCGTAGCCGTTGATGGAAGCGAGGAGAGCATGAACGCCTTGAGATATGCCCTCGATAACCTCAAGCTCCGATCTCCTGCTCCCGACTCCACTGAAACCCCTGGCTCCTTCGTCATCCTCCATGTCCAATCACCACCCTCTATCGCTGCTGGCCTTAATCCCGGTGCCATCCCATTTGGCGGACCCAGTTAAGTACTGAAACCATATGTATTCTGCTCTCGTTACTGCTTGAATTCTAATTTCCGTTTTAATTTAATTGCTCAATGGTTTTCTTTAAATGATCAATTAAGGTGGTTTGGAGGTGCCTGCGTTCACGGCGGCGATTGAAGCGCATCAGAGGAGGATCACGGAGGCGATTCTAGAACATGCCACGGAGATTTGCCGTGAAAAGAAAGTAACTTTTTTCTCTTTTGGTCATGTCATGTCAGCTTCATGAGTTGCTATCTCTATTAATTCGTTTTGCTATTCTGATGAGAAAATTATTTTAATGCTCAGGTGAATGTGAAAACACAAGTGGTGATTGGGGATCCAAAGGAGAAGATATGTGAAGTTGCTGAGAATCTGTCTGCCGACTTGCTTGTGATGGGATGTCGTTCTTTTGGCCCTATTAAAAGGTAGCTAGTGCAGCTCGAGATTAATTTATCTGACAACAAGTATCTTGGAGCTACAGTAACTTTTTTCGTTTTATTGATGTTGAAAATCAAATAAAGGTGTCATATAGCATTGGTTCTTGTAGTTCATTAATTGAGCATATATTAATCGTGGTGGTAATTTTGACGATTGAGAGTTAAGAGTTACTCATGGGATATCATTGCACTCAGTGCAACCCATTATTTCTAGCAGGAGTAGCATTTTCTTTAATGGTTATTTTGGACAAAAAAACTAAAGATTACAAATGTGGGCTCTTTAATAATAGCCATTCATGCATCCATTTAACCAACTCTCAAATGATTTTGTTTTCCCAATAAATAGATATATGCACAAGGTTTCTTGTTAGTTGCCTTTTGAGTTACCTTTTAGATGCTAGCTACTGAACTTTTCATTTCGATTAATTGTTGGAATTTTAAATAAATTCACTTGCTTTTTTCTCGATTTAACCATGTATTTGAAAATTCGATAGACCATCAAGCAACAAAGCTTGGTCAGTTTTTATTTTCGTTTCTTCTGTAAGAACATGATCTCATTAGCTTAGACATAATAAAGGCATGACTGGCATGTCAATATGCTCCTTCAGAATGCTAAAATTGCTGAAGTGTTTTGTTTGTGAGCAGGATGTTTCTGGGAAGTGTAAGCAATTACTGTACCAACCAGGCACAATGCCCTGTCATAATAGTCAAGGGAAAGGACCCCTCATCGTGAACTAAACTAGGTATGCTTCTTAATACCACAGTGGAGTAATGGCAGCACTTTGTGTCTTTAATCCTTCATCTCTATGATACATGAATTTTCTGTACACTTTTCGATCTTGTAACAGTTTATTTCTGTATATTTGTTCCAGTGATTCATTGATCCCCAATTTATAACCACTGGGGCAACAGGCATAAGGTGCATAGTTTGCATTGCTGCGTTACTTTAAGTTGATATTGTCTTAAGCGGAAAAATTTGTTTTGAAATTGAACTTTGTTTTATTACATACTTGCCCATTTCCAACTAGTTTGGGGCTAGGATTAGTTGAATTGGATATGATGCTGTTCTCACTAACAACTAACTGTTTTAGAATATTATTTGAATTGATACTTGCTTGTGCCATTGAGCAGTTATTTTTAAACCTGATAATGAGTGGTTCCTCAATTTCATTAATAAATTAAACTGCATAGGTCATTTTTTTTTTCTTCTGATGGAAGGCTTCATTCTACCAGAGTTTGTTGAAATTTCTTTTACAACTAAACCAGACATGATAGGTTGACCTCATTCTCAAACTCATTTGGACTCATTGTATTAAGTCCTTGTTCGTTCACATTCTTCTTTTTCTTGTTATTGCTAGGTTTTTGTGGTAATCCAATAAGTTTGATCTTTCTACCTTTAAAAGTGAAAGAGCTTGAATTTGATCAACAAGAAATGGTGACATTTAAATCATATATCCATGGCCTTCCTAAAATGACATGTCCTACATCCATTGGAATTGCATCACACCAAGTTTTATCATGATAATCTAGGAATTTGATAGGGAACAAACATTTCTCATTGATTGCTATGGAGTTATTATCAACCCATGACACATTATATGACTTAGGATGGGGAACAAGTTTTAGGCCTAAACAAGATACTACATTGATACAACTTTCATTATTAATGATAATCTTGCAACACTTATCCCTGCACTTGATATAGGTGTGAAAGATAGAAGTCCTTCTCCAATCTTCAGTTCCCTCGGGTTGTGTCAAGGCATATCTAAGCAAACCCAACCTAGTTATCTCAAATGCTACGGCTACGGTGTTTAGTTCATGATTGGTTATAAAGATATCACTCAAGGTCGAATCCATAGTAATTGAAAACTTAAAGTTATATGCTAGATGACGATTCACAAATGCATGTAATACTAACTTAAAAATGAAATTGAGATTAAGAATGGTTTTTGCAAGTAAAATCATAATACAAAAATAAAGCTAATTCAATTATTTTTTTTAACATGGAGATTAATCAAGAACAAAATGCACCAAGAAAATTTTAAGTATGTATTGCTAGATACTTAAATGTAAATGATTAATTAAACACAATGTCAAAAATAAGAACTCACAATTAACGAAGAGGACTAATGCTAGATATCAATGACAAAAGAGGTTGATAGGCAAAAAAAAATTAATAAATATGAATGCCAAATGGGACTTATTTATTTATTTATTTATTTTAGGCACAAAAGTAATATTAATGACAACTTATAGATGAGCAGAAAACTAGAATAGTAAAATTCAACAAATCAAAAGGTAAGAGTAATTTATTGACCAAATTGCTTGAAGATAAACTATTTGGAACATGCAAGCTATCCTTGATGTTGTGGAGCTATTGTTAGTGATGTCCTGAATGACTTCCTTTTACTGCCTTTCGGGACTTCCCTTTGCTGCCTTCAATTTTCCTCCTTTTTGTTTTTTCCTCTCACCTTTTGTTTTCATTGTCACTTCATTTTTTCATGACTTTTTTTTTACACTTTTTTTTCTTTTTAGATCAAAATAAAAGAAAGAAGAGTGCAACTAAAAAAACAACCAGGACTTTATAGAAAAGTAAAATAACAAGGAAGACTTCTAAAACTACTACTTCTTCACCCCTCTTTCAAAATCTGATTTGTTGTGCTGGCTGTCTGTTTGCTGGTTTGTTGCTGTTGTTAAAGAAATCAAAATTGCCACAGCTGGTTGATGGAAATGGCGTGTTGGCATGGATGTCTGGTGGCCAAGGTTGAAGGTGTTGTTGTTTGGCTTGAAGTCTGCAAATGTGCTATTGGTTTGTTGCTGCTATTCCAGGAAGATTGTCTGTTTTTCTTTTTTCTTTCTTTGTTAAAGATTTGATTCAAGGAATCTGAAGCTCCTCTCCTCTGTTTCTCTCTCTCTTTTTTTCTAGCAATCGAGGCTTTTGAAATCCCTAATTTCGAAGCCTTCAAATTCGAGATAATCTGAATAACTTTGTTGGTCTCCTGGGAAAACTTATAATTGTTTATTGAAGGGAACTATAGAAACAGAGAAAAATTTGTTATTGGTTTCATCTGGTGAAATCCTCCAGCGTGTGGGTGGTGAAGACCCTGGGATAAATTGTTGGGCAGTGGTGGGATTTGTTGAACTGGTGTTCTGGTGATCAAGAGCTGTTGGGTTTGACAATGTGATGTGATTTTGCAGTGTTAGGTGGTGTGAATTGGGTCATTGAATGAGGTCGGTTTGGCTGCTAGTGTTAGACTGGCTGAAATTGGTTTTGTGGTAGTGTGGGTGGCTGTTATGGTGTCTGATTTGGTATGATCTTGTTGTTAGCTGTGTGGGGAAGATGGATAGTGGCTACAATTTTGGGGAAAAATTGATTTGAAGGTGTTTTGTTTTGTTATTTTTTAAGATTTTGATTTTAAACGGGAAAAAGCAAAAAAAGACTTTTTTTTGTACTGCTACATTTTTTTTCACGGTTGATGAAAGTTTCCCGCAAAATCTAGGGATTGAATGTTAGGAATTTGAACAAGCCTATAGATTGTTTAATTGTAAGAACAATTAAAAGGTCATGCTCTGGTACCAAAGCTGATGTGGAACAAGAAGAAACTTGAAGTTAAAGAAAGAAAAAAAAGTAGCTAAGAGGTAGAAGTTAAAGGAAGAAAAGAAAAGGCCGAAGAAGAGAAAGAATAGGGTTGGAAAAGTCACCAACTTTGCAAATTTTATTCCATTCATAAAAAATTGTCTACATTTAGAAAAATAGAATATACATATTAAAACCCTTGCTAGAACAAACAATTGAGTTTTGTAGCTTAATAAATAAAATATCTAATAATAACTAAATCAAGTTCAACAAATAAAACCAAATAAATTAAATAAAAAATATAAGTTATAGCTGAATCTTTCAACAGTTTGGGCCAACTTTTCATAGTGTGCCGTTGTTATCCTTGACCACTATTGTCCTATTGTTGGCTGCAGATTATTGTGGATGTGATTGGAAAGAGTTTCAACTAGTGGTGTTGTCCTTCACTCTGTTCCATATATTTTGCGAGTGATTTTGGAAGAAAGTCTTGGTGGTGGGGCACGGAGCCATTCGTGTTTGCATTGTTGCTGGGTGCATGTTAGTGTTCTGTTGTGTAATCATTGTTATAAAATGCCTTCTTTTGTATTCTTTGACAGGCATTGTTGTATTGATTATAGTCTAGGAAATTGATTAATTTCCTCAACCGGGAGTGGATGCTTGAGTGCCAACTTCTGTGTTTCTACTTTCTAGCGGTGCTTTGATTTCAGGTTTCATACGCTGTTGTCATACGTGAACTGCGGCTTTTACGTTGCATAATAAGATTTCCAAACCCTTTCCTCCTTTCTATCAAATAATTTGAGTTCAACAATCTTTCTCAGTTCCAAATTCATGCTATGAAGGGAAAAATCCTCGCTACTTGATTTTGTTTCATTATGCTCTTAAAGCGCAGAATGGCGGCGCAGTTTCTGCAGTAAATTTCACGAATTTTGCTGCGAGGTTTTAATTTCACAAAGAGTTACGGGTGTCATTTGATGCGTTGGTTTCAGAAATTGTTTTAGACGAGCTTAAAGCAGGATACAAAAAGAGAATGTGATTCTATTTAGCTTGGGTTTGTGTGTTAGTGATGGTTATGATCCATACCCAAACATCTAATCAATTGGTTTATTGGTTTTTGAAAGGAGAAATCCTTTAAATGGGTTATCACAGCGACAAAATGGTCGCTGGTGATCGTCGTGTAATGATAAGGATGAGCTACTCCGGAAGACATGCAAAAGTTGCTTGATTTCATAGCTTTGGCCATTGGTGATTGCATCCCTCTAATAATTCTAAAGATTATACCCTTTTTAGCTGCTAGAAAAAAAGAAGAATTGACGAGTTTGGCAGCATTCTGCTCTGTCTGCAAGCCGACAGTTTTTCATTCGATTCAACGCATTTAAACAGGGAAGCCTCGTGAATTTGGCGGGGACCCACACAAATCATCCAGGACTTGACAGGGAGTTGTCTTCGTCCTTGTCCTCTTGCTTTATTCAAGGTTGTCTTTTGCACTGCGTGGAAAGCCTTGTCCTTGTATATTTAGGGCTTCCATCCGTTTCTCTTGAACTCATAAAACTACCTCAGGTTCTCTTGCACTGGATAGACAGATTGTTTTCCAGGGAGATCGGAGGTGCCTTCGTAAAAAAAATTTGCAAGTGTCCTCCTTCATGCTGTCTTGGAACGGGAAAACTGAAGGTGAAGGTCAAGTAAACATAGGATTTCGCACCGCAAGAAGCTTGTTCTGCCTCACTGGTCGTAGAGAAAACGAGGGGGGAAAAGTGCCATGTTTCCAAGCTGACGGACCGTTTGCATGCAGGGCCTGGTTAATTGACCAGAAGACCCTTGTTCCGTCTCAGAAAACAGACAGATTAGCTTGGTTAATTGACGAGAAGATCCTTGTACAAGGACTCCTAAAGGTTGTGGCTACAGCTAACGCAATCTTCAGACGTTTTAAACAATTGATGAATTTTGGCACTCATTAGTTGGCACAAAAATGAATATACTTCTCTTTCAAGCCAATTCGATGTCCTATTAGGCCGTACCTGACCACAAATTAACTAATAAACATTTGAGAACGTTTTATCAACTATTCCAAAAAGCTATATTAATTCACATGTGAGCAGAATGCTTCCAAAATTGATTTCTAATCAGGATAACAGATCGAGACTCAAATTATCATCAAATGCCGTTAAAATAACACAGAAGGGAAGGTTTCTGGAAATATAAAACTAGTTTTGACACAAAAATGACAAATAAGAGGCAAAAGACAGTATTAATAAATCCTTATACACTATTCTACTGGGTAGACTGCCAGGGATCAGTGTACATAACTAACATGCAGGGCTCTGTCACACTGTCATGAATAGGAATCTCCCTTAAATCATGGCATTTTACTCTGTTTAACCTTTAAATAAATATATTGGCAGGTTCCCATGAAACCCCACAACGAAAGTCTTTTTAAGACCTATGGATGTACGGGGAATTGAGATCGATGGACATGGTTTTCATGAACACATGCAATACAAGTAAGTTTTAGGGATACGTTATCAATCTACTGAGAGAGATGTGTGATCAGTTTGCCGAGAAAATATGACGTAAATTTAGAGAAATATGTGATCAGTCCTAAAAATAAAATATAAGGTTAGTTCGAAGATGCGTGAGAATACGAGGTTAATATGGAGATATTGTTTTATTAGCCCCATCATCCATAAATCAAGGTCGCTGCGGAGGAGAGATAGGTTAGATATTAGGCAAATAATTAAGGTGCCGATGGGGAATTGCTCTATAGTTGGGGGGACCGGTTTTTACGGGAAAGTCTCTGCAAGCCCGTGACCGACCGCATCCCCTGCAAATGGCCCATTGCGGACAAGAATCTTTATCATCATCGGATTGATCCTGACCCTCCCAAAAGAGGTCGATTCACGAGATGCTCTTAGTGCCACTTTGCATTACAGTTTATTTTTTAGATATCATTAATTTAAATATTATAAATCTTAAAAGAATTAGTTGAAGTGCTGATAAACTGATTCAAATATTCACGATTAAAAAAAACGCTCCTCTTACCCAAGTTTAATTCACCGGAGCATTAAAGCTTAGCTGTCCACCACTCAATACCCGTCGGTTTATTTGCAGCCTTCTAAAAGAGCCCCAGAGTGATCAAATAGAAAAAAAAGAAGAATACAACTCGTAAATTTTATTTATAAGAAGGCTAGCTTTGTAGTTTGCCTCCAAGTTGGAGTTCTTTATGATTATTTTGTGAGCTATAGTTAACACGTTCGGATGCCCCAACTGGACCCCAGATCATGCTGCTTGATTACTGCTATCACATTGCAATAATTACGAGGGTGTTTCAGTAATTTAATCCCTCCCAGAGCCTCACTGCATATATGTACATGCGTATCACTTCCACCCATGCACACACAACAACAATCTTACCTTGTCCGCTGTTCTTTCAGCTCAGAGTCCATAGTCATGGACCTCCCTCACTGTGCTGCTACGTTCTTTTTGTTTGCCCTTCTATTCTCGACTACTAAAGCTGTAGATCCTTGTGCTACTCAGTCAGACAACTCTGATCTCTCTGTCATTCCCATCTATAGCAAATGTTCACCTTTTGTTCCGCCCAAGCAAGATTCGTGGGTCAACACGGTCATCACCATGGCCTCAAAAGACCCAGAAAGGCTCACGTATTTATCAACGTTAGCAGACCAAAAGACCACTTCAGTCCCAATTGCCCCGGGTCAGCAGGTCCTAAAGATTGCTAACTATGTGGTCCGGGTCAAGTTGGGAACCCCGGGTCAACAAATGTTCATGGTCCTTGACACCAGCAACGATGCTGCATGGGTACCATGCTCAGGGTGCACCGGGTGCTCGAGCACCACATTCCTACCCAATGCCTCTACGACTATTGGGTCACTGGACTGTTCTGGAGCCCAATGCTCCCAAGTCCGTGGATTTTCCTGCCCAGCTACCGGGTCCTCCGCTTGCCTTTTTAACCAATCTTATGGTGGAGACTCCTCCTTAACAGCTACTCTTGTGCAAGATGCAATAACATTAGCCAACGATGTAATTGCAGGCTTTACTTTTGGATGCATTAACGCCGTCTCCGGTGGGTCAATACCACCCCAAGGGTTATTGGGTCTGGGCCGTGGACCCATCTCGTTAATTTCTCAAGCAGGGGCAATGTACTCGGGTGTCTTCTCTTATTGTCTACCCAGTTTCAAGAGCTACTACTTCTCAGGTTCTCTCAAGCTCGGCCCTGTTGGTCAACCCAAGTCCATTAGGACCACCCCACTTCTACGAAACCCTCACCGCCCGTCCCTATACTACGTAAACCTAACAGGAGTTAGCGTGGGCCGGATCAAAGTACCAATTCCCTCTGAACAACTTGTTTTTGACCCAAATACCGGAGCAGGGACCATAATCGACTCCGGTACAGTCATAACCCGATTTGTCCAACCAGTTTACAATGCCATCCGCGATGAGTTTAGAAAGCAAGTGAATGGCCCCATCTCAAGTTTAGGTGCCTTCGACACATGCTTTGCTGCAACAAATGAAGCAGTAGCACCTGCAATAACCCTACACTTCGAGGGCTTGAACTTGGTCTTGCCCATGGAGAACAGCTTGATACATAGCAGTTCTGGCTCACTAGCATGCTTGTCTATGGCTGCAGCACCAAACAATGTGAATTCAGTGTTGAATGTTATAGCCAATTTGCAGCAGCAGAACCTTAGGATTATGTTTGACACGACCAATTCCCGTTTGGGAATTGCCCGTGAGCTATGTAACTAGAATTCTGTTCCTTTTCCTAATTAGCGTTTGCTGAGTTATGTTTCTTTGCAAAATAGGCCGTGCTGAATAATTAAACAGGACACGTCCTGTTGTCATAGAAGCTGTGTTGTATCATAGATTAAGGTTTTGTTTAATTATGAAAACAAAATGAGAGTGCTAATTGTATTGATATGAATTAGGATTTATCCTATATATATGTGTGTGTGTGGGGTTTGGAGAACTCTGCTTTCAAATGAAAATGGAAAAGCCCTTCAAACTGTTTTGGAACACTCCATCTCAATCTCATTGTTGATCGAATCTTCAAATAATTTACAATAAGCTCGTAACACCCCCGCAAGTTAAAAATATCAAACGCACAAACGACATGAAATAAAGAAAAAAAAAAACAACAGCACGTAAATTGCAACATGTTAATTTAAATTGGTCTCCCTTTTCTTTTTTCGATCTTGTTCGTCGATCAACCCCACCACTGGTGCACTGCAACACCCTCATCCCTTAGCTTTCCATACAATGCTAAGCATTCCCAGTAGGTCTTTTTGCTGCCATTCCCATTCCTTCGTGGCTTGCACTCCAAGAAAAGCTCATCCACTAACCTTATTGCCTTGCTTTTCACCATCTCCTCCACCACTTCCGCCTCTGCCTTCATCACCACATACTCTTCCCCCTTCACATTATGTTTCAACCAATCTGACATCCCAACTTCTTCTACCTGAGGCACCTCCTTCCCTGACGATTGCTCAGTCACTGTCTCAATCTTGTACATTTCGAAATCAAGATTTCTTGTAGGATAATTCTTCGCGAACCATCCATTACCACTTCCACCGTCTTTCTCTGGCAACCCCACATCAATGAACACACGACGAGGATAACTTTCAAGTGAATCACCCATTAAGTCTGGCAGATATCTTGTCTTTTTCAGGTATCTGCTCGATTTACCCGATGCTGCCCGCGGAGGTTCCAGGAGAACATCTTCCAGGTTCTGTAGTGCTGCTTTCTTTGCCTCGTTGGCATGATATCCTAGAAGCCGCCTTTGAGTGATCAAATTAGTATCCCCATATCCTGTTTTCCTCATGGCCAAAATATTAGCGGCCTGAAATCTCCTGAGATAAACTATTTTATAATTGAAAGGCTTGTCGAATGCAGAGGAAGGATCATTGCTTAGTTGAACAACCGCAATGCCACCAACTTTGAGAGTCCGGTCAATGAATTCTGAGGTCGTATGGAAGTCATCATAGGTGAAGGCAAAGTCGAGTGCTTCACCAGGAATTGAGCGTTGTCGATCCAAATTAGCAGCAGAGATGATTTTCGTATCATTGACATTGAGGATCTTAGAGATGTGAATGGCATTACCAATGCCATTGCCATTGCCACTGCCCACAAAAACTGTTTTGTCCCCCGTTTTAAGTAGCCCCTCGTTTGTTAAATCATGGATAAGTAAAGGCAAGACCTTAGCATCGAATAAATCGGGATCAGATTCGGGCTCAAGAATAGGTGACCCAGAGGATATAGAAGCATCGGAAAGTGTTCTCAATAAGGGGAATGTGGCAAAGATCAACGCCAAAAGCAAGGATTGTGCGAGAAGCCTCAAGGCCCTAATGTTAGGGAGCTTGATGATCACGTATTTGTCGCCATAAAAATCAATGCTTTTGGTATGCAAGGGTAAGTGCCTGTGTTTCTTGAGGTTTTTGGATTGAAATCGTTGTATAAATTGAATTGCCATAATTGCAAAAATTGATTATGGCAGAAACAATATAATTCAAAAAATAAAGGCTGATGAAGTTTGCTAAATATTGAACGTGAATTTCTACGAGAAAACCAAGCTACATGCAGGAATGAAGAAATCTAAATCACCTTAAAGCAAGATGTCTAATCAATTAAATCTCTAAGGTAAATAACGGGAGGGAGAGCAGCAAAACAAGAACTTAGCGAGTACAAAACCTGGCGGCGGTGTGATTCCCACCCACGAGGGCCACACGGGTGCTTTGTATTCTAGACCAAAGCAACATCAACTGCCTCAACCGCTGCACCTCCATTTCTTAATTTTGCATTTTCAGATCGATGATTTATTCCTTCTGCCACTGATTAACCTTCTCGTGTTAACACATCAGCGACACATTATCTGCAAACACCCCTAACCATCGATCAATGATTTAATGGAGGGACGGAGACAGTTTCTTTTTTGTTTTCTTTTCTTCTCCTACAGGGAATTCTTTGAGTTGGAGTGCTCGGGATATGTGAATGGAGAGAGAAGAGAATATAAGGAAGAAAAAATAGACGTGTAAAAAGGGGTATGCCAACAACGTGTTGTCATGGTAAAAATGGTTGGTGTCACGAGAAATTAGTTTAGCCATTGCTGCAGTCTTAGTTTGTTTCTGTTGCTATAATTTCCTTTTGATCTCCTTTGGAAGCGCTGAGCTTCGGCTGTCAACATTGGATTAACTTGTGTAACCACTCCCTGTTCTTCCTTAATCTTTTTTTTACTATAATTTTATACGATGGAGCGCTTGCTGGTTACATGGCTGGAAGTCTAGAAGATCATCTTTGTCATTGAATTAAAGTTGGAGGTCACCAATTTCTCATTAAAATATGTCTTAGAACTCTCACAATACGTGTACATTTCGAGCTGCTAGTTATTTAACATTTTGATTCAATAACCATGCATGTCTTTAGTACTAATTGAGTCACGATATATACACATCCATAGTTTTTTTGTAGATATTAAGCGGCATAGCAGAGTTTTTAAATTTTACACTTCAAAATTATTTTATAAAAATCCTTTTATAAATTTATTATTATTGTTATATAACAAAAATATATAGCATGTGATTTTTTCACCATAAATTGTTACAGTAAAATTATTTTTTACCCGTAAATTGAAATAAAAAACCATCTTGTTGTTGAGGGTAAAATAATGTTTTTCATAGAGTCATTAGTAAATTATTTTGGGTATTTTCATATTTTCTAAAATATAATTTTACCTTTAGAGTTAATAATTTCTAAATAAATGATTTGATCTTTTAAAAAAATTAAAAATAGTTTAAATACTTACCTACCCTTGGTGTCAGAAAAATTAGAGTTGTTTATCAATGATTTTTTTGGCTTTTTATATTTTAGAATACAATAAAAATATAATTATATTCTTAAAAAAGATAACAATCAAGGTATAAATATAGAGGCATTTGTGTACTTTCATCATTATTTTTTTTGTGATTCTCGGGTTTATAAAAACCATTATGATATTTTTAAGTTGAAAAACTATTCTTTTATTTTAAAACGTTGATGACACGTGTGAGCTAGTTAGTGTCATCTGCAATATTTAGATGGTTCATGTGGTGTCATGTAGTGGTCAAACTTATTTTTGTGTTGTGTCCTTCAAAGCACCGTTATGTCATCTTTCTTGTCAGGTGGTGCACGGTGATGAATGATGACTAGTTTGTTGTTAAGGTCAATTTTTTTTCTTTCTTCTTCTCTTTCTCTTCCCAAAAAAGTGCAAATTTATCTTCTTGTTTTTAGATTTGTCAATTACAGCCCTTGTGTTTTTTGTTATTTATTTTCATTCTTTGTTATGTTATAAAAGTTTTAAATGTTTTTAATCTATTTCTTGAATTATAATTTGTCATATCTTATTTTTTCCACTTTAATCCTTATTCTTTTAATTTTTAATTTTTTTCCTTGACTTTTTTATTAAAGTTTTGTTGGTTTTCTTATTTTTATTCTAATTTGTAATATGTAATATTTTGCAATTTGATCGTTCTTTTTTTGATTTCTTTAGTTTTTTCTTGGTTCTCTTGTCAAAGTTTTAATGGTTTTTAATTTTATCTTTCAAATCAAGTTTATGATTTCTGTTTTTTCAATAATAATTTATAGTAATAGTAATAATAATAGTAATAAACTAATAATGATACTAATAATACTATTAATAGTGATGATAATGGTAATAATAATAGCAATAATAATTGTTTACAATAATAATAATAATAGTTTATTGTTTTCAATTTTATCTTTCAAATCAAGTTATGGTTTTTGTGTTGTCAACAATAACAACAACAATAATAGTAATGATATTAATAATAAAAATAAAAATAAAGATGATGATGATAATAATGATAATAGTATATTATAATAATAATCATAATAATAATAGTAATAATTATGATGATAAAAGTGATAATAGTAATGATGATGATAATAATAATAATATTGGCAATGATAAGAATAGAAATAAGAATAGAAATAATTATAATGATGGTGATAGTAATAATAATACTAATAATACTAGTAATGTTAAGAAATATGATTTGTTATAATAATAATAATAGTGATAATAATAATAAGAGTAACAGTGGTGGTATAACTTCTAATGATAATGATAGCACCACCACCACCACCACCACCACTACTAATAAAAATAAAAATAAAAACAACAATAATAGTATTGATCATCGTTATCATCATTACAACAACAATAATAGTGATAATGATAATAACAACAATAACAATAATAATAATTATTATAATTATAATTCTAATAGCAATAATAATAGTAATATTAATAATATTATTTATTAATAATAGTAGTGGTAGTAATATTAACAACGACAACAACAATAATAATAGTTCATTCAACATTAGATTTTTTGGAAATTGAGATTCATTGTTTTTTCATGTATGATACTTTTGGTCTAATAACTCAAGTTACGAGCTTGAAAGGTTGATGTGGCCTGACATTTTTTTTTTTTTACTTTATTTTTTTTTCAATTTCTTCACTCAATGTTAGTTCTTTAAAATAAAAAACGCTTTATGGTTTGTTTAGACTTCTTTTCTACCAAGTTAACCTGATTTATAACATGAATCATTAGTTTTAAAAATTAACACAAGTTGGCTCACCTCTTATTACCCTACTTGTATAATGATGCTATCTCAAATTGACTTGATTTTTTTTTGTCTTTTTTAATCCAATTACACACTTTTAGAGTTTTTTTATAGGTTATCTGGTCTTATTTTTGCACATTTACTATCGTTGTTATTTTTTTATCATCTAATTAAAATAAAATTGACTTGTTAAGCTTATCCAAGGCCATAACTCAAGTTATTTTTTTTTTATTTAAAACATGTTTACAGTACCTAAACATTTTTTTTTCATGGAGAAAAATACAAACATGTGGCATAATGTTGATTCATATCTCATATAAACTAAAATAGCAAAGCTTTTCAAACAATTATTTTATCAGAGACTCTGAGATATTTGCATGATGTACTTACTACAATGCAAATGCTTTTATCTTCTTTTTTTTATATGTTTCTTGATCCATTATTCGTTTAAGTTTTCAATTTTTTTATTAATTTTATCATTTTATATTATGCTCATATGTTTTTAAGTCTAAAAACTTTTTTTGTATCGCATATTATATTATACTATGTAAAAAAAAATCTTACATTGAATTGATATGCTTGATTTTACAAAATAACAATGCTTGATTTTATTGATAAAAAAAATAAAATAAAAAGGATCAAATTTTAAAAAATAAAAATATAGAGGCAAGCCTTTTTTTTAATTAACTTCTTTCAATATTCATGGGGCATAAGATAATCCATATAGGTCCCTACATTTATTTTTCCTTTTGGTATGGTCCTTGTCTTTCTAGGCCTTTACGTCCCAGTCCTAAACTTTATTTGTTCTACATTTCAATTCTTGAGATTTGAGATGAGAGAAAAAATCATAAAAAATAAGAGGAAGAGAGAGAAAAAATGGATAATTATTCATATTTTAATCACTAAAAAAACAGATTTTAGTGTTTTTTTGTTCCTCTTTATAAAAAAAGTTTCATTGAGATGTTTTTTAGCTTTTATCTTGTTGAAAGTTGTAAATCTAGGTAAAGAAAGATTTTTTACATTCTATTTGATTTTGTACTTTTTGATCACTTCAGGGTATTTTGAAGTTACAAAATGGTTTATCAAGTCTTATAGGTTGCTTATTAGGTGAAACTAAGTGGAGAAATAGATTTTTGGATTATTTTAAAATTATTCTCATGGATATATAATGAAAATAAAATTTTGTTTTCATATTTTTTTGGTAGATTTTTTATATGATTTTATCACCTTAATTAATTTTTTTCCTTAATCATGTATAAAATAATTGAGATATTATTTTAAGTTTTTTTTAATCAAGACTTGCTTTTGAGATCATGATGATTTTTTATTTTAAAAATGCTTATGATTAAAAAACATGTTTTCATAAAAAAAATGAAGAGATTCATTAATAAAAAAATGAAGTTGAGGCTGAACAAATGCATTTTCCTACTTATCTCAAACAATTGAAATTTTAATAGATCTTTGTTTAATTATCGTTGCATTTTATTAAAAAAATATATTGCTAATGAAAAACTACTTCGTTTTTCTACAAAGATCATGACTTCCTTCTACAATGATGTTATCAATTGCTTCATGGATAATTTTATACTAACCTGGAATGTATAATTTTTAAAATAATTTTCTTATTAATACTGAACAAGAATAAAATACATATTTTTCATGGTTTTTTAATTAAATTTTTTTATATATTTTTCTCAAATTTATTGTTCTCATACTTTGTCATGTAGTTATGGAGAGGTAATTGATTCATGATTTTTTAATTTTTTATTTGATATTTGTTTTTACAATTATAATAAGCTTTTGCTTTAAAAATAATACTTTTTATGGAAAAAAAAAAACATGTTTTAATGAATATATAAAAAAAATATGAGGAAGAAGAATAAGCCTTTTATTATAAATATAGGCTTTTTTCTTTTTTTAGTTTGAATCATTGTAGTTTTTGTTTTTTACTTTTTTTTATCTTATTGTTATTGCTTTTTTTTAATAAACAATGTTACTAATATTTTTTTGTCGAAAAAAACATGAATAAAAAAATATTATTTTGATAAAAAATAATATATATTTTAATAATTTTATTCATTATTTTTTTATATAAATATTTATTTTTATTATTATATGATCTAATTCACGAGTTAAAAAAACTAACTTGATTTAACACATAGTTATTTCAATTTAACACATAGTTATTTCAATATTTTTTCTTATGAAAATATTAAGTTAATAATGTTGTTGATTTTTTTATTTTAAATCAGTTTAGTTTTTAATCGGATGACGAGGAGTGTGCATGATAAATCGACAAATTAACCTTCACTCTTTTTTTTTTTAAGCTAAATTCCGGCAGGAGTACATGTCACTATACTAACCCGCCAGAATTAACCAAGTTTAATAATATTTTTTAATATTTCTTCTCCGGAGCGCGCCCGCCAGATGCAGCCAGGTTTAATAATATTTCTGAATGCACATTTACCGCACACACATATATCGACTTTTATATGCGCCGAGTCTTTTACCTAAAGCGCCATATGTTACAGCGTTGTTGCTGCTTGGCATGGTTCACGTGAAAAAACATTCAATAATTATAGAAGAGACGTTCTTTCCAATATCACGTCTGTCCCCATGTAGGCCAGCGATCCTTGATCACTCCCAAGGGCTGTGTTCTCGTGATCCTAAAGGCCAATATCTCACGATTCCATGAAAAAATAAATATATATTAAAAAAATACACATGTTGTAAAATTAATCAACCATTCGTGCACCAAATCAGTCTCATCCTGGGAACTCAATCATCAATTAATATTAACTTACAGTTTTAATTCAAGTTTTTAAATCAACTTTTATTATAAAAAAAATTAATTCTATTAAGTCAATGCAAAATTAAAGGTATACTTTTGAGAATAATAAATAATTGTTGATCCAAAACAAAAATCCTCAATAAATAACAATGCTAACGTCGTAGCAGAGAGTGACTTTGTTCCCAACTCCATGTAAGTCTAATTCATATAGTAATTTTCTGTTCTATGGTTGCCATAAACCGCTAAGATAGTTATTAATATTATAATAATAGTTGTTTTTAAAATATATTTTTTATTTATAAATATATTAAAATAATAATTTTTATTTTTTAAAATCAGCAAGTAAAAACAATCCAAAATATAATATATTTTTTTTTGAAAAATACAACACGTGGCCGCAAAGAACAACAGGCTCTAGACAAGCCGAAATATAAACGAATTCGCACTACATTTTCGGACCCTGGGTGAACTAATAGTGGGTTGGACCCTGTAAGTGTTCAGATCATTGGCCCCCTGAGCGTGAGTTTACCAGCCAACCCATGCTTCGTGCAGGTAAAAAATGGGCCAGCCGAAAACGATCACCGTAGCTTTTAATAAAACGAGAAATTTCGGTTCCCATTTTCAGCAATAAATCTGAAATTAACCATTGGGTCGGGCCGCCAGGGTGGTGTTAAATTTTAATTCTTTGAATTTGGTTTCGACAATAAATATATAAATAAATTGTTTTGACTTTTCAGACGTTTTGACTTTTCAGACTTTTTCTCTAGTCCTCCTGGTCAAGCGCAACTTTTTTTTACCTGGCGAAAGAGTCAAGTCAACCATTTCTTTTCTTGCGGTCAACCTCAACCCCTTTTTTTTCTCTGTTTTTTTTTTTTTTCAATAAAAGAGGTGAAACTAGACTTGTTCTCATACAAATGGCAATTCCCTCAATTGTCTGCTTCTCCCAGACTACAGATCCAGAATTTCCGAAACCGCAACCCCCAGGGTCCCAACAGCCACGTGTAGTCTTGTCCTTCCTCTCTCTGGGTCCTCAGTTCCAACCTCCCCTGCTAACTATCTCCCCGTCTATATAAAGCTTCGAATCCGCTGACTGAGTAAATGGATGTTTATACAAGTTGAGAAAGCGATGACGTGTTTTTAAATCTTTATTTTAATTCAACTAGTGCTAGGACCCGCATTATGCTCTGAGTAAAATTTTAAATTATTTTTTAACATAAAAAAGATATTGATTTTGTGAATATGCTTCCAGATATCCTAAACTTTTTTAATTAAAAAAAAAAAGAGAAAAGATTGTGTTTATGATTAATAAAGTAAATTAAAATATATATATATAAACTAATAAACAAAAAAAATTCATCAATTCTTCAACATTAAAACATGAAGTTTGTCTTCCTAATAAAAGCAAAGAAAATAGATTTATATGTAAATATTTTTTTATTTGGATTTTTTTATATGTTTTTATTTTTATTTTTAGAGCTTAAATTGGTTTATAAGAAAGAACAACCTTTATTTTTATAAATGTATCATGAAAATACATACAACTTATTTACATAAAATATAAACAAACAAGATTGAAGTCAAATTGAAAATAATTCCTTTAAAGTGTCATGAAATTAAAAAGATTAAATATTATCTAAAGAAAGATTAAAGTAAATAATTTTAAAAGTAAAAGAGATGGCATCAATTAAAATTTAAATAAATAAAAATAATATTTAATTTTCATTGTCATGAAGGGGCTAGAAGATATCTTGATACAACGAGGAAAAAAAAAAAAAACAACACATTTATTGAACCCATCTCGTAAAGAGAAACATGTTAACTTTAAAATTGGCTGTTTTTTATGCTTGGAATGCGGCCATCAAAGCACTTTTTATCTCCTCGGTATTTTATAATAACTCTTTTTTTCATCTTAATATTTAGGGATTTGATGATGAAAAAAAAGAGCATTGTCTAAATTAACAATGCAATGCAGGTTACACCTGAGTTAGCGCCCGTTATTACTTGTCTCCAGTTATTTTGTTTCATAGAATAATGATGTCGATTCCTTTTCCATGGGGTAGGGTGATTTAAGCATGTTTGAGCATGTATGATATTGTTGTGATGATTATTTTTAAAATTATTTTTTATTTTAAAATATATTAAAATAATATTTTGTATTTATTTTAAATAGAAAATATAGAATAAAATATAAAAACAAAGACATGCACTTGTGGTAGATGCTCCACAGACATTTAAATTCATAGGCACCATAAACAAGTGAATCCTAAAGCCGTGTCTGCCACTAAAGCTTTGGCACGTACGCAAAAGACTGGAAAGTTTTCTCCTGTGTATTAGAATTCATTGGATCCCCTGTATGTGTAGGAGGACATCCATGCACCATCCATGTGACGTGTCAGCGAATGTAATGACTCTGGACCCATCATATCAATCTGAAGTTTCCATGGAAGATGCTCTGTTGTGGCGGGACAATAATTCATTATTTTCTTACGCGGAATTCATCGCCATAGTTTCTCAATTTACTGTTGAAATATTCTGTCGATGATCTATGATGATTCATGTAACGTCGGTAAGTTTATCAGTAATAAACTGATTAGTAGATTTAGGAATGGAGAAAGCATATCAAACAAAACAAAAATCACTCATTTTGACATGTCAGCATTTTTTTATCAGTGACCTTCGCTTCACATATTACTGGCAAAAAAAAATTATATGTAATGCTAACAGTGAGTTTTTTTTAATTATCGATGGAATAAAATCGCATGTAATTAAACAACATTATAATTATATTTATAATAATTATACATATAAACTTGATCTATCAGTAATGTTATCTTTTTAAAAAAAATTATTAAACAAAAAAATAATTAAAATAAATTAAAATTAAATATTTATTATAATTTATAAAATTTATAAGTTCAACTATAATTAATTTATAATAAAGGCTCAAGAAGGAAAAAGAGAAGGTGGATCCTTGTCTGGATAGTAGGAAGCTTATGTATCACTTATTCATGATTTTATTTCTGTTATCAATTAATAAAATTTGATTATTTTAACATTGAGTCATTTGACGTCAATAATGAGATGGGTCATTCAAGGTTGAATTTATTGGTCCTTAATTGTTTCAAACTTTAAAATTTAAGTGCTTTGAACCAATTATGAGTATTCAATAGTTGAAACACTTTGAGTCATTCATAGATTCTTGAATATAATTTTTGAAATACCGCACACTTGATTTCTATTTTGTCATTAGACAATCCTACCTTCAACCATAAAACCATAATTTGGATTAAGTTTAAGATGGATCAAAGAATTATCCCTGTGGCTCTCTTTCGACCCGTTAATATATTTATCACTAAAAAAGCTAGCAAGCTCTAAAAATAATAACTTGAAAATTTCTTTTGTTAAAACTCGATCATATCATGTATTGTTGAACTTAATATAATATCTTGGCTACCTATACAACATCTCTTTTCTTAGTGTTATTATTTCACATATGTTTCCATAGAAAAACTTTTTCAGACTTGGTTCATGTCCAAAAATCATAGCTCACAAGAGAAAATTGTTGTTAGTTAAGCATATTCATACAAAACAATATATTATAAAAAATTAGATATATTAAAAAAATGATATTATTATCTGTTTCACATGCAAAACAATCATAATGGATCCATTAATATGCATAGTAATGAAACCACTATAAATCTGTCAATTCTAGTTCTCCATGCTGGATTATGACTGTCACATAAAATGCTTAATATCATGTAATGAATATATTTCTCCTAATCAGCCTTCAAGATGTACGAAGATTTAGAATCTTTTCACACCTTCATGTCATTTCAGCTTTTAAACTTTATTTCGTTCGTACAAATATATATATATATATATATATATGTATGTATGTATGTATGTATGTATTGCATCTTATACAAAAAACCATACAATTCATGTGATGTAAATTATTTAGATGTTAATAAGTGAAAAATAAAATTTTAAAATCTAGATTAAAAAAATTATTTTAATTTCAATCTTATCTAATTTCAACATAATTATCCTAAATCTTTGTGATAATGATATTAATAATCTTATCTCAATCTAAAATTTTCACGGCTATTATAAAACTAGAAATTATAGATTTGAGTGATTTACTTCTAGTGATCACAACTCTTGAACCCATGATTTTAATTTAGATAAATAACACTTATTGTATTTTTTTAATTACTTGGTATTACATTTAGTTCAAATTAATCTACTAGAAACATATAAAATTACTTTTAATTTCTTTCTATCAATCTAATACTTATTAATATAACATTGGCTCCTTAAAATTGATTAAAAAACAATATAATAAAAAATCTAACTCCTAAACATTTCTCAGTGATATTAATATGCTTGGAAAAACTCAATTAAAAAGATAAGAACAGGAAACACACGTCTTAAACCAATTAAAAAAACAAAGTTTTTGGCCATGATATTCCCATTCCACTCACTGTTGATACATGTTCTGATCATCAAATAAAATGGAGCATTAGTTACTAGAGGAATTTTCTTATTTACTAATATACACTTTATTACTTACAATAACTTTAATTAATTATTTAATCATTATTTTTTTGCCTTTCACAGCCGAAAAAACAAAGTTTTCAACTCAAAAAAAAAAAAACTAAATCATATTTGTGTTTGGGATCGGTTTTAAATTCTAGAGATTCGACTAGTTAAAAACCAAAATGAATTTATCAAAACTAAAATAAAAAAACCAAAAACCTATCCCGTAACAAATCTGACTACTAGCTCTTTACTTTCTCTTTTGGCTCCCAGAACAGTTCTAGTGGGGTCCATTAAGAAAAGCTCATATGATTTCGACATGTGTCAATTATCGGATTTTTAAAGGGCCCGATGGTGGTTCATTAACATTGACTACCTTAAAAAATTCCATTTATTACGCCCCTGATTAGTGATGCGTTTTAAATGGGTCGAGATAAAACTTGAATTTTTTTAAAATTATTATTTTTAAAATTTTTTAAATTATTTTAATGTGTTAATATTAGAAATGATTTTTAAAAATAAAAAAAATATCATTTTAAATAAAAAATTCTTTAAAAATAATCACTAAACAATAATTAACACATCTCTAAACGAGAGGACGATCTAACGGTTAACACAGGAGATTTTCATCAAGATATCTCGAATCCAAACCTTAGAAAGGGTTCTACTCGTTGCATGCACAAAGGCTCATTAATTAAGCTCCTAGTTGCGATTGCCAACGTCACATCTTGCTCGCATCTTCTCCGCTGCCATCATATGCCACTGCTGCTTTTACAGCTGGCACAGCCTATTTATCACTTCCTCGTCGCCATCAACATTTTATAACCATCGTCCAAATTATTATTAATTTGTCAAAACAATATTTTCCATCCACAACACCTTTGCCGTCTCATGGTAAAAGGAAGAAAGACAAAACGTAACTCTTTTTCTCACCTTTAGAATAAAACACAAATTACCACAGCCCGAAATTTATGACACAGATCCCATATTGATCGCTGCCAGAGTAATTCATAGCTGACATACAAACTGAATTTAGCCAATGGTAATGGGCTTTCTAGGCCCAATCACGAATCCTTTTCTGGGCTGTTGCTGCAAAGGACCGAGGATCGGGTCCGTGTGTTTTAAATGGTGTTTTTTAAATATTTTGTAATTTAAAATGATTTTTTTAATTTTTTTATGTTAATATAAAAGATATATTTTTTTAAAAGATATATATTTTAATATATTTTAAAATAAAAAAAATAATTTTAAAAATTATCATTTGCAAACTTCCAAACATCTTCAAAAACCATAAACCGTCCTTACGGTGTCAATACCATAAATAACATTAAAAAAATAAAGAAATATGGAAAGGTGTGCTAGCAAGCTAGCTCTCTCCTATAAGGTAGGATGAAAAGTAAAACGTGAGTCAAAGGACAATAATTTTTTTTTTTTAATAAAACGAAAAGTCAGGCCAGGGCAGTTAAGAAGCCGCGCTCAGTTCCGCCGAGCCTCGTAAACCTGGAGTGCCATTTGTTCATTTGTTTGGCAATGAGATGGAGCGTGTTTTAAAAAATAAAAATTAATGTTTTTTTTTAAGAAAAAACAATTAAAATTAGGCTTTCCAACCCCACCAAACCGCGTTTTATATTCATACAGTTCCCACTTTCCATACGCGCACCATTCCAAGGCCAAAGCATCGAATTTCTTTACAACTTTCCTATTCTCTCCTCCGGCAACACCCTATAAATACTCCCTTGCTCTCCTGCCCTCAGAACCATCCTTTCTTTCTTTCCTATTTTGTTCGCCCTATTTTTATCTGGCATATGTCTCAAAGACGAAACGTCCCCCATTCTTCTTCTTTTGCTTTTAGCCTTCATTCCCATTTCCACATCTCCAGCAACCTGAAACCCAACTGGTAACGGGAAAACCTTTAATCTATCAAACTAATCAATCATATCATGGGTGTGAAGGGTTTTGTTGAAGGAGGTATTGCATCGATTGTTGCTGGGTGCTCCACTCACCCTTTGGATCTAATCAAGGTCCGTATGCAGCTCCAAGGCGAAAACTTACCCAACCCACAGGCTCACAATCTCCGCCCTGCCTATGCCCTTAACCCCGCCGCGATCCCTCATAATTCCATCCATGTCCCTCCCCCACCACCACCAACGCGCGTGGGGCCAATTTCTGTCGGCGTCCGCATCATCCGGTCAGAAGGTGTCGCCGCTCTCTACTCCGGCGTCTCCGCCACCGTCCTCCGCCAGACTCTCTACTCCACTACCCGTATGGGGCTCTACGATGTTCTGAAGCAGAAATGGACCAATCCGGAGACAGGAAACATGCCATTGTTGAGCAAAATAACCGCTGGTTTGATCGCCGGAGGGATCGGAGCGGCTGTCGGCAATCCAGCTGACGTGGCAATGGTTAGAATGCAAGCTGACGGACGTTTACCCGTGTCCCAAAGGCGGAACTATAAAAGCGTGATTGACGCCATCACGAGGATGTCGAAGCAGGAAGGTGTAACTAGCCTGTGGCGCGGGTCATCTCTTACGGTGAACCGCGCGATGATTGTCACAGCATCGCAATTGGCATCGTATGATCAGATAAAGGAAATGATAGTGGAGAAAGGAGTGATGGGGGATGGGTTAGGGACTCACGTGACGGCGAGTTTTGCTGCCGGTTTTGTGGCGGCGGTGGCATCGAATCCGGTGGATGTGATTAAGACTAGGGTAATGAATATGAAAGTGGAGCCAGGGAAAGCTGCGCCTTACAGAGGAGCTATCGATTGCGCAATGAAGACCGTGAAAGCTGAAGGGGTTATGTCCCTTTATAAGGGCTTTATACCTACAATTTCAAGGCAGGGTCCTTTTACTGTGGTTTTGTTTGTGACTCTCGAGCAGGTTAGAAAGTTGCTCAAAGAATTCTAGGTAGTTGATGACGATGACGAAGAAGATACTAAGTTTGGGCTATCGGTATAATTATTAGTATTATTGCTATTAAGATGATGATAATTAAAAAAAATTAATGTACCGTTAATCTTATTAATATGAGGAGTTTATAGAAAAATGTTTTTCCTAATTTCTCAAGAGTATGATTTGATGCTCGTTGAAAAGTTTAACGATGGGACATCTTTCCGAATTATTTGTTGAATTATTCAAATTGGGAAGCAAATTAATTCTTGTTCAGTGACAAAATTAACGCGGCTATGAAAAGCTAATTTAGGACTTTTAATTGGGTTTGGTTAAGGATTGCTTGAGCTGTGTTGCCGTCTTTCTTTGAACCTTGAACTGTAAATACCAAAAACTATCTGACGCCGGTCTGAAAGATCTTCAGAGGTATTGGAATTTAAAATGCTTCCGTCGCCTCTCGCCAATAAAAAGTGGTTGTCGTGGTTTTTGTTAGGAGGACTTGTGGTGAACACGTGGAACCTATAGATCACGCGGACTTTCAGACTAATCGTTTCACCGTCACCGCAGAACGTGGCGTGTCGTTTATTTTAACGAGTATCTTCTCTCCATCACCTACCTTTTGCTGTCAAAACTCAACTGGTCTTTCCAGGAAGGTCCCCTCATTTTCTGGAAATGACTTGTTCCTTTGTACTGCCTCATGAGATTTTGAAGTTGCAAGAAATTTCCAGTTTATGGGGTTTGATTATGTTCTTCCCTATCTCACGAGTTGGTAATGTCTCATCAGTTTCTTACAATTATACTCTATTTACAAAGATTAGCATCCACGTTTCAGACCATCTTCTTATATGGCTAAAGCTATTTACAAGATGTTTAACACAGCTATTTTGCTTCTGCTTGTAGAAGCTTTACAAAATGAAGTATTTTTTTGCTTAAAAAATTTAAATTAATTTTTTTATTACTTTATTATAATTTTTATATGTTGATATAAAAAATAAAAAAAATATTTTAATATATTTTTAAAAAACATTTCAATCTCCAAGAGCCAAATAGATGATATAGCTTTATTAATTGTATAAATATAATTTTTTTAATGTAGACTCCAATAAAAAAATCATTTTAACAACTAATTTATATTTTAATATTTTTAATATTAATATTTTTAACTTTTTTATATAAAAAAGATCGAGAAAAGTTTAATCAATGAAAGAAATAATATTTAAATAATATATTTTAACATTTTAGCTCTTTTAATAAATATGTAGAATTTATTTGACTCTTCCATTAGTGATGTAAAATCAAAGAAAGATAAGCTATGTATTATTTTTTTGATTTTTAGCTCATCTTTCTGCTTTCCCAGGTCAACAGCAAAAGGCCTAGTGATTCCATCCATATAAAAAATTACATTTGACAATACAAACGATCAAGACTGCATTATTTTTTAAAATATTTTTTTAATATTAGCATAAAGTCAAAACATAAAAAAAAATTAATTTTAAGCTTTTTTTTTTCAAAATTTATAAAAACACCCAACTGCCCCTACTGAATCATCTCTGAACCAGCAAAACTCAATAACTAAATTACAGACAGTTCTTACATCAAGGAAATTGTTATTATATGTATACATCATGGACTCATGGCGAAGTCAGAACTTTGAGCGTGTCGACAAGGGCATCTATCAACCTTGCAGCTCTGTCATCCCATAAGATTCTCTAATTACTCATCACTAATATCTGTCTCAAACAAATTGTTGAGGACATAAGCTATGCCCCCTCGACACAAAATTAGAGTCCCATGTATCATCTCGAATTGATCCTTGGAGCCACCAGAGGTTTACCTCTGCCTGCATTATAGGATACATGGCCATCAGATTTTCCTCTTTCCAAACTTCGCAGATGCTGATCTTCAGAATATTTTCCACCATCTAGATCCTGAAGTGATTGACTATCTGATGTTGTAGATTTTTCAGAAATCTGAAGTGGTTTCCCCTCTTCTTCTCCCAGACATTCCAATCCTTTACCTCTTTCTAGATTTTGAACCGAATATATTTCTGAACCTCGGCCCTTCTCGAGTTTTAGATTTGAACCTCGGCCCTTGTCCCTATTCTGGAGTTCATTCGCAATCTGGCTACGCCGCTCCTTCAGAAAGTTGAGCCGGGTTGTCAAACTCGTCAATGCAGAAGTGGTGGAATTCACTCCCTATTGGGCACAGTTGTGGCAAGTGGCATGAATATCTGATACCGTTTACTTTTATGAAATAAAATGCTTTAGGCCTTGAAATAAGCAATTACGTTCATATGTTCCCACAGAAATCAAAGAATGTTTACTTCCTAGGCATCTTTACCCATCCGACCCAGACAATAATTTGATTTGGCACAGAGTACCCATGCACAATTAGAAAGCTTCACGGCCTACCTCACTCCTTGCACCAGACCTCTTGGAATTGGTTGAAAAAATGGGTCTGGGGTTGCCACAATGTTTTGAATCCAGCTGCTGGGTTTCAGCTCCATCCATACACGTATCCTGCCACAAGGAACCCTCCATAGTTAACTTAATCCATGTTATCAAAGAGAATAAATTGGAAGAGCTGAAGGTCAACATGTTGATTAGGCATCCTGAGAAGCTCCCACTATAGATTTTCTCACAATCTATTAATCTCATCCCAATCTTAAAATAAAAGGTTTCGGCTGCCATGCACAACTTAATCACGATTCTCTAACATCTGAAGAAATTTGCCATTATAGTTTCAGAAAATTAAGCCAAGAAACAGAGGCAAACTTGGAAAAAAAAAAGAGGCATTAATGTGATGGCACGTATCTTTTCCTAGTGGCTTTAAAGGTAAACTCCGTAATTTTATAATTGTCTATCAATACCTAACTTGGAGAGACAAATTGACCTCTACATTTATACATGAGACTAGAAAGAAAGAAGTATAAGAGATGTACAGGCAAGCAACATTTTATTGATATTCAAGGGGCTGGGATGGACAGATTTAGAGGGCTAATAAGATAGGTCTAGCCATCTGCTGCAAGTGCATACCTTGCTTGCAGAACGTCCAAATTGTGAAGAAGCAGTAGCTTCAGCATTCTTCTCTTCACCATTCCTGCAAGAAGGCAATATTAACAACAGCAGCACACCCACACCCGCGTCCAAGCATGCCTTTCTTTAGTTTCTTTTTATCACATGCACAAATCATTTGCTGTCTGTCCAGTCCTCTTCAAAAGAAATTTTAAAAAAGAATCAGATACGAGGCATGGAAAAAACATTACCCTTTTGCCTTATGTAATGAAGCATTCGGCTGATTGCCCAAACCATGCATAGAACCAGAGCATTCATCACCCTGTTGATTAAGCTGCGCCTGTAGATCATCAACCTTCTGCTTCAAATTGGCAACATCTGCCTCTGCTTGAGTTATTTCCTCAAGCTCTGCCTTCATCTGTAGCACAATAATTAAGTTAAGAATTCAATGCAACAATCAAGACCAATTATACTAGTTACAGAAGAGGTGAGCTGACTTTTTCATCAATTGTGACTGGAACTTGCAAGGGTCCCTTGGAAGTGTTAAGTCCTGCTTCTAGAAATTTTCTCTTCTCTCTCTCCTTTTGCAGCTGTTCCTGTAGTCTTGCTACCTGTAAATACAAGGTAAGTCCTCAGTTCAAGAACCCCAGAAATCTTTCAATCAATCTAGTATTTGTAGTTTACTGAGTCAGAAACAACTATGAATTGTAATCTACATGCACTGAAAAATGAATGAAGAAATATTTGACAAAAATTATGGCATGAATGAGTCATGAACAGACACGAAGTCATAGTTCTAATTAACTGCAACTTTATGACTTTTTACTCCTGTCAGTTGGTGACCCATTAGTGTCATAACCGGTCGTGGCATGTAGCATGGTTCTTAAAAAAATAGAGACATGATAGAAAAGTCAAAGCAGCAGCTTCTATTTCCAGATCATTCTTGTGGTCTAAAACGATCTTAAATTTTTTTGTTAGGAGTATATAGACATTGAATTCACGACCACGCTGAAAAGTAAACAAAGTTTCCTGGAGGTTCTTTCCTGGGGGTTCAGAGAGTTTCTCCGAGCTATAACCTTTTGCAACATTAAAGAAAATGCATGGGCATAGTCATTGCATCACAATGTTGTAATAGAAAAATAAATAAAAACCATGCAATAGCGATCATTTTATGGCGATCTTGACATCTCCAATGAAAAGGTTTCAGAAACAGCTTCCTCCTGCAAAACTTCCTAATGCCTTCATATGCTAAAACTATCTTGACAAGGACTCGAGTTACCAACACCCCCCCCCCCCCCACCCCCAAAAAAAAACAACCCCACCACCCCCAACCCCAAAACAGAATCATCTTAAGGGGAGGAACAGAGGAAAAGAATCAAAATAACAATAGAAAGGATAATAAATTTTCTCCATAGAACATACGTCTTGCTGGAGAGCTAGACGATACTCGTGAAACGCCTTCGTTTGTTTTTCCAAGTTAGCTTGCAAAATGGCATTACCTTTGACCTATGAAGGAAGATAGAGCAGATTATTAAAGTGAAAAAAGAAAGAAATCTCCATATAATGACATCAAGAGGCATTATTTAAGTCCCTACCTCTTCAGAAATTATATTTTGCATCTCAATTTTAGTTGCCTCCAGCTTCTGGATTTCAACACTAAACAGTCAAATAGTCAGATGATCAGCATGGCTGAAGATAGTAAAACAGTCCATGACACTAAAACTAAGATTTTATGTCACTTCCAAAAGTAAAATGTAACATAACATGCCATATTATGAAAGTTTCTGTATCATGTAATTTAAATATGATGCATGGATTGTTCTATTAATTGTGCTATATTACAGCCATAATAAAAATCATGGGAGCTAGACATTACAAAGATGTGACGTGCCTTAATATTGTCAATGCATAAAAGTGCTCTTTTGCCGAGCATTACCTAGTTGAACTGGCTAAAGAAAAAATTCAAAGAATAAAAGTAGGGTGGCACTGTACCACGTGGATTATTTTTACACAAATCACACAACTAAGAACAATGGCACAGGTTCTGATTAGATACAACTGTTCCACCATTGTTTCTTGTGTGTATTTATGTAACAAATATTCGTGCTATAATATCTTTTACCATTTAAGTACAGAAAAAAGATAAGGAAGAGCTGCATTTAAGCTAGAAAGTATCATAGCAGGGCATTCTAATCTTCACCATATACCAAAATTAGAGTCAGCATAAGAACTGATTGAACAGAATAGACAAAATCCTCGCCCGATGGTGATGAGGCCACTAACACTAAGAATTCCGAACTCCAATCAATCTTCGAGATGAATGAGGGTAATAAACTGGGATTCAATTTTTCTAGTGCCAGACGGAACTTCCTGCTTCAAACCCAAAATTCTCCGAATTACTAACACAGATGAATAGTAAGCCAGTATATCAATTAGAGGTTAGTTCTACATACATGGGCATCCAGCCCCTACTACATCATCTAAACTAACAAAAAGTTGTGTCTAACACATTCCGTATTCATCCCTTCTACAAAGAGTAGAACAAATGGATAAAAAGTCCAACTGCAGTGGTAGTGCTAAGGATGCTGACCACGTGTTTGATTAGAGAGAGATGCATGAAGGCTACCAAAAATACATGAGAAAAATGCTTGTGAAAGCAGAAGCATGATCCATTTAGAGGAAATGTATACTTACTCATCCTCAATAGGGTAATCAATGGATTCCATAGAAAGGTTCTTCTTTGCCTGAATTCATGCCAAAAGGAAAAAAGAATTTGATTAGAAATGCTTATATCGCACAAAAAAGTCTTTGTGATGAGACAGCAATTCATGGTGGAAAGTCAAATGCCCTTTCGCAAGAGAAATCATTTAGCCACAAAACATTAAATTTTGGGGAGCATAACTGAAGGAAATGGCGAACCAACACATAAATTTAGATAACATGCACTCACAGCAGTACGTCCCCAAACAGTTGGACGCTTGCCGGGCACAAGTCCATTTGATATAGTGGTAGTTTTTTTAGCATTTGGGGATGCATTATAATCAGCAATCTTATTCTCCAAACTTGTTTCAGTAGAAACATCAACAGACAGGTCATCTGACTTATCTGGCAGCATTGCCAAACTGTTGTTGCTTTGATCTGGTGTATCAGGCAATGAAGCTTGAACTGGATGTGATGACAACTTTTGTTCAACTTTCAAATCATTGTCTACCTCAGCTTCAGGGTACTTGAAACCAGAACTAAGATCATCACTGCCCTGCATCTTTAATGCACACAGAATAAGAATAGTTCTTGTTCTTAACTTTCAATTCACAAACCAAAAACAATACAAAAGGAAACTAAGTCAATAATGAGTGGAGTCATAGATGACAATACAACAAGATATTCAAATTATAAGGATTCAATGCAGCAAATATGCATCAAGAGCATTGAAAAGATGCCCAGAGTTGCAAATGCAGGAGGTTTATATCCATATGTCTTGCACAAGGTTTGATGATTGCTAGGCTTAAACAAGATCATCACTTTGTATAAAAAGGCAGGTCAGAAAGTCCAATGGATGCACCTCATGGTCAGATGGATCATCTTCGCAAGAGTCACTGCTCTGAGTGCAGGTTCCACTTGATGCATTGTCATGATCATCATCTGTATATACATCAGATTCTTCTGTTGCATCATCTACATAAGACTCATCATCATCAGTTACCTCCTCATCCTCGCTTCCACATTCATCTGAATCAGAGTACAGTCCTGGGGACATGGAACCTTCCTGCAGATGCAAAGCAAATTCAAGCATAAAATAAAAACTCACAGCAAATGAAGTAAGAAATACAGCATGGGGAAAGAATGGCCAAGACATTCAACTTCAAATGTACGTAACCATCAAATAACATTTAACAACAGCCTCTGTGACCTATCATTTCTTGTTCTGTTGAGCTATAAAGTTCCTGTATCATCCCAAGCTTTATGCTATTCTTGTATTTCTTGTTCCTCAAGTAGACAGAATGAAATTCAGAGGTAATTTCTGCTAAAACCAAAGGTCGGGATGATAAAGATTCCAAGGCATCAGTAACTAAAACTGCAAAGCTGTTAAGTGGCCTTTAAGCCTTATGGAATATTAATAGTAAATGAAAATACTGTTGAGCTTTTGCCATCCATCAAATGATTGTTGTTCACTTCATGTTCATTTTAGGCTCCAAAGTAAACAGAAAGTGTTTCAAACCTAGTTAATATTTAGTTAGTCAGAACCAGTCTACACCTGATTAGGAAGAAAAACTTTCTAATTTAAACACTGGAAAAAGAAAAAACTGTTGAGCTTAACTTTTGTTATCCATCAAATGATAGGTGCTCGCTTCATATTCATTTTAGGCTCCAAAGTAAACAGAAAGTGTTTCAAACCTAGCTAATATTTAGTTAGTCAGAACCAATCTACACCTGATTAGGAAGAAAAATTTTCTACTTTAAACATCCAATGTCTGTAATACATGAAGCTATGTCATAGTCAAGTCAAAACAACAACAGAGACGTGCAGCTTACACTGAATATTTTTTCATACTCTTCCAATAATGTTATAACAATGGCTTGTGCATGATTAGCTGCAGCTGCTGCTTTCAGAAGCTGAATGGAACCATCGCCCCCCACATTAAAATTAGATTCAATTTCACAGTCACCAGCTAGAAGAGGACGAAGAAGTAAGGGTGCCATACAAGCAGCCACAGCAGAAGTGCTCATTCGGTTTACAGCTTTGTGAGAAGCTACAGTTTGCATCATCAGAAGAATTCTGAACATGAAAAAGAAAATGAAGCAAACTGATTCAAAATCAATGCAAGAAATGCAGAGCAGAGGAGGAACATCTAGGCCTCAATCCAGAAAGAAAATAGGTAAAGAAAACACAAACGAGATAGTTTGATGCTCCAAATCTACAAGACTAAAAAATGAAGTTCAGTCTACAAATATCATTTATATTTTGTTACATCCTGGAATCCTCTTTTCCAACGTGTCAAATTCCAACATGCATGTCAAAAGTATGAGAGAATTTATCCACCTCTGCAATAATCGACGGTTTGGCTCTGGGAACGTTTCACATACTGCCACCCGCATGGCATTTACCCTACTGCCACGATCAGTTCCTAAACATTATAAAATCATCAATAATGGAAAATCACATGACTAATAAATTAAATAACACAGACTACTGAAAATTCAATACTATGGTACAAAAGAAAATTGTTGAGCAAAATTCCACAGAATAATTCCCATTAAAATTTCAAATTTCATCAGACAAGGCATATCTACAGATCCTCAGGATGTCTCAACAAAAACCATGGGATTGGGAAGAGACTCGATCTTTGACGCAAGTCAGTAACATAACCATAAATCCACAAAATTGTTTCTAAAACTAACTGCAGACCAGTTTGTTGATGACAAGCAGTAAATAAATCTTCTAATAGATTTTAAATTGCATCTAACCAATCACCATTATTCTCAATTTTTAACATCCAAGCATATTACTCCTTCAGAGATAGCATAAGGATTCCAATTGCAACAAAAGCATGACCAGATTAATGAAGTGTAAACGTAAAGGACACTAAATAATCAACACATGCAATGCGCATACCTGAAATATGTACATAAAGTAGCGCTGATAACTAGAAAGAACACAGATGGAATATATATGCACATGCATTACACATGTACTATATTCCATTTAATTCAACCGACAAGTAATGTCACGGTACCTTTTTAGTCCTCCAAAACTCTCTAAATTTGGTAATGAAAGAAACAATTTCTGTGAAACAAACTGTATCACTGGGTGTAAAGATTGTGACTGATAAATTTTACATGAAATAAAATGGTTGGGCATTGAAAAATACATAATGCACTTGACAAGTTTTCAGCATAAATATTGTAAGTAACACATAAGGCAGAACAGGAATGGATGAAGATTAATGAAATACATACTCCAGGAACAGACTTACGCCAAGCTTCAAGCAGTGCATTGCAGCATGATGTGGGGACTGGAGATGATGGCAACTCTCGGAGGAAATACTGTAATGTTGGGAGACGATATTTATTAAAGAAACATGAAGACAGCTTGCAAAATTTGTTATTTGTAGGAATCAATACTAATATTGCATCTGGAAAGAGAAATACCTTAACACAATCAGCAATGACATGTGCATCCTCCATCAGAGAGAACTCGGTTGTTCCTAAGGCACACCAAAAGCATTAGTTTGAAACTAAAAAATTAAAAATATATTATTTCCATGACATTTCCACGCAACTGGTTTCCTAGCCTATACTGCTTCATTAGCAAAGAGGGTTTTGATTCTTATATTTTCTCGAGCTACTGTTAAATCTTAAATCAATGAAATGTATATCCGAGCTTTAAAGTGTGATTGGGCTACATTGTGAAACATGAGAAAAGACACAACGCATGGACCTGCATTTTAAAGTAATAAACAAAAAGTACAGGTTTACTGAGGACAGGATATCTGAATAAACTTACCCTGCTCATATTCTTTTATTCGATGCTCAACATCATCAACATCTGCAGCTTGCCGCAAGATTCCTTCCACCTTTATTCCTGTTAATCGTTCAGTCAATCAAGTTCAGACAAGTGAGGAAAAACAAAAATATATCATTACATAAGTAACCAATAAAGAAAGAAGTCTTCCAAACTCTAAAAGTAATGTTAGATTAACAAAGTTCATATAAAGAAGACAATTATTTGTGAAATTCATGAAGGTAAAAAGGTCGAGATGAAAAGTGAAATGGATGAATACACCGATCCTTGTTACTGGGGGGGGGGGGGGGGATGTTATATTGGTCTGAGGTAAAAAAACATTTTGAAGCCATACTAGCCTGTAACGCTAGAAGAAAGTAGTCTTTAGTCATTCCTCACTCCACAACTAACAATTCATGAATATTTTTTGAGACAGTTTAGATAACCCAGCAGAAAAAGAATAGTACTTGCAACTTACAAAGCAGTTTAAATATTTTTTTTCCATATTTGGTACCACCACCATCAAATTTGATGGGAAAACACTGTTAATAAGAGGACACTAACAAAAATCAGAGTTGAAATGGGCAAGTTTCAACCAGCCAGACAACACCGAACTTCCCTCATTCATTATAGCACTCATAGCTTATTGAAGGCCCTATTACAGCACTCCACAAGCAAGCATCGGATTAAGTATAGATGATATTCAGACTCTTTATCTACAATTGCAACGGAAAAGGTGCAGACTATGAACTATGGTATAGTAACATATCACATTGAGATCACATCCTTATGGTTAATTCACTATTGATAAAACAAACATCTTTAGATCATATTCATATGCACATGCAAATTAATTCACTACTGGTAACTTAAACGATCATATCCTTGTGTACCAGAGAAGGAAAAAAACAGGAACTATGCCGTCCCAGGTATTGCCTGTTTTATCTCTCAACTCTCAACCACGAGATAAAGGAATCCATTGATGAAATAGGAAAAGGAAGTAATCCAGAGATCTGGACAAGGAAAGGCAATAACAAACATAATGGAAAAGGAAACCTACCATGGTCTTCTATAAACCTTAAAGCCTTCTCCAGAAAAGATGGGGACCCATCAACATCTTCTATAGCAAGTAAAATTGGTCTGCCAATGACCAAAGATTTCACAGGATGCTTATCCTTCACTACAGGAAAAAAATGTCAATATCTTACGGATCTGAAAAATAAAAACAAAGTTTCAAAGTTCAGAATTTCATAAAAAAATGTCCAGCCCCAAAATATTATAAATCTCACATATTTTTGGTCGTCACAAATCATGACACAAAAAAAGAAAATAAGAACAAACAAGAAGTCACGGAAGAACAAAAAACCTAAAGAAAATGGCATGCAGGCCAGTAATTCTCCTTATAAGAGAAAAAAAAAGGTTGAAAACTAGAGGCCATGAAATCATCATTAACCCTTTTCCATCTAATCTTCAGTGGTTCCATCATACTGTTGCTGAGGAAAACTGTAATTTCTAAATGCATCTAGCCAACAGCTAGTGATTATGTTTTCTGTACTATACAAAAATTTAGATGCAAAAACCACACCACATAAGCACAAAGTAAACTGATGTTAACCAGAAAGGATGAATACTGACATTGTTCCAAAGAACTGTCAGCTCCATCAGCCTGATCATCTTGGAAGATACCATTTTGCCCCATCACAAGAGAGGTGCTTGGTGCCTGTGCCAGAGCATTCTCAAGAGCAGTCTTCCATCCATATAAATCTTCAGAAGTTTCAGCCTGTGGCAGCAACACAAAGCAAACACAAAAATGTAATCAAGATTGCAAAAAGAGACAGAAACAAAGCACAAATATGCACACCCAATTCTCACTGAACCCCGTAGGATTTGCAAGTTGAGAATAGCTAGGTAGGTTAAATCCATTGTGGAAAAATAAGGATGCGTAGGATGAAGAACTAGTGGGATGGATAGAGCTTACGAAAGGCATTAAAATTGCGACCTTGTCACCTAGAGTCATCTGATAAAGTTACAATTATGACCTGCATGAATGACTGATTGACCTGCTTGTGTTCTTGAGATCAAGTATGGTGAAATAGCTTGATGCGTTCTCATATCAAATAGTGGAAAAAAAACTGAATAATTAATGAAAACTAAGCTAGACACTAAGCTGGAAAGCTTGATCTTTGTTCCTTGCCAAGTTACAACCTGGATCAAGCTCAAGCCAAGTGAATACCCTTAGGCTTAACTCTTTTGCAGCCTAAGGAGATTATACGTGAATACATATCAGAAATGCTATCTAAAACAATGTCAAAATGGATCACAAAGAAGCAAAAAAAACATCACCTTGAGAGTGAATGCCCGTCCATCACGGCCATCAGGAAAGAGAACAGTCAAGAGCTTTTTATCTGCTTTGACAACCACACTGTGAAGTTCCAAAAGAAACATGAAGTTAGGAAACTACTTCCAGTTGTGAAAAACAATGAGAAGAGTGCTTGATTAGCAGTGTCTAACTTGAAAAAGCAAGCCAACCTGCCTGAATTGTTGAGGTCAATACCACCGAGGGTCAGGTTCACTTCACTCCCCTTCTGAGGAATAGCACTCTGATAAAATAAAAATGCTGTGGTGAAGGTTACATGGCAAAGAAAAAACAGTGCACCAATGCTGGAAGGGTGGGGGCTAAACTTCCATAATTATAAGAATTACCACCATTGCCAGTAAAACATATGAGAAGGCAAATTAAAAAGATGCAGTAACTACAATATGCAAAACTACTAACCGGATTGCTTCTGAAGAAAACTAGTGATGTTCTTGTTAGAATAAACCACCTTTTCTTCCAGGATGTCCATCCAATTCCTGTACAACACAGGGTTAAAAAATATAACCCCAGAGTGAACAAAGATTCTCGGAAATGCACATTCAAACGCTCACGGTACAGTTGTTCTCAAAAGAAAAGGCTTGGTTTTCTTGATTGGATCCTCAAGAAAGTGACAATGTTACTATCTGTGTACATAATATCTGCAGTGTTTAATCAAGTATGTTAAGAAAAGCCTCTTTAGTAATATCTGCAGTGTCTAATCAAGTATCTTAGGAAATGTCTCTTTAGATTAAAGAACTCGCAACCCCATCTTCTCTCTCTGTGTATTATCTCTTTCTATGACAGTACAATAGCATAGCAGGATAAAACTACAAAATCGAAATAAAAACCAAAAACAAGCCAGCTCCAACTGGGATGAAACTAAAATCAGAAAAAAGAATATCATCATAAACTGTAGTCGATTGAACACAAGTCAACAACATTTTTTGTCTCCGTTCCATGCATGTCTTGCCACTTGTAATTAAGCGTGAGAAAATTCGTAAAACCAAAAATATAACACGCACCTTTGGATGAAATAAAAAGCGGCCCGCTCTTGAAAATCTGCAGCATAGATTATTATACTTGAGAAAAAAAGAAGCAACAGACTCCGATCCATGAAGCCAAAACTAAAAATCGATATCATCTAGATAAGCTACCTGATCAGCAATCATTATGATCCTGGTCTTGAGAAAAATAAAAGAGTGGGCAAAAGGGGGAAATTACCGCATTGCCACCGTGAAAACGCATATTGTCTAGTTGCCCTGGTGCTGGAGGTGGAGGTGGAGGAGGAGGGCCGCCGTCTCCCTACATTTACGTCATTATGAATCACGTTGTGAATTAAAAGAAAAGGAAAACAAGAATAAGAAATCATTTTGCAAATAAACCTTGGACGATTCCGTGTTTTTGTTGTTAGTCATCACTTGATCGTCCAGGAATCACAAAATCACATAATGTGCCTTGTTTAGATGTTTGAAAAGGTGATGGGAAGACAATGAGGAGCGAGGGCAAGAGAAGCGTGAAGAAGGGAACGGAGGGAGACTCTAGTTCTTTCTTGTCTTTTGTTGCCTCCCGTGGGGTGGGGTGAAGGGGATTTCTTTTCTTTTTTTTTCTTTTTCTTTTTTCCTTCTATTTTCTTCTCTCTCTTTCTCACGATTTTTTATTTATTTTTTTACTTTTTTGGAATGTTTAGGGATGGGGGAAGAGAAATGAAATTCCAACGGAAACCCGCTGGTAAAGCAAAAAAGGGGGAGGTCCAAAAGAGAGCAAGCAGGAGTCTCCCTCCTAATATGCCGCGCTTGTACACGTCACCCCTATTCTTCTTCCTCTTTCTCTTTCATCAAGACGTGGTGGAGGGATGTTGTTATGGAAAATCGGAAAGGATGCCAACTCGAAAAAAATATACACACACCCGTACATACATACACATATTAATTAAAAAAATAAAAAAACTAATTAAATTAAGAAAATAAAAATAAAAGTAATTAAAAAAACTGAATCTTAAAAAAATTAATTATATTTTTAAAAAAATAATCGGTTTAATTCGGTTTTGATTTTATAAGCCCGAAACAAAAAAAAACCTTACTCAAATAAAAAGACTAGAAAAAACCAAGTCAAACAAAAAAATTAAGTCAAACCAGTTTGAACTATTTTTCCCAATATCACATAACTAAACTAAAACTGGTGGGTTTGAACTAGTTTTGGTTCGATTTTGATTTTTTAAAAAAACTAGTTTTGGTTATTTTTTTGATAAAAACCGAACCGAATAAAAAGTGATCAACTATAATTATCAGTGCTTCAATGTTGGCTAAGAAAATTTTTTTTATGTAAAAAAAATCAAATTTGGGTTATTGATTTAAATGGTAATTTAAATAATAAAAAAATATATATTTAAATCTATTTGAATTATCAATTCAATGTTAACCAAATAGAAGATGAACTATACAAAATAATAAAGCAAAACTTCAAAAAAAAATCGAGTAAATTCAGATAAACCTTCTAAACCAGGTCTTATCTTAAAAACTTAGAACTCGTTAAATTATGTACCTAATTTAATTTAAGAAACTTAACTTTAAATCAATTTAATTTAAAATAATGAAAATGTTGAAAAAAACACTCACAAAAACAACAAAAGAATGATGATAAAATTTTAGAAAAACAAATCTAATGAGGAAGAAATTTGAAAATAAAAAAAAAAACTCAAACAAATTAATTAGTAATTAAAATAATTAGTATCAAATTTAAAAAATTTAAAAATTATAGAAGAAACATATATAATTTAATAGATTATTTATAGATTAAAAAATTAAAATTGGATAAAATTAAAAAAAAACTACCCAATAAAATTAAACAAAAAAAAAACAAAAAAATTAAATTATTTCCACTTGCTTATTCTTCCAAGACACGTCCATAAGAGCTACAAACATCGTAGATTATTTCTACACTAGGTTTACACACAACGACACATTCAATCTATCTTTGTGACATATAATTATGAAACTCCCAACACCATATCCACTTACCTATTCGTCCTACACACATCCATATTAAGTCATGAGATGGATCAATTTTACATTAAGTTTACACCCAACCACATATTCAATCCATTTTTTAACACGATTTTCCATCTCTAATAAAGACCATCGTGGCCTGCCACCCATGGTGTTTTTGGTCATTCAAAATTATTTTTCAAAACATGAGTTTGCTTTATAATTTGTTCAAATCTTAAAACAAAATTACAAAGAGACTTCAATCAAAATTCCATTTCCACCGTTAATTACAACTAACTTTAACCCTCTCTTCTTTAAAAAACAACACTTAAAGATGTTCATCTCTCAATGAAAATCAAAAATAAAATTAAAATAACTGAAAATAACACTTTTTATCTCCTCCTCTTGATCAATTTTAGTGTATTTTAAAAATGAAGCTCGAGAACCACCCTTCCCTTTCAAGCTAGTAAATTCTTTTTAAGTACCCACTTCTCTAGATTTTTCTTCTAATCTAACTATAATAACTTACCCACAAACACCCATGATTTTTTATTTGTAAAAAAAGGAGGAGGAGGGGGAGAAAACAACACCTCTTTCCCTCTTTGTTCCATGTTTTGATTGTTGGCCTATAGATAAAAATAAATTGAAATTTTTCTATTCATCCTCTTTTAATAAGCCAGAAATGTAAGTGGAGGGAGCGAAGCTGATTTTTTGACTCCATTAAACTACCACTCCACACCTCGTTTCATTCTCAATTGCAAGTTTGCCCATCATTTTCTTTTCTTAACTTATTCAGAGTTTTACATCAATTTATCAAGAAATTTCACCACTACTTGTAAAAAAATTATTATTTTTCGCTTAGGGTTTAAATAATTTATCACTAGGTTTGCATATTGCTTCCTAGGATCATTTCATCCTCTCATCAAAATGTTATAAGTCTTTTCTTTAGTTTATGCTTAACCGTCAAAAATTATTATGTGCTTTTCTAAACATTTGTATCTTTATTTTCCTTTTTTTTTTCTCATTAAAAAGCCACAAACCAGATAATATATTTTCGCAGGTGGATTAACCATCACTATTGTACCATGATTAAGCAATTACTAGCCTTTGTGGATTTAAATAAAATTGATAAAAAAAATACTCAAATGGGCTTTAAAAACTCTTATGGGCTTAGGTCCACACCCTGAGCTCAACACTTATCAAAAAAAAAAATGAGACCCTAAACGATAGTATTTTATATTGATCCAATATGTATTATTTTAAATATAATACAACTTAAAATATCACGTATAAAAAATTACATTTCAGCCACTCTCTCGCACAGTGACAAGGTTCGCGGGCTATAAACACATTATGAATCTTTAAAGTCAAAGGTTCATAATTTCTTAATTCTTAATATTTTTAGCATTCATATTTTAATATTTTATCTTTTTAAAATATCATTATACTTCCTTTCTCTATAAAATTACTGACTTTATCATTTATAAAAAATTGATATTTTATAGGTATCAACTACTAATCACCTAGCTTATCAAGCACTGCTTACTACTACCACCTGGCTTACCAAACATTACTTGTTACTACTACAACTATCGGTCACCTAACTTATCATACACCACTTATCATGGTCGCAGGTAATGATCACCTAGCTTACCAGATACCACCCGCCACCACCACAGCTACTGATTACCTAGCCTACCAAACATCACCTTTTATTAGTTATTAACCCTCTAGGCTTTTCATATCAAGTCACCATATACATTGACCATGAAGAATAAATCAAATTACTTGAACCAAGAGATCAACCAATTATCCAACACATCAATGTTATTCAAATATCTTGGATATTAGGTTCCATCAATTGACGTCATTTGTGGAAAAATAATAAGAAATTTATTAGTTTCTAAAACTCATCTTCATGACACGCAACTAAGAAATATCTAGATTAGAACATAAGATAAATCTACCAATTACAACAAACACTTATACTCTGACAGACCTTCAACAACTTACCAATTAGGTGTCACCCAACAAGTTCCGGCAATTGTGGTAACACATTTAACCCTATCACCATTGCCATTGGGCACTCCCAATGTATACACTTACTGTACCTATAAGAGATTAGGTAAAATGACATCTAGAAGAGTATTCTATTTTCATATTTGTTAAGTTTCTATATGGATCACTTATGTTGTTGTGATACCTGTATATTCGTCGGTACGCCACACATACTCATCCTCACCACCGCAAGATAAACTTCGATTACCGATCCTTTTATTTGATGCCAAACTTAATTATATGTTTTTTTACTACTTATATATTGTGTTTTTTCTACTACACTGGCATCGTTATTAAAGCCTATTTCATTTTATTTTATAGCTAGTAAAATAAACATCACAGAAAAATTATTTTAAATTTAAGAGTAAAAGGTATTTGAGTAGTCAAAATTTTGACTTTTTATTTATGCATTTCATTTTTAATTTAGCATAGCCATAACTTTTCTTTAGTATAGTAAGATCATTTTGGAAATATATAAATTATTTTTTAAAAAGAAAGGTAAAAGGGGCTGGGAGGGAATAGGTTTGGAAGGAAAGACCCGTGCACTTAGCTCGAAGAAAAGAAGCCCATATAAGCGTGGGCTTGGAATGCCAAACCTATGTGCCTGGTTTCGAGAAAGTGAGCCCAAATGTGCATGTGCTTGAAACGCGAAGTATATGCATTTATTTTATTTTTTAAAATGGGTGGACGACACGATGTCAACCTAATATATTTTATTTTCAAATAATATGATAAATAACATGTTGTTTGCTTGGACAAACAATATTTTATATCTCACTACTATTTCCAACTATTAAAGGTGGTTAAAAGATTGGTTTTCAAGGCATTTTAACACAAAAAAAAAACTCATTATTCAATCAATTTCCATCTAAAAAATACATAAAACTTTCCATAGTCTTAATAACCCACTTCTAAAGCCAAGACATCCTAAAACAGTCTTAAAAATTCAAAATCAAGATCAATATTTTTTTTATAAACTGTGAACTATTATTTTTGATAAGATTAAAGCTCGTAATCATCTCCATAAAACTCCTCGTAAAGAGAAATCTATTTATATCAATAATGAAATTGATATCAAGATTTTAACTGTACTTTTTTAAATATCTTATTTTATTGCAAAGAGAATTGATTTTTTGGCTCCACTAAACTACCACTCCGCCCCTCGCTTTATTCTCAATTGCAAGTTTGCCTATCACTTTCTCCTAAATTATGAATTTGCCCATCATTTTTTTCTTTTAACTTATTCAGAGTTTTACATCAATTTATCAAGCAATTTCACCATTACTCGTAAAAAAATTATTATTTTCTGCTTAGGGTTTAAACAATTTATCACTAGGTTTACATGTTGCTTCCTAGGATCATTCCATCCTCTCATCAAAATGTTACAAGTTTTTTTTTTAGTTTATGCTTAGCTGTCAAGAATTACTATGTGCTTTTCTAAACATTCACGTCTTTATTTTCCTTCTCTCTCTTTTTCTTTTTCTCATTAAAAAGCCACAAACTAGATGATATGTTTTCGCAGGTGGATCAACATCACTATTGTACCGTGATTAAGAAATTATTAGCCTTTATGGATCTAAATAAAATGGATAAAAAAATACTTAAATGGGCTTTAAAAACTCATAAAAATTTTTCAAGACCCTAAATAATAATATTTTATATTGATCCAATATGTATTATTTTAAACAAAATACAATTTAAAATATCACATATAAAAAATTACATTTCAACCACTCTCTGCACAAAACGACAAGGTTTATGGGCTATAACCATACCATGAATCTTTAAAGTCAAAGATTCACAATCTCTTGATTCTTAATGTTTTTAGCATTTATATTTTAATATTTTATCTCTCTAAAGTATCATTATACTCCCTCTCTTTATAAAATTACTGACTTTATCGTTAGAGAGTCCTCGTATTTGTAAAAAATGGATATTTTACATGTACCAACTACTAATCACATACCTTATTAGACACTACTTACTACTACCACCTGACTTACCAAACATTACCTGCTACTATTACAACTATCGGTCACCTAACTTATCATATACCACTTATCACGGTCATAGATACCGATCACCTAGTTTACCAGACATCACCCGCCACCATCACAACTACTGATTACCTGACTTACCAAACATCACTTGCTATTAGTTACCAACCCTCTAAGCTTTTCATATCAAGTCACTATATACATTCACCGTGAAGAATGAATCAAATGGCTTGAACCAGGAGACCAACCAATTATCCAGTACATTAATGTTATTTAAATATCTTGGACATTAGATCTTATCAATTGGTGTCATTTGTGGAAAACTAACAAGAAATTCATTAATTTCTAAAACTCATTTTCATGACATATAACCAAGACATGTCTAGATTAGGACATAAGATAAATCTACCTATTACAACAAATACTCATACTTAGACAGGCCTTCAACAACTTACCAATTAGGTGTCACCCAACAAGTCTTAGTAACTGTGGTAACACACTTGACTCCACTACCGTTGTCATCGGGCACTCCTAGTGTATGCACTTGTTGTACCCGTAAGAGATTAGGTAAAATGACATCTAGAAAAGTATTTTACCTTCATATTTGTTAAGTTTCTCTATGGATCACTCATGTCATTGTGATACCTGTATAGTAGCTAGTATGCCACGCATACCCCTCCTCATCACCGCAAGATAAACTTCGATTGCCAATCCTTTTATTTTACACCAAACTCAAATTATATGTTTTTTTTACTACTCGTATATTGTATTTTTTTACTACACTGGCATCGTTATCAAAGCCTATTTTATTTTATAGCTATTAAAATAAACATCGCGGGAAAATTATTTTAAATTTAAGGGTAAAATGTATTTGAGTAGTCAAAATTTTGACTTTTTATTTATGCATTTCATTCTTAATTTAACATAGCTATAACTTTTTGTTAGTATGGTAGGATTATTTTGGAAATATATAAATTATTTTAAAAAAATGATGAAAGGGGTCGGGAGGGGATAGATTTGGAAAGAAAGACCCGTGCACTTAGCTCGAAGAAAGAAAGCCCATATAAGCGTGGACTTGGAATGCCAAACCTGTGCACCTGGCTTCGAGAAAGCAAGCCCAAATGTGCATGTGCTTGAAACACCAAGTATATACACTTATTTGATTTTTTGAAATGGATGGACGACACGATATCAATCCAGTATATTTTATTTTTAAACAACATGATAACTGACATGTTGTTTGCTTAGACAAACAATATTTTATATTTCACAACTATTTCCAACTATTAAAAGTGGTTGAAAGATTGGTTTTCAAGGTATTTTAACAAACAAAAAAAACTCATTATTCAATCAATTTCCATCTAAAAAATGCATAAAACTTCCCATAATCTTAATAACCCATTTCTAGAGCCAAGACACCCTAAAACAGTCTTAAAAACTCAAAATCAGGATCAATATTTTTTTTATATAAATTATGAACTATTATTTTTGTAAGATTAAAGCTCACAACCATTTTCATAAAACTCCTCGCAAAGAGGAATCCATTTATACCAATAATGAAATTGATATCAAGATTTTAACTGTATTTCCAAAAAAATCTTGTTTTATGGTTGATGCATAACTTTATGTCTCATCTTTATTTTTGTTAAGGATTTTTATTTTCATCTCCCAAGATTTATGGACTGGAATATAATTAAAATAGAGTCATAGATTAAATTGTAAAACTATAAAAATATAGGGATCAAAGTTGAAAATCATAAATTTTGAGGACCAAAATTTTTGCAGGCAACAATAAAAACCCTTTTTCTTTCAGGATAATAACACGTGTGTGGGTGTGAATTGTCTGTCATGTGATGTGAGTGTGAACTACGGGGGTTTTTCCTTCTTACTTTTTCTTGGAAGTGACTATCTAGTTAGTAGTTTCTTGGTAGGAAAATTACCATTGATTTTTAACACGTCGCTCACTCCTTCTTCTTCTTCTTCTTCCAGGTTTTCCTAATGATTCTCGCAGCGTGTTGAATTGGTCGGTGCCATGGACATGCGTTGCACCGCACAAATCGTGTCTATAAAGCAATTTCTCTGTCTCTCGTATATCATGTCGTCCATTATGCATATTCACTTTTTTATATATAGGATTATTATGCGTGGATACAGTTGTTTTAGAAAAAATCGAGTCAAACCGATTTGAACCATTTTTTCCAAAATCACATAACCAAACCAAAACTGGTGGGTTTGAACCAGTTTTGGTTTGGTTTTAATTTTTTTTTAAACTGGTTTTGATTACTTTTTTTATAAAAATTTAAATAAATAAAAAATAATCAACCCTAGTTGTCAGTGCTTTAATGCCGGCTGAGAAAAATCTTTTTTTATGTATTCAAATAGTAATTTAAATAATAAAAAAATTAACAAAAAAATTATATTTAAATTTATATGAATTATCAAACAATTCAATGTTAACCAAATAGAAGATGAACTATAAAAAATAATAAAGCAAGACTTCAAAAAAAAATATCAAGTAGATTCAGATGAACCTTCTAGACCAAGTTTTATCTTAAAAACTAACAACTCGTTAAATTATGTATCTAAATTCAATTAAAAAATAGATATTTTATAGATATCAAATACTAATCATCTAAATTAACGAGCACTACTTATTATTACCACCTGACTTACCAAATACTACTTGTTATTACTACAACTATCGATCACCTAACTTATCATACATCACTTATCACGATTATAGGTACCAATTACCTAGCTTATTAGATACCACTCACCACCACCATAGCTACTGATTACTTGGCTTACCAAACATCACCTGCTGTTAGTTACCAACCCTCTAGACTTTCTATATCAAGTCACCATATACATTGACCATGAAGAATGAATGGAATGGCTTGAACAGGAAATCAACCAATTATCCAACATATCAATGTTATTCAAATATCTTTGATATTAGGTTTCATTAATCGGTGTCATTTGTGGAAAACTAATAAGAAATTTACTAGTCTATGAAACTCATTTTCATGACACATGACCAAGACATATCTAGATTAGAACATAAGATAAATCTACCTATTACAACAAACACTCATACTCGGACAAGCCTTCAACAACTTACCAATTAGGTGTCACCCAACAAGTTTTGGTAACCGTGGTAACACACTTGACCCCATCACTATTGCCATCGGGCACTCCCAATGTATGCATATGTTGTACTTATAAGAGATTGGATAAAATGACATCTAAAAGAGTATTCTATCTCCATATTCGTTAAGTTTCTCTATGGATCACTTATGTCATTGCGATATCTATATATTAGCCGGTACGCCACACACTCCTCCTTGCCACTACAGGATAAACTTTGATTATCAATCCTTTTATTTCACGCCAAACTCAATTATATGTTTTTTTTTACTACCCATATATTGTGTTTTTTCTACTACACTAGCATAGTTATGAAAACCTATTTTATTTTATTCTATAGCTATTAAAATAAACATCACAATAAAATTATTTTAAATTTAAGAGTAAAATGTATTTGAGTAGTCAAAATTTTGACTTTTTATTTATGCATTTTATTTTTAATTTAACATAGCTATAACTTTTTGTTAGTATGGTAGGATTATTTTGAAAATATATAAACTGTTTAAAAAAAAAAAGGTGAAAGGGGTTTGGAGGGAATAGATTTGGAAAGAAAGACCCGTGCACTTAGCTCGAAGAAAAGAAGCCCATACAAACATAGATTTGGAATGCCAAACCTGTGCATCTGGCTTCGAGAAAGCAAGCCCAAATGTGCATGTGCTTGAAATGCCAAGTACATGCACTTATTTTATTTTTTGAAATGGATGGACGACACGATGTCAATCCAATATATTTTATTTTTAAACAATATGACGAATAACATGTTGTTTGCTTAGACAAACAATATTTTATATCTCACAACTATTTCCAACTATTAAAGGTGGTTGAAAGATTGGTTTTCAAGGCATTTCAACAAAAAAAAAACTCATTATTCAATCAATTTCCATCTAAAAAATGCATAAAACTTCCCATAATCTTAATAACCCACCTCTAGAGCCAAGACACCTTAAAATAGTCTTAAAAATTCAAAATTAGGATCAATATTTTTTTTATAAATTATGAATTATTATTTTTGTAAGATTAAAGCTCACAACCATCTTCATAAAACGCCTCGCAAAGAGAAATTCATTTATACCAATAATGAAATTGATATCAAGATTTTAACTATATTTCCAAAAAAATCTTGTTTTATAGTTGACGTATAACTTTATGTCTCATCTTTATTTTTGTAAGGACTTTTTCTTTCATCTCCCAAGATTTATGGACTGGAATATAATTAAAATAGAGTCACAGATTAAATTGTAAAGCTATAAAAATATAGGGATCAAAGTTGAAAATCATAAATTTTGAGGACCAAAATTTTTGCAGGCAACAATAAAAACCGTTTTTCTTTCAGGATAATAACACGTGCGTGGGTGTGAATTTTCTGTCATGTGATGTGAGTGTGAACTACGGGGGTTTTTCCTTCTTACTTTTTCTTGGAAGTGACTATCTAGTTAGTAGTTTCTTGGTAGGAAAATTACCATTGATTTTTAACACGTCGCTCACTCCTTCTTCTTCTTCTTCTTCCAGGTTTTCCTAATGATTCTCGCAGCGTGTTGAATTGGTCGGTGCCATGGACATGCGTTGCACCGCACAAATCGTGTCTATAAAGCAATTTCTCTGTCTCTCGTATATCATGTCGTCCATTATGCATATTCACTTTTTTATATATAGGATTATTATGCGTGGATACAGTTGTTTGGTGCTCGATTGATCATCGTCCCGTATCAAGGGCAGAGACTTCTTTGTGGGGTCAAGGACCGGAGGTAAAGATCACTCGGTTTTTTTTTATCATTTTGCAATTGATTATTTTCTTTTAATTAGCGCTTGCCATTGATTGAATGGAACACGGGATTTGTAGAAACCCAGCTTTTTTTTAAAAATTTTTAAATTAATTTTTTTGATATTTTTTTATTGTTTCAATGTTAAAAATAATTTTTTAAAAATATATATTATTTTAATATATAATTTTAAAAAAAATACACACCACATTCATAAATACCCCGTTAGTAAATGCACTAATGCTTTTTTACGGGACAGTGACTTTTTTCAACCTGGGAAAAAGACGGAAAATAAATGAAACGAGAGGATTGGAAAAACCCTGTCTGCCCCTGTCGTTGTGTGAATCTTTAAACACGACGAACAAATACTGTCCTGTTCAAACCAAGAAGAAAAAAAATCCCATGATTAACATGGGAAGATGAGGTGTCGTAATTGGTGGCGTTGATCCTGATACACCAGTAGCCTCCCGAATTTCTAGATGACCGGAAAAGGGCCATGATGCACAACAATCACGCCGCTGGTGTTAATGTCCTGACTATTGAGATCCCAGCTCCATCCAACTAAAAAGCCTAAACCGCATCATTCACGTATCGCCCTTGATTCAAGGATGTTGTCGCCTTTTACTACTGAGAGGACCAGAGACACACGGGCCATTGGTGTTTTTTTAAAAAAACTTTCTCAGTTGTCTGACTGGATGCAAACGCTAATTGCGCTTTTAGCAAAGATGAGGGATTGAGGATGGATAGCTCAGAGGGCCTAAAACTAATTACCATTTTGACTTTTTTAAAAATTAATAATCTTCTTGTTGTTGAGATAGTTTGATCTTTTCACAAGCCTGTCAGTTATTAATTATTGAATTGAGTGGGGTAGATTTGTTTTTTAAAAACATTAGAAAGTTACTCAGTTACCTTTAAAAACAATAATTTTAAAATAGAATTCTAGAGTTTTTTCATATCTTCTTTACTTTTTACTTTTTAGAGTAATAAAAAAATCTTAAACTAACACTATTTCATCATTTTCTTTTTTATTTATTTTTTTATTATTAAATGAAATCAGATGAATTTAATATTTTAATAAATATAATTATTATCAAAATAAATAATCAATAGACATGTGTGCACTTTCTTTACACTATTAAGCAGCTTGTATGGATCCTCAATTTGACAATAACAACTTTTTTTCTTTATATTTTCTCTAACTTTTTTTTATTTTTGTATCTAAACCTCTAAATTTTAAAAGCAACCTTTTTTTTTTTTTAGATTTAGATTATGTACCCTTGATTGCTAATTGTTTTATTTAAAATAATTTATAGAATTAAGTTTTTTTAAAAAAAATTCACCATCCTTCAATTTTTTTATCTATTGTATTTGATCTTAATTTTTTTTATTGTTATTTGTTTTGTTTACAGTCCTTTTTCTAATTGAATTTATTTTTTAATTTAATCCATTGACATTTGATTTCATTACATTTTTATATCAAACTCGCTTTTTATTATTTTTATTATTAATTTTTATTTTGATAATTTTCTTAGAGTAAAATGTTTTTTATATTTCAATATAAATAGATTGATAATTGAACTTTTTGGTTGAACTCGGGTTTCAAATTTTTTTATGGGTTGTCAGTTTGAAAACTTAACACGGATTTAAGATATTCACTTGTTTTTTTTTTATACTCATGTTTTTTTAGTTTCATTGTTCAAAATTTATTTATTTCTTAAAATTCATCCCTAATTCTTTTATAACTCTTGAATTTGGTTATATTTAATCCAATCCAGAATTAATTAAGACCTAATTAAGGCCCAGCTAGAAAAAATTGAAGAAAAAAAAGGGAAAAACATGAATTGACCAACCTAGTTAACTCATTGTGTCCACATCCATTACCCAAGTTACAAACTTTGTGTGTTGATCCGAGTCAATGCAGTGTGCTAAGAGTGTTTTTCCAATTCAATCCCTTAAACATTTGTTATTTCACATTTAACATGGATTTAGATAGAAGTATAGATGACATTAATTGTTTTTTAAATCAAATCATTATCTAAACAAAGATATATTTTTTTCCATTTAATAACACACATGATGATTATTTTCAAAGATTTTGTCCTCATTTTAAATATCTTATCATATTCAAAAGAAAAATAAATGGTATTTGCATGTTTTTTTTAATGTAATAATTGACTTTTTATGTGTCACGCGGCGAAGCGTGGACATCGGGTGCAGTCGTTTTCTAATTAGGAAAGGGAGCCCAATTATGGCGAGATCTCAGAGCTACAGCACACCTCGCTGTTAGCAAGGCCAACCCAACATCAGAAGCTGAGGCTGCCAGGATCGAAATAAAGCCCAAACATGATAAGATACGCGAACGCCAAAATTGAACCTCCATGGTTACGTAACCTTTGTTCTTTCTTGCCAACTAGCTCAGTGCATCGCGAGTTTCGATCAAGTTTTGTTTTCTAGTTGATTTCATGACATTATTTAATATATATATATATATTTTACTAGCTAGTGCACCCACTACGTGAACGAGATATTTTCTTGTGTTCTTTTATTTTTTAATATTTAATAGTAAGTGCATCCTCATTCTACTGCAGATTAAGATTTCAAATTAATTTGTAACCTAGAAAGTGTCGGTATTGTAAATATGCTTTTTGATATTATGATATATTTTAAATGGAAAACAAAAAAAATAAAAAAATAAAAAGATTTAATTGATATAAGAAAAATATAGAAATGATTTTTATTTTTTTACATTAATTATTTTATAAAATTTTAAATAATTTTTAATTTTTTCATCCAATAAATAATTAATAGTATTAGGTTTTTCAATTTATTTATTATTGTTTTGATTTGTAATTTCTTTCTTGATCCTTCTTGTATCATTCCTTTTATTTCTTTTTTCTAATTACAATATTTTTTTTATTAATTTTAATCTTCATTTTTTTTATTTTTTATCATTCCATTACTAACTTATTATTTTTTTTAATTTTATTTTTCAATCAAATATATAATTTATTTATTATTTATTTTTATTTTTTTAAATTTTTTTGTATAGTTATTTTTTTCTTCCAATATTTTATTGATTATAAATTAAATTTTATAAATTTTTGAAATTAAATATTTTAGGTTTAATAATTCAGGTTATAGATTTAAAAAGTTAACATTACTATTTTTTTAAAAAAAATTATAATTTTTTATAATTTTTTAAAAAAAAAAAATTATAATTTTTTATAATTTTTATTTATTTATTTCAGTTACATCATTTGGGTTGTAGAGTTTGATATGATATACTAAGTAAACTTAATTTTAATTAGTATAATTAAAAGTCTGTTTGTATTTTATGTAAATTTTTATTTTATTTCAACACTTAAATATTATATTTTTTGACAAAAAAAAATAACCTAACCTTGTGGCGAAGAACCTACTCCAAGGAGGCTAGTGATGTCTCAACTTAGTAAAATGAATTGAAAAATATACGAACATATGAATCATAAAATAATTATGAAAGCTAATTGAATATTAAAACGGTAAAGTAGATGTTCCTTGCAATCAATAAAAAAATTATACGCAGGTGTAAATATTTTACATTCGCTGTTCATTTTATTATATACTAGCCAAGCTTTAATAAAATGAATCGAAAAGTATATGAACGGATAAGTTGGAAAATAGCCATTAACGCTGTATAAAATCTAAACTGGGAAATTGATATTACTGTAAGAAGTAAAAGATAGATTTACATGTAAATATTTCACATAGATTATCCATTTTATTTTATATTTTTATTTATTTATCTTATAGGTTAGTTTTAGCTGTCACGTGCAAATAAATACATCATACAAATATAATTTATTTATAAAAAAATAAAAAGAAAAAACTTTAAAGATGAATTACAATAACCTCTTTGAAGTGTTATCAAATTACATAAACAATTTAAAAGATTATTTACTGTTTAAAAAAATTAAAATAAATAATTTAAAAACTAAAATAGAAGGTGTTAATTAAATTTTTAACTAAAAACAATTAATGACCGGGGCCTAGCACGCTAAGCAAGCACTTTGCTAAAAATAAAATAACCCATGCATGTGTCGGGCAAAGTTTAGTTTATATATATATATATAGACACACAGTAAGTTTAGTTTATATATATATATATAGACACACACAATTTATTCATATAAATAAAATGCTGGTGGTGTCCTTTACTCTTGCATTATAAATATGTGTCGTGTAAAATGAGAACATCACGTGAGCCGTCCACTTGGGATGAAAAACTCCTCCAATCCACGGAACCAAAAACCTAACGTTACCTGACCAAAATCCAATTGTGTAAAATAAAATCAATTTTAAATTAAAAACTATACTATAAAAACCAAAATAAAATAAAACTAAATTAAATTAAAGGAAAAGCTACCCTACGCGGCGGCTCCCCTCCCCTCGCCTCCGCAGGTATCAATCGATCCGAAGACAACCGAAAAACAGAGGCGAGATAGAATTAAAAAAATATAATCATAGGATGTCGAATCTAAACACTACAAATTCTTCCTCTGAAAACCAAGCAGGAACAGTTTCTCGGATCCCTATAAAACACGAACTATCTCTTTAAATTTCTCCAGGGTTCTGAGAGACAACAGATATCAGTAAACTTGTTTCTTAAAAAAGAAAAGAAAGCTGCTGATTCTCTGCGCAAATTGGTATTCTACGGCATGGAACTCGAGGTTGCCAGTTCGATATCTTCGTCGGCTGTGGATTTGGAGGAGAGAAACAAGCAAACAGACAAGGATCAAGTTCGCGTGAGGAGAAAAACCTTGGTGGTGGTACTGGAGCAGTGCCAGAGAGCTCTTGAATTGCTAAACAACACTGACAGCGTTGAAGATGACGATGAAGGAGATACCAGTGGCGCAGAATCTAGGGAAGTGGAGTCGTCTCCGAGCCGAGACGGCTCATCAACTTCTTTCGGCGATCGGGAAGCCGATGAGGTAGAGTTTTGCTTATTTTTGGCTTAGTTTTCTTACTTCAAATTACAGGTGTTCGATTACAAGAAAACTTCTTCGTACAGCTAATACTTATCCTCGGAGATAATCGATGATTATGATGGTTTATTCATAACAAAAGATTAGTTGCTGTGAGTTACCGGAGTAATTAAATAAAGAAACAGAAGAGAAAGTACTCAAATTTGCTTCAGAGATGTTAACTATTTAGCTGGTTCAATTTTTTTTTCCTCAATGTTATTTATTTCGTGAAAATTGTGCAAGTGAAAGACAATTAGTATTACCTAGACTACTAATTTACTTGGATAATGCCTACATAATTGTAAAAAGATTCCATCAATATTCCTTGGTTGACATATTGGTCTCTGATGGAATTTGTTTGGCTGTTTTATTTCGTTAAATTGCAAAATGGGGTGTTATTTAGTTATCTTGTCTCAATAAGACCGCAATTAGTTCTCTTTCAAAGTTTTATGTTTTTTCCAGATTTTGATCTAGGTATGATTGTGGGGGTCGTATTTTTTTTCCTGATGCAGTTATGCGACCTCCTCAAATCAAGAGTTGAATGCCCCAAATTTCTAAAGAAGCTAGAGTTAGAGTGCGCTCAACTGCCAGGTTCACAAAACATTACTGGTAAGTGCTGAAAGACTGTTACTTCTGCAACATAGCCGATAGTTTGCTATCAACTGCATTCATTTTTTTATTTCTATGTTGAAGTTTAGCTTTAGAAACTTCAGTGCTTGGATATCTAGGATAGTTGTTTTCCGTATATATCCAAGCACAGAAGTTTCTAAAGCTAAACTTCAACATAGTCAGTGGTCCTAGATGCTAATGAGTTCTTGTGCGGTGGCAGAAGATGGCAGTTCTTGGGACGTGGTCAGTAGGGATGATCTCTGGGAAGTTGAAAATGATGGATCAGATCAGGAAGATTATGTTCTTGTCCAGCAAGAAGATATAGTAGAGGGTATTGCTTGCTTCATGGCTGCCTATTTGTTGTCCCTTAAACAGACAAAGGTATGTAATGTTATTATTTCACGTTATCTTTTTCACCATTGTTTTAGCAATAATCTATGCTAATCATGATGATCTGCTTTGGGGTCTGAGACCATCAACCTTTTGCCCCACCTGTTGTATCTGTAACACAACTGTTAAACGAATTATCCAGGCTGGTTGATTCCCAAGAATTAATAAAACTTTAGTCTAGTCTATTCCTCATATAGCCACATATTAAAAAACATGGATGTATTTACATATGCACACAGGCTTGAACATACACATTTATACACAGAAACACAGTATATCAAGGGGCAATCATATCAGTGAATAAGGAAGCACGTGGAATCAACAGTCTATCCTCTGAGAAATAACCTTATAACATTTGCATGGTGGAAGACAATCAATGCTAATCATTAGAATGAAATATCTTGTTTGACCAATGTTCACAGCTGTTTGATTTCTTGATGCAAGATTTTTGAGCAGTGAACTGTGCTTGTTGTATCACCACAATGAGTTGGCCTTTAATCTGCTGTAGGCTGTAAGGATTTATCTTGGTGTATTGGTGCTAACCAAAATGGATATTTTGTCTGTTATTCTTACTTGGGTACTTTCTTCTTGCAGGACTTGGCCCCTGCACAACTCCAGGAAGGTCAGTCCAAAGCTTTTCTAATTAATTCTCAGCCCATCTTCTCTGAGCACATTTTATTCTTCAGTTGAAATAAGTTTCTTTTTCAGCACTTTGTGCAAAAGAATTCTGACATCTCCTCTTATATTTCCTTTAGCCCTTAGCAAGACATTCTCAGTCAAAAAGAAAAAAGGAAAGCTTCGGAAGGCCTGGGATGGAAGCAAAGTCATTTATAATGCAGCCTCTTGGGGAGCAACTGCCATTGGGTAGGCAATCTCATTTAAAAATTTTAGTGGTTGTTTCTTTCCTGCATTGATCATACAATTGATCTTTTTTTTTATTTTTTAAACTTTTTGTGGATTTCTTGTATACAAAATTAATGTTTTTCCCTGTAAAACTTTCTGTAGCATTTACTGTCGGAATTGCTAAATTTTCTTCAAATGATATTTTGACATGCATATATCATCATTCAACTATTATTGCAAAATAATATTTTCTGACTTTTTAATAACTTTTTTGGTTACTCTACTTAACAGGTTATATCAAAACCCTGTGCTCTTCAGGGCTGCCTCTAAAGCCTTCTGGACTTCCTGTCATGTTATATCCAAGCTTCTCTGAAGTCCTTGTTACATGTTGGGATCCACTGTTGTATTTATGCGTGTGCTGTGATTGCCGCTTGGTGTTTCAGTTGTATGCCATTCTTTTCAAGCCACAGATCAATTGATTTCTCTGACATGATTTAATCTGTAAATATTCTTCCACAATATTTCCGAGTGCCAATTCAAATTCATTGGTAGGATGGAGATCTTGTTAGTTCAGTCCTGTCATCTCCTCTGGAGTCCTGGACTGTTAGCTCTAATGGCAGAAATGTGATCCACATGTATCTACTATGGTTCATTGGATGCATTTCCATGCTCCATCTTTTTTGGTTTGCCGAACTTGTTTGCTTGGTGATAAAAAAAGCAATGTTTCGGCTGTAAAAAATGGTTTGGATGCACTACGAAAGCAATGTTTGCGTGTTACTGTTAGTGTCTTGTATGTGGAAGCTCATGGGGCTTTTCCTCACGCCAACCATGTCTCCGAAGTAGGAAGCCCGCCAGGCAATTGGAAAAACCTTTACAAGATCGCCTTTTGCCAGCCAATCGTTCCTTGTTTTTCTTTTTTCTGGTAAAATTCCTATAGTTTTGCGTTTACGTATCAGAGAATGTTTGGGAATTGCATGTAAATTGTGTTTTATTTTTTTTATTTAAAATAAATTTTTAGTTTTTATATTTTTAAATTGTTTTAATATGCTAATATTAAAATAATTTTTTTAAAATAAAAAAATTATTTTAACATATTTTTAAATAAAAAAATATTTTAAAGTACCATCCTCACCAAAATCTTAAATAAACTCTCAAACAAATAACCTAAGCCAAATATACTATATAATGATTTTAACTTTAAATAAACTCAAACAAATGACCTAAGCTAAATAAACTATATAATGATTTTAGTTTTGTTTCTGTTTGTGTTTTAAAAAATTTATATTTTAAAATTATTTTAATATATTATAATGATATAATAAAACAATTTTATATTTTAAAATTATTTCAATATATTATAATAAAACACCGCTATACTTTCAAATACCTCTCTTTATGTTTAGGGCCGGCATCCTCCATATTTGCGCCGGCATCCTCCATATTTGCTCAGATGACGGAAGGTACCTCGCAGTCGAGAGAAATTATTTCCTGCCCATTGAACTCTCAGCATTTTTGCACTTTTCTTCCTGTAATTATTTTTCTGTGTTGCGTTTACCACGTATATTTTAAAGCCAGGCATCTTCAACTACTGGACCAATACCTGAACGACTATCAAGTGAATTATCCGAGCACAGAATGATTTTATTGACTTCCCAAATGATCTTGAATTGTTCAGACGATTTTTTTCCCACGGAGAATCGCACACTCCTCTCATATTTCTACATGTTCCAGTTACGTGACCATGTAGAAACGCGCGACGCCTGTGGGAAGCTAACCCACGCAAAACCCTTTCCTGAAATGTGAAGATGGGATTCTCTCTCCAGTAGTTTGATTGAATGGCAAGAGTCCTCTAAAGACCAGCAATTTGCTTACAATAGTATATTGTTAATAAATGACTTGCCATTACTGTTGTGTTTTCTTCTAAATAAGCTAACGTGTAACTCTTCAGGTACATATATTGTCAGCGCCGTAATCTCCCTCCCTCCCTCCCCCTATCCTTTTGTTGTCTGAGCTGCAGCTTCTTGTTCGAGTTCAAAAGTTTTGGCCACGTGGGAGCAGTTCTGGTCAAACCATTCAAAACCCCACAAGCTCAATGGAACGCAGGGGGCAATGGAAAGATACAAGATAATAATATATTTGGAAATTACAAAAAAGAAGAGAAAAGACTGTGATATCGTCTTTCTGCTGCTCTATACAATTTTTATAATAATAATACTATAAGGACAGAAACCCTCCAGTGGTGGGCACAAGAAGCTTGTGAATCTTGAGCAACCAAGTTTCGTGCTCTCCAGACAAAATTGGTTGTAGCCAAGAAGTACCTGACAATGCATCAGGCCGATGAGATCATCTCATCCCATGGGTGATTCGCGTAATTAATAAGGTTTTCCAAGTTCATACTCTACTACCACAGCACCATTACCTACAGATTAAACCGATGTTTAATAGTAATAGGTGCTGTCTTTGTGATTTGGAGCATCCTTGCAGAGCATTGAGCGAACTTCCATGATCGATCTAGGAGGCTCGAGGTCTTTCTCCTGTAGTGCATTTCCAAGCAGCTGCTGCATGTGCGAGGCAAAGGTATCATCCAAGACCTGCAAAAATTGATAAGGTGAGGTTAGGATCAAATGGAACTCGGATATGGAACTCTTCACTTAACTGAAATAGGATATTTGCTAAACCAATACTTACAGACACTGCAATTCGTGAACCTTTATACCATGATCGATTTTCTTTCCTGTTTTCCAAGAAGCTCAGAACATCCTATGATGCAAATAAAATAAAAACAAAAATCATGAGATCAGCAAAATGGCAGACCCAGAATCGAAAACAAATTAGTGATAGATCCACTCTCACAAAATTACCTGCCCCATTCGATCCCAGTAACCTCGGCAGATCGCAACAAAGACATGAGTCTCAAAAACAGATTGCAGGTGGGTAATTGTGTTTGTCAACTGGTCTTTCAGTGGCTGCATCCTACTTTGAATATCAGATTCAACCATAGATTCCTTTGATTCTTGGAGAATCTTTTTCAATTTTGTAGGATTCTGTAATTTTGTCTGCAACCAAATAAAATAAGTAAAACTCGTACTCATTGCATCAGTATCTAATCAGACTCAAGAAAATAAAACAATAATCTGCATAAAAGAACAGACTCTAGTTTGCATTGCATTGATACGAAAAGACTAATTTAAGTCTAAAATTAAAAGATACTCACATTCTCTGCTAGCTTTTCTACAACAGCCTGCAGATAACTTCTAAATTTGGCTCTTAGCATGACAGTCACTTCACTAAGACGCTCTCCAGGAGCAGTGTGTCCACCATTAGGCATGCAAGAACCCCATGCCTTAAATTGAGTTTCTATCTTGGGACGCAGGACATCAAGCATCCTCTTCATGGAATTAAGCAGAATTCCAAGCTGAAGAGAATAAAAAATTCACACCATAAGAATATCGCATAGCTAAAAGCATGCTAAACATTGAAAGAAGTGGCTCACCTCATCAGGGACAATATATGCGCAAACAGATCGTTTTGTAAGCTTCTTCACATACTTGAGGCCGAATTTTGAAGGTTCCAAGTTCTCCTTCAATGGTGCTAGAACATCTGTATATTGCTTGTCCAAAGCTTCCACTATAGCCTTTTCGACATCAGCAATGGCCTTTTTTTTTTAAGCACAGCCCACGCGCATCAAACACGTTCAGTGAATATCATTATTATTATTATTTCATTTTCATTGAAAAAAAGAGGTCTCCAATCTATGATAAGATAAAGAGGATCCACTGTGGGTGGGAAAAACATGAAAGAGTCAAAAAAGCAAATGAAGCTCCATATAGAACTACCTTAAGCAGCTATGCACAGAGTGTTACCAATTGACTTTCTTCTACCTTACTTTTGCTTTACTTACACAGAGGCAACATCATCATACTAAGGGATTGTTTACCATCTCCACTGGACATGGGAACAACCACCTATTTGATCCCTTAGCCCAAGCTTGCACAGAAAGCAAGGAAAATTTGATAGCCCAGTGCTGATTGGACAAGACTAGGCACCTTGAGGAAAAGAGTTTAACGATTTTGTTGATTAATAAACAGCAAACTCTATTCTAAGTGAGCTCACTGAAAACACAACCAGCACACATATATTGCAAAGGAATATTCAGTCCATAAAGGCTCCAAACATGCTTTTGATTGTATTCAATTTGGGTGCATCTCATGCACAACTATTGATACATGTATTTAAACGTTGAAACAAAAATTCTTCATTATGAAACCCTTGAGATTGAAAAAATAATGGAAAATAATTTGATTGGCAAATATAAAGGAGTATGTTGGATATGAATGACTTATAGATGTTTAATGCACCTCATTATGCCACTTCAGTAAGCAAATGGTATATCTACACAAGAAGCATGAGCAACAAGAAGGGTTGAAGAAACAAGATCACAAAATCATGGGAAAAGCACTGATCTGAAACTTACATTCTCTAGAACAAAGATATACTCTGGCCATCTGCATATAATTACTTCATACTGTTCCAGTGTATCTCTAAGGCGGTCATACATGTCATCCACAAAGGGGGTTGTAGAATGTTGCGTCCTGACACCTGACCATTTTACCTGCAATTAAATAAGCTGTTGAGATAATTCCAAGCACAATCTTCTCGAAACAAACATGCAATGAAGTCCCATACAATATTCTTTGCAGATATATAAATTTTAAAGTAAATAAAAAAGATTTGCAGATCACCTTCAAATCCCACAGAAATTGCAGGCAACTCACACAAAACTTCTTTACAAATTAAACATTCAAATGCAATATGGTGATCAAGCCTGGTAAGTGAAACCATTACAGATGCCTTGATATAAACTTCAAGTCATGCACGATCACTTTAAGGTTTAAGACAGCTATAGTTGGATGAAAACAGTACCCATATAAAATTACTTCCTCAGTCCCTAAATAAGTTTCCTCCTCTCCTTTTCTGGCAGTCCCGATTTAAATATCCGATTCAAAAGTCAAAAGTATAATAAATAGCCCATTTTACTTTTTCACCATTTATCATATTTCAAATTTACTAAAAACAAAAATAGAGATGGAAATCGAAATGGAGAAACGTAATTAAGGGTAGAAATGGAAAGATAAATTATTGAGACAAACAATAATATTTTTTAATGGTTTCCTTAAAAAATTGTGCATTCTTGAAGATACTTAATCCAGGACTAAGGGAATATATAGTTAATTACATACCTTGTCTAATTTGCACGATTCCAGCAAAGAAAGGCGCTTGTCTTGTATCCATATCATGATATACAGATGAAACAGTTCTTTTGCATCCACTCCTCCTTTCACAGGACTAGAAAAAAATAAAATAAAATAATTGACATAAAATGACCTGAAAACAAGGTAAAGAAACAACAAAGTTGCCTCAAGGATAGTACTACCTAATGCTCCAGCTTGCAAGGTCCCTCTGAAAATCAGCTGTTGCAATAACAAGTTCTGCTACAGGGGGTGAAGGACCAGATGGGGGGCATGCAAGCAAGAAAGCACGCAATCTACTACATAGCTCTGTGCTGTATATGGACGAAGATAAAACTGGAAGGTCTATGAAACTGCAGGAAAAGAAACTCAAATATCAGATTCTTGCATGTCTGACATTGAACCACCAAAGTGCCAAGCAAGAAACCATCCAAACACATAACACGAATAACAAAGTTCACAAAACTTCATTCAATTTAGGTGCCAAAATTCTGACGCAAGAAAATAAACTGATACAGACACTAGTAAAAAATCTATAGAAATATCCACTGGAGGTACAAACACCTGAGAAATTAATGAGAAACTGTTCACTTGCAAAGGCTACCGTTAAGAACTTGCACTCCAAAATATCAGACACTATAAATTCAATGCCATATTCTTCTAGCAGTTCATACTTGGGATAAATTTCTATATGACATGAGCTGTTGCATATCCTTGGCAGAAAATACATTTGATATCAAAATCTAAATAGAGTCTAATACATTATACCAGTAAGGAAAACACGACTATTTCCACCAAGAAAACATCATCTAATATGTATCAGTAACTTCATTATATTAGCTAGTATAAATGATTCTCCACAAATACGTCATCAGAAATTAAAAAAAGAAGCAGCTAATTCTACTGTCATTTCAAAGAGAAAAGAAATACCTGGGAAGTATATGTTGATTGTGTATTTCAATGTCAGTCTGAATTTCATTTTTAATGTTCCTACAAAGGGAACTCATCTTCTGATAAGCAGTAGACATAGCAACAGAATCCATCAATGTTGCTTCATTATTGTTGTTAACAAATTCATCTGTCTCAGTCAAGTGCCTTCTTGATCTTTTCTTGGCAGCAGCCTGAAGAAACAACCCTTCAATTATACAAAGAAAAAAAAAACCCTACAAAAAGGTCATTACATGAAGATTCTCAATTGTCTGTACCTGGAAATAATGAGTTAAATTTGTTTGTGCCTCCGGAGACAGTATGTCATGAAGAAGAGTATAAAGCTTGACAGCAGGCTCCAAGGCAGGTGCTGCAAGCCCAGTCGCAGGCTTGAACACATCCATAATACCAGACAGTGATGATTCATCAAGAGACTTGTAGTTCTCAAAACCAACAGAAAGAACCTGTTCAATCTGATCCTTGATTTCTCCCAAGATTCGGTTCTGGTAAAGCAGACAGCAACAGAAATCATGGAAGCATAACAGCAAAACAAGGACATGAATACCACAGAGCAACAAGAATAATGACAGGAACATACATAAAACTGAATTTTTTTATATGTACCTCTTGATGACTCAGCATGCTCTTGCTGTGGCCCTTCATAATAACAGGCTTTAACAAATCATATACCAAAGTCAGGCAGTCAGCTGTTGGTGTAGCTACATCCATTATATATGAAAGGTACCTGTCAACATCATGTATTAATACCACCATTCTATTCAAATACCAATCACGACAGAAACTAGAATTCAAAAGCAATGTTGCCCCATATGGCAGTCAAAAGTTCAAAATCAAGGCACCGTTTTTATCTTTCCCTTTCTTGGGCCCAACATCCACGAGCACCTCAAGGAATTAAATAATGTTGGGAATCAAAATCCATGTAGAGTTAGTTGAGATCTTATATCCTACCTCAGCTTGGTATAGACATCGGATACTCCATAATACGTGGCAAATTCAGCTAGGAGCCATTTCCATGAACCATAAAGCAATAGATTCCTTTGTTGAAAATGTTGAACCTTCATGGCAACTTCTAGAACAAGGTCATACGCAACAGTTTCAGCTACAGAGCCACACTAGAATAAAAGAAACAGCAATCAATATCATAACACTATTACATAACCTATGAGAATTAATTTCTGAGAAACAGAGCACACAAAATGTTAATCAATACTACACTGAATTCACACAGTAAAATACCCTCTACCTTTTCAGGTGGGGTGAGGAAAGACTTTTGCATACAACTCCAATCAATTATGAGAAAACAGTTTAGGAAAGTTCAAGACATAATCTACTCGTTTCAAAGGTACTACTTATAGCATAGCTTTACCTTGAGATTACTGTCATCTGAACTTGTTGAGTAATTTATGTAGAGCTGCAGTTTGCCCACAAGCTCATGTTCTGGTTCTCGGTATATAGACCACCAGCGAAGCTTATCAACCTGCATCCAATTTTGATACAATTCTTAAAACAAAACAACATAAATTGCTAACTGATTTTACCCAAGCTTAAAGATTTTTTAGATAAATACTCAGAGAAGATTACCGAGTCTTCAGCAATACTAGCGACTTGAGCAAGGACACGGCCATAATATTTCCCTTTGGAATCTAGTACTTCAACAATTAGATCATCCCCTAGACTATCAGGAAAGCTGTAGAGTCACCAATACCTTTCACAATTAGAATTGGAAAATCATAGAAATTAAATTTAAAAAGGTGAGTATTGGATAAGCATACGTACAATACATGAGTTTCACCAGATCCAGGCTGCAACTTGATGGCATCCTCTTCTGCTGAACTTTTCAGTCTCAATGAGCAGGAGTAAGTTTCTGTTTACATTTATAGAAAGAAATGCTGTTAAGAATATGAATTCAGCAGGCTCAGATGTTTATGCACAGCAATGAATGAAGCCACCAGTTAACATTTGAACAGTACAATTATCTAGATCGTTTGGGATGACATCTGATAAGTTGACAAGCCAAGCACCTCTATCTGACCATGCAAAATAGCTTTCCAAATCATTATATCTGGGCTTCCTATAAATAGCCCATCAAGGTCACAATAGTAACTCTCTGATTGGATGACTTACTGATCCAAAGAAACGCCACTGCTGAACAACTCAGAGCAACAAAATAGTATGATCCCCATGTAAAATTCACATTCCCCACCGATAAGTTTGGGGTTTTGAACTATGCATACCTTGCACAACTTCATATGATGATGAGCTGTTGCGTAGACTAGTAACACCAATCTTCAGAAGTCCTGAAACCTGTTTGATGTACTGAGTGCTGGCATGCACATATGCCAAGCTTTGGCGTGAGAAAGAACCATTCGCAGGCACACGAGGGGCGACACGGATTTTTCGAAAAGTTTTCCAAGCAGTAGAAAGTGATGACTGAAACTTGGATAAGCGATACTGGACCACATCCAATTTTAGCTTTGGAGCTGAAAGAGATGAAATACTACAGCCACTGGGAGGGTCGAGACTTGTTTTAACTTTACGGACTGCACAACAAATGAGATAAAAGGACAGCTGAGAACAAGTATTTTGATGGTGAAGATGTTGATTCCGGGATAAGTATTACCTTGCACCTTCATCTTCCCAATTATTTTCTTAGGCTTTGGGGCAGCTCCCTCACTAATAAGCTCAGAAGAGCGCTTTGCCAATAGTTCCTCTTCTGATTGTAGTAGCACGTGATGTACACTGTCATATACAAAAAAATGGGAGCTACAGTGAGATTGTGGGAAGTTACAAATTAGGAATTTAAGGGATCTTCACAGTGATGCTATAACATGCATGGTTACCTACAGAATAAAATGATATCACATAAAGATTCTCTAAGTAAGAGAGCAAAAATGAAATTTATTCTTAAATCTCAGACACTAAACAACACATTGATATGCTGTAGTAAATGTCTTCACAGACTTTGGAGGACTTCCATTAACTCATAAACCTCTAATTTATACTTTGGGAATCGATAAGGTTTCATCAGGAATATAAATTTGCTTCAAAATTCATATTGTTGTCTAAAAACAAAATGACCATTGCACTGTTTTCTCCTAATTATATACAAATTCTTACAAATCAAACCTGATGAAAACGACCTGGATGGCCCTTGAACTAATGGCTGCTAAAGCATCTCATCATAGAATATCACACAAAGCAATTATAATAGAAAAAGGGGCAGGCACAAGTGTCCAGGTCAAAAAAACCAATATGTCAGTCCACTTTCTTAATGCTCCAACAGCCCTAGTTCTGAGCCAAAACATTATAAATGCATCTCAAAATATAAAACTGGTAATACCTTGAAGGAAAAAGAATATAAAATTTTCTGCACTCTTGCAACAGTATGGTGGAATTCAAGAATTCTCAAATATTTTTAAGTCAGAGGATATCCCATTCACTTTGTTGCATTTTCCTAGTCAATCAGATATTCTTCTTTTTATAGGAGAAAAACGAAAGGAAAGGAAAGGGCAAACTCACCCAAATGCCTCCCGTAGTAAAGCACATTCATTTTCCAAAAACATTGGTGCTTCCATGCAACCCCTAGCCCAAGCATGAAGGCAAAGCCGCACGCACCCATCATATGCAATTACAGCATGCCATGGCCCAAATGCACTGTGTTAAATTTATAAAAAATATTAAAAATTTAATGAACAGAAAAAAAAAGGCAAAGGATGAAATATCAGTTTTATCTTCTTCAACATCTACAATTATTGCATTAGTTACACAATACCTTGCATGAAATGTTGGGACTCGAGCTGGGTTTGAGCCAGATGTGCCAGCCTCTGCACCAGCAGTTGCTCTGTGAATGAAGAAAAAAATATAAAGATATTTATATGATTTATTTAAAATAAGCAATTAAATAGCCCATTTCAGTGAAATACCAATAAAGGGACTTCTAAAATAAAGAGCTGTTGCATCAGTTCAGCTAATACAGAACCACTATTAGAAAAGCTTTACAGACCTTACAAACTTATCTGGATTCTGGTCTCCACTATTGCCCTGCAGTTCAACTCCAGTTGCGTTTTTTATTTTATTTGGATCCTCATTGGTATAGAGACCATGTGAATTTTCAGGGCCAGCTGCTTCATGCATTCCAAATGCTTTTTGGACACCTTTAATTTCCTGACCTCCACAAAATGGAGGCGCACTGGGAATGTCATCATCATGAGAAAATTTATTATTCTTCAGGTTTCTGGAATGCAAATCCTGCAAACCAACAAGCTCAGCAACTAAAGTCTGTAAAAACATGAAAGTGCAAAAACCATGCAGAAAGCTTATCCTGTAAAAATAAGCAGGTAATAGATGAAGGATGGCCCAAACACAATTCATCAAGCCACAGTTCAGATAAAATTGCTAACAAGTTACAGAATTAGTGATAATGATAAGTTGAAATTCAGATTATACAACATGGACACAAAACAATCATCCTTCATTTTGGCTCCCTAACGCTTGCTTTAGCTTCTGATTCTTGTACATTGTATATCTACAATATGGTATGCCAACCTCAAATGATGCCTCACATCTGCTAAGGATGTTCTATACCATGTATTTATCGAATTGAAACAGCACACATGGATGCCTAAAAAAGTGTTACTAAATCCTGATACTTCTATGCAGATTCTTCATGTAGCCTGAGCAACCTCAGTGTACAGCAACCAAATAACGGCAATATGACTACAGACATTCAACATCAGGCATCTAAGCACACATGCACAACCAATCACAAGCCACCACACAGCATACGCAAATGCAGCCCCAACTCCGAATTACAATTAAACTGAAGTAAACAAACCTTGGCAGCAACAGTTTCTACATTAGCTTGAGAAGGTACACTTGAAGCATAACCCTCTGAAACATGTAATTTACTCCTCGGCAAAACACTACTAACACTCCCAACTTGACTGGCAGAAAACTCTGAACTACCTGCCGAATCTGATCCCTCCTCCTCATCCTCCGTATAACCATTCCTTCCAACAGAAGCATACCGCGCATTCCCTCTTACCACACTCTCAGAGAAATTCCCTCCTCTACCTGCCACAGTCTCCATAGAAGAACTAACATCAGAGTACCCATAATCACTGGCATATCGCGAAGTCCTTCGGGCCGCATTTCCATATCTTCGTTGATTAGTGGTCGAATTGGGGACTCTTTCGTCCTGTGGAGATGAATCGAAGGAATACCGTCCGCCATAAACATCATCCTCATCTGACTCCGTGACCATGTCATTGTCTGAGACAGACCGGCTATCATCGGCATCAGGAGGTAGAGTTCTAGATAACGGAATTGCCGAGGATGGCAAGTGTCCACTTCTGAATTTAGAAGCTGGAGGTAAGCCAAACCCTCGGCCGTTTCTAATTGGATCAATTCTAGGTCTTAAACTTGAATGTGCGAATGCAGTTGCTTCCTTCTGCTTCTCAATCAAGAAACATTATTAGATCTCAGTGAACTACGATTGTTTCATAATCAAAAATAAAATTAATTTTTTTAAATTATTAATATCATTATCTTTACCTCTCGAGCCCAACGGCTGTCAAGTCCTTCACGGAACATTTTTTCTTAAAAAAAAAAAAAACCTAAACACAGACACAAAAACATGAATCTCAGTTTACTAAACAAACAAACAGAAAGAGAAACAAATAAATATAATGTGAAATAAAAGCATTGGAAAAAACCAACCGAATCAAACCTCTAAGATTATGAAAGCAACAGGACTTCAGTGAGAGATCAAGATTGAGAGAGGACTGTCAGTGAGTGCGAGTGCGAGTGCGAGTGCGAGAGAGAGATGATTGAAACGAAATCAACTTGGAGAAGTGGAAGACAGTGAGATTTGAGAAAAGTTTGCTTCTCTTAAAAGCTTTTTTTGATAGTACTGTTATTTTTTTTTTCCCAGCCACTGCAAGACGCTTAAGCTTCTTTTTGCTTCTCTCTCTTTTGCAGGTAATTAAATATGAGAATGAGAGAGACAGCGAGGGTTTTCTTTTTCTCTCTATTTTAGATTCTCTCTCTTCCAAATCACCCAGAAAAGGAAGAGTATTAAATTACATCAACGTGCTCTGTAGAAAACGCCGTCGTCTACGTTAACAGTGTGGAAATACGACGCCGTGGAGGGACAGCAGATGGTATCCATAAACAGAGGCGGTAATAACATAGATTAATCAACAAATATTCTACATATCAGGCCGATAACAAAGCGCACGTAAGAGAGATGAGGAAATCGTGATTCGTGAAAAAAGTAACGGGTAAGTTGACGTGGCAAAAGATCTCCGTTTTCTTGCTATTTTACATTTAACTAAGTACCAATAAATAGTCGAACGTTGTAAAGTGGGGACAGGCACTCCTTTACTCTAATTTCCCGCTAAGCACACATTCACTACGCTAAGGAATCACTCACGTGGTTTGGTGGGGTCCCCACGAGACCCGCAACACCACCTTTCTCCTTTGAAGTGTTCGGCTCTTTCTTTTTGCTTTGTCGTAACAAAATTCAATTGTAATGACCACAATGCCCATCATCAACCGTTTGATGAACAAATAAATGTTGTTTAACAAACGCAAAGACATAAGCAGCTTCACATGGTACAGCATCAGGTATCTAATTTTTGACGTTGGACGCGAAAGAGGAAAGTCGATAGGGCTCCGGCAGGGATGTATTCAAATAAAAAAACCATGTGCTTGACGACTACGACGACGAAGATGGTCCATGGTCGACGCATGTGAACTTCGGATTTTATTGTTTTTGGCTATACGTGAATTTGGATCGTACAGCAACATCGGTGTTTTTTTGAATTTTCATAGTGATAAGCCAATCATTCCATTAACGTTGACGGTGGAAATCAGAGGAGAATAAACTTTAATTTGAAATTTTTTGAACAGCTGGAAACTGGCCTCGTTTCATTTTCAATTTACTAATCTTGTTGACATCGGGTACTTATGGCAAAAGGCGGGGCCACTACTGGCTTGCCTAAGCTAGAGTGCTTCACCAATCCAATTACCTTAATCAGGTTCGGTACAAAGGAAAAGACGCCACGTCCCGCTGCCTCTCTGATGATCTACCTAACCACCTACCATTTTAAAAGGGTAGGACAGATAGTCTTGTTGATGGATCAGTTCTCCCTGTCCATAAAATACTCCAACCGTTCAAACGCATCGATTGCAAACCTAACTATCTCTCCATGAATAAGTTGATTCATAGTCTCATTGCCGTAAACAACCAACAACTACGCATAAACCTTAAATTCAGCATGCACAGATTGAAAGCACCAGAGAGGTGACTGCTTTATACGGGTAATATAGGCATTGCCTTCAAATTTCTTGCCCTCGTATCTAGTGGTTTTCTTTCATTTCTCCAATTTATCCCGAGATCGTAAGATTTATTCAATATATTGTCGGACATCTTGCATAAAAGCAGAGAATTTAGGTTACTTGAAACTTGAGGGCAAACCACTGGTATAATACAAGATGCTTTCAAATGACACTTGATCCCCGACAAATTCCTCTTACAGGGGGCAACTTTCTTGACAGTGGTTCTAATCACACACAAGGACAATGGAAACTTTCTTATTTTGATGAGTGCTCAAGGTTTAAAAAAATCTCAGCTCGTGTAATACATGCAGTTCAAAATCAGCTTATTGGAGTTCTTTTTCCGAACTTGAAGACATGTTTTGTTATGATCTTCACTGTTCTTAACTTAGGCAAATAGCTCATCCACTTTACACTCTCCAAGGAAAACTTTGAGACTGCGCGGTGAACCACAGCTGCCTTCAGCTATAAGTGCTCTGTCATTAGCAGCCATGTGTGCAATTATCTTGTATATCATTTCAGTCTGCAACCAATGAAAGGAAAGTTTTTGATAAAGACAAGAGAGAGAAAGAAAAAAATGTGAGCTGAACATTCATCGCTCAAGCAAGTCAAAAGGAGGTTATTGTACATACATCTTCGGTAGCATGGCAACGATCGGCTACTTCCTCAATTGTCAATGATTCCACAGGCTGTTTGCAGCTGAGAAGCCAGAGGAACGTGATTATAATCAGCAAAAGGAAAACTACTTCCAATAAAGTAAAAAGAAGCACGCACCGAGATTAGAAGTTATATAGAGTTGCAAAAGTTAGATGGTTCAAAAGGTCAGAAATCAGGTCAGGCTGAAAAAGGGTTAGGGAACTACTTTTCATCCATAAGAGAGTTCCTTGGAGCCCATAGGACAGCAAAGTTGAATCATTCTTCTGGACTTCATAATCTCGTGGAGATGAACTGTTACTATAAACAATTTAGGGTGATGGAAAAGGTAGTAATTGTATAGCCAGGTTGGTATGAGCACATGTTATTTGTGAATGGGGGGAGGGGGCAGGTGGACAGTCCTCAACATAAAGACATCATCATGCAAGTTGATTTTGCAATAGCACAAGCACATCAGATAACGTACAAATGGGAGTACAATTGTGAGCTTTTCATGTCTTACCTTGCCTCATTGAGCACTGCCAAAACCCGCTTCTGAAGAGCTAAAACTTCTCCTGCTGCTTTCTTCCCTGCTTCCACACCTGGGATCGCAATTAAATGTAGATACTAGCACTAGTAAGACACAGATCACTCATCAAATATGCATGCATGTATAGTAAGATCACTTAGACTAGAGGGACAATCAAGAGCAGCCACAATAATAACCTTCATTTCTAGAATCAGATGTGATTTATAGGCAACAGGATACAGCAGTATTTACCAGGTTGATGATAAGCATTGATGTTGACAAGTGAGGCATATATCCCAACTGCCCGCTCATAAAGCCCAATAAGAGCCCCAACAGATCTGGGGGTCACTTCTTGCACTGTGACTGTTATAGATTCCCTGTCATTGGCATACAGAGCTGACCTAGTTCCCTGCACAAAACCAAATCAGTTTTAGATGGGAACATCTTGAGCATTTATTAAAGGAAATCAGTGGAGCTGAAATCTCATCTCCACCATCTAGAACTAAAACCACTATTAGTGTTTAGATACTGTCTCTTGTTTGCACATCTACCTGTAACATTCCAAATAGGTAGTCACCACATGTGACACCAGGTTCAAGCTCCCAATCATGGCCAGGGGGTCTATCTCGTAGCACTTCAATGAACGTTACAAAGAAATTGTGCACTCCTTCTCTCAGTTGTTGAATGTAACTAAAAATATATAACTGGGTGCATCAGGACACAGCAAGACAGCCCCAACAAATAAATCATAGAAAATTATACATGATCAGCGAAACTTACGCATGCTGATCCGTGCTCCCTTTATTTCCATAGACAGTAAGTCCTTGATTTACCTGAGAAATCAGAGAAAGTCTCATCACCTAGGAAATTCTGGGAGGATTCAATAGGTAAAGGGTTCGAGAAACAGTTTATAGAGCTCGAGTGACATCCCTGTTCACAGATGGGATGCCACCCCAAGCCCTCACATAAGAGGCAACGACTCTCAAATATTAAATATCTCTATCAAATGTTTTTACAAGCTTTAATCATAAAGCAAACTGAACTAACAGCAACCTTCAAGATGAAAAACTAGGTGAAAAAAACGCACCAAGGCAATTAAAATTGATAATTTTTTCCTGATTGCACATACCCGATTACCATCAAGATCAAATTCCTTTCCAAGTGATTCCATGACCAGCTGTTGCAAATACCTACTGAATAGCAATAGGCTGTCCTTGTATGGAAGCACAACCATGTCCTGCAGAAAGCAAACAAGCAAGGACAAGCAAAAAAAAAAAATCAATTCTCATAACTGGTTTTGAATTTCTGATAACTTGTGTAGTGCCAACATTTAAAAGGAACCCGCACCTTAGATCCCACCCCCTCAGAAGCCCAATACCAACATAAAGCTAGCAAAGCTGCAGGGTTATTCCTAAGCTGGAGGAGAAATGTATTGATCAAAAGGATGATCCCAATGCAATGCACAAATATAAAACAGAAAATGAAACTAAGACAATAAACCAGACATCAAGCCACAGTTAACCATGCAACTTTCTAGTGGCAAGCAAGGTAAAACCTGCAGAGTAGATAAATCATTGACCTCTAAACAAAGAACTGAGCATGTTCATAGAAATCACAAAATAAAATAATTAGCTCTCCCACAGAACTAAATACTACAGCAGTACTTCAGAAGGAGCAACAGGATATCGTGGTTGAATTTTCAGGCCATGACTCCAAAGCAACCTAATTGCAATCATCTGAAAGCTCCTCGACTATGCCACTGGATCAATCCCATTATGCAGCAATAAAAGGAAGAAGATGAAACAGCAAGCATGAATTGGTCTTTTGCCTACTTGGTTGGAACAGGTGAGCGATGGTTAATGCAAGATCCACTTTACACCAAATTTACATTTATGATATCCTTAGATGACTCATCTATCTACTACATAGCCTGCTCAACAGAAGAAGGGGTGGAAGCAGAAAATTCCCTGCAAAGTTACAAATATACTTAGACCACATAGTATTTTAGAGTGACATCCACATTTTTCACCTTCTTGTCGTACATTTTTCATCATCCTAATAACTTACATGATTCATTTGAAGAAGATCAACTTCACAACAGTCTATAACTTATTTAAGAAACCTCCAAAACTTAAAATGTCTAGATTTGTAAAGTCCTGTCCAAAATGTTTCACCAGGCATACCTAAAAACCACCACCATAAATCAAGCTTGTTTATATTTGAATTGCAAGAGCTGAAGTGCAAGAATCCTGTTTTGATGACACAGAATTTTCAAAAAAGCTGGAACCTCTGAGCAAATTAATATGGTTTTTCTCCAAGGTTCCAACAGGTCACCTATAATTTGGAACCTCTGAGCAAAACAGTAACTAAATTGAATCAAGAAACTGCTCAAAAGTTCAAGCAACTAGCAATTCAAAAATCAAATATGACAAATTTATGGCATAGAAATATAAGAATCGATACTTACCACTGTGGTCCTATTTGCCTCATCCATCAATGCCGCACCAGCTAGCATTTCTCTGATGTCAATCCCCTGAAGGAAAGATCACCCATAAGGAATCATGTATAATAAATCAAGATAAATGAACACTTAAGACTCTGAAAATAACGGTAATTTACCTGAAGCGCTGCTGGAAGCAGGCCAACTGCAGACATTTCAGATGTCCTACCACCCACCCAATCAAACATAGGGAATCTAGCCAACCAGCCCTCAATTCTTGCAGTGTTGTCTAGTAATGAATTTTCTTGTGTTATAGCAACACCCTGCATCGAATACATGCAATAATTTCATAAATAAAAGAGTGGGGAGGGAAACTGCATGAAGAGTACAAGGAAATCTTATTCAGAAGTAACAACTTCAGTATTAAAAAACAATGCAGCCTATAATTTTAAGAGACAGGTCAAATATTCATCATTTTCATCATTCAAAATCAATAAAGTCATCTGACACATAACTAGAATCAGACAAGTTAGCATCTCAAACTGCCATCTCACAATGGACAGCACAATCAATGATCTAATAACAAAGTTAGCAGCTCAACACTAAACCTGACTCAGTTATTCTAACATAATTGATGTATGCGAAAGCAAATGTGAAAGCTATGTTATTAACATGTGAGACAATCCATAATAAGTGACAACAAACTTCAGTTCTTAGGACAAGGCTCTACTAAAACAGTGCACTGTAGCAGGCACTTGCATGCACTGACCATCCTTATAACTAATACTGGGGCAATGACAATGCAATTTACTCATCTAAAGGAGGTTTGACCATGTCTACAGGTTAGATGCAAGGAAATGCCAAAGAATAGAATAAAAAATCAAGAAATATAACAAAATGAGCATTACCTAGATCGTTTACCGCATGCTGTAGCATTTTATTCCAGCTTATTTCCAATTTAGTGGTGAAAGAAAACTTTTAAAATCCCTTGATAGGAAGCAAGGGAAAATCACAAAAGCAGAGACAAGAACCTGAGATCAAAACCTGTTTTGCAAAATCCAGTCCAGCTTCACGAAAGGCCTGTTGTACTTCCAACAAACCATTTCTAGTTTCAGGGGTTCCTCCACTCTGAGAAGAAATGGAAAAAAAATTACTTTGGCAACAAACTTACTTTGTAGCAAAATGTAACGAACACTTCTGAGAAGAGAAATATAATAGAGAATTGCATCTTCCTAGGAGAGAAGCAGTATGTCCATATGGACCTTTGAAATCACAATGACAAGAGTAGAAGCCAGCTCCGGTCCAAGTTGAGCAATCTGATGATCAATTCCAGCAGGATCTGTATTATCAATGAACCTTATCTGAAAGGAGACAGGAAATATTTATCTTCCGCATTCAAACCATGACATTTACAAGAAATAAAAATATTTTCATGCAAAGAAACGACAATCAGGTCATGTCATCAGCGTGCATGCTTTCTTGGTTCTAAAAAGTAACACAAAACCCCACAGCAGTACAAGTAATGGCATTTCAGCAAGCACTAAGCAACTCCCCTGTGAACAGCAGCAATGATAATGATGATGACGACAACGACAATAGCATAGAATAGAAGAATGCATATTCAGAATTAACATATTTTAGTGGTTTATTGGAAATACCTTGAGAGGAGGATTATCGGGCGCCAATGCCTCCGCAACAAACTGCGGACCGAGAGCTGAACCACCAATCCCAACAGAGAGTATTTGAGTAAAACGCCCCCCGTCCGGAGTCTTAATCTACATTTTATAATCAGCAAAAAAAAAAAAGAGTATAAAAGAGTACTCGAATTAACCTTAATAATCAGTCTCCAGTGATGGAAAAAACATATATTAGCCCGTAACTAACCTTACCACTGACGACTTGATCAGCAAAATCACAAACAGCATCAAGAGCCTTGTCAATCTGAGTTTTCAAAAACGAATTAGGCGCTAAGGTTGAATTCCTCAACCAATAATGCCCAACCATTCTCCCTTCATCAGGATTGGCAATCGCGCCCTTCTCTAATTCCTCCATGTCCTTGAACGCCTTATGGAATCGGGGCTCCATTTCCGAAACAAACTCGTCCGTGAAACCGATCCGACTCACATCCAAATACAACCCTAATTCCTTGTGCTGGTAGAGCCAGTCAACGTATCTCCTCCACAGAGAATTAGGATCTTTTTCCAGTCCGAGTTGTTTAGGCTTGTTCGGAAGTTTGTCGTTTGTTTTTGATAAATCGGCGGGGATATCGCTAGCGATTGAGCGAGTTGGAGTGAGTAGAGTCCGAGTTCGATATGTGAGCGAGGTTTTGAGTAAGGGAGGATTGAGGGTGGTTTTCCAAAGAGACTGCTTGGGTTTGAGAGAGGGAGAAGAAGAGCAGAGGCCAGAGAGAGAGGCCATTTTTTGGGATTTTTTGCGATGACAGCGAGAGATTATTAAGAGAGGGAGAGAGAAAGAGATGTTTTGGTTTTGATTTTAGGCCATGACTGACGATATTTTTTCAGCGAAATGATGAAAAGGATGTTTGGTGTTTTGGGGGTAAGAGGCTTCTGAGATCGGTGTGTGTGTGGGGGTGGGTGTACAGCAGGATTCACACGTTTGATTGGTTGGTTTCTTTTTGTTGTCTCATCGATGGCAAATGGACGATGGGAGGAGGGGCCTGTTCTTACAATGGTGTCCTCCGTCTATTCCTTTTTTCTTTTCTTTTTTTCGGTCTCAAGAGGCAGTATAAACAAAGGCTGCAACTTTCCACCAACGAAAAGGCAGGTAATGTTGCGTGGAGGCGTTCAACAAAAGTCAGCCAACCAAAAAACCAAAAAAAAAATAACTAAAAACACTAAACTAAGAGAAAAAAATCAAAGAAATTAATCTAAAAACTAGAAAAATCACGATCGCTGACTCTGAAACATTTTTTTCTTTTTCTTTTTTTCTTTGACAGCAGCCGCATGGTATATCTCCCTCCCTCCTTGTCTACACTTGAAAGATTACCTTAAATCTATTGATTGTAAACCTGTATTTTTTTCTTTTTTGACAGCAAGCGCACCTTCTCATCTTTCCCGTGTCTCCCTCCCTCTTTCTTCCCTTTTGATCGAAAACCCGGTCTATCAATTGTAGATCTTGAAATCTAAGATGATCTTCAATTTTCTCTTTTAATCTATCTTAATACGGACTGTAATTAGTAGTTATAGTTTTTTGTTTTAATCTCTTCTCAGATTTATTAATTTAGAGTAAGTTCATTGCATAAACCCACATCGAAATGAAATTAAGATCGATATTGAACACACCCCTCGATCTAGTTCCCGATGTTCTTTTGGGTCCTCGGTATTTGTAAGCTTTGTTTTCGTCTGTAGTTGATTAATTGGATTCTTATATTTAATAATGGGGTGCAGAAAAGGGGATGAATCAGAGTCATAGGATGTGGCTTACATTGTATATTTGATATTTTGAGAACTATTATAGTTATAATTTAAAAAAAATATTTTATAAAAAATTTAGTTGAGCTTGATTTAAAAATATATATATTTAATTAAAATTATGATTAAAATAAAAAATAATTAAAAATATTTGATTAAAAATATTTTTAAAATTTTAATTATATAATAACTAAAAAAGATATATATCGATATTAACGGTTTTTAATTGAAATATTATAGATTTAACTACTGTTATTACATTATGAAATAAACAATACTTTATATAATGTATTTTTTATTATTTTATTAAACTATTTGTAATTTCATCACGTAAAAAATTCATACGGCAAAGACTATAATTCACATGGCTTCTTGAGCGTGTAACAATATCAAGTAAAATATCTGTAAAAATAAAGTTGAATTTTGATCAAATTCTACAAGTGTTATGCCATTATACAGTATTTTTTTAATATAATCACGTAGTGTCATTAAACAACGTTAAACACTTGCTTTTTAATAAAACACAATACTAAGAAATTTTGTTAGATTTTTTTTTTATTTTATTAGGCTAAACCCGGTCCAATACATTTAGATTTTAATCCTACCCATTCATTAATAATAGAGAGTGAATTAATTCACTTGCCACCTCTCCACTGCACAAGATGAACAATTAGGACAATGAAGCACAAAAAAAGGATAAGACGTAAGTTAACTTGAGTTAACCTATAAATAAATTAGATGTTAAAAAATAAAATTAAAATATATAAATTTTAAAAAGAAAAAAATAAAAGTTAATCCACATTAACTTGAATTAATGGTTTTATTCATAAACTCAAAACTAATTCCATAGAAGGTAAATAGTAAAAAGTAAATAAAAAATCTAAAAAAATAAAAAAAAATCAGCAATTCAACACATGTAAATCTCTTAAACCCAATATAATATTTGAAATTCGCAATCCATGAAATCCTAGCCCTAAGTTCGATAAAAAAATATAACTTTCAATCCATTTAATTTATTTAATTTTAAAAGGTAAAAATATAAATAAAATATTAATTTAATAAACTTGCTAAAAAAAAAACAACAAAAAAAAAAATTTAAAATCAAGTTTGATAAAAGAAAATAAACCATAAAGAATTGCCTAAAGAATTCAAGGGTGAGAAAATCACCGTCTAGGCTATTTTCAGACGACAAAACTTGCTATTGATATCAACGATTTCATCTGACAATAAAAATTTGATATTGTTTGTTTTGAACCGAACAAGCTCGAGGGAGAAAAATTTCTATGTTTGATTTCGTGTTTTTTAGCTATTTGAAGGTTTTTGTCTTGTTAATTGATTTTCCAAGGTTTAAAAGATGTTTATTAGGTTTTTTCAGTCAAAATAGATGTGTTGACCTCTCGTAGACCCACACTTTCATGTTTTTTTTCACAGCCTAGGCACACTGAGCAACTGAGCCCCCCCTCCTAAATTACAACAAAATCCATATATAAAAAATCAAAGCAATGAAAGGGCTAAAAGGCATTAGGCCTGCAGTAACTTTAGAGAGCCGTTAGATTTTTTTATTCAAAGTTCAAAGCAGTAATTTTATTCTGCAGAGAGAAAAAAATATTCAGATCCATACAATATGTTAAAAACAACTGTATCACAGTAAAAACAAATCTTGTCCTCGACGCCTAGGTTAATGGTTTTTTTACATTATTATAACTAACGGTAACTTGAATCTTGTTGGATAATAACTTTGCCAGGAGATTTAATTTTTTTTCTGTTAATAAACAAAAGTAGATTCGAAAATTACCTTCAACGGTGGAAATTTTAGCAGAAAATATATAATTTTATCAAGTTGCTAGTTGTTTTCCAACATGTTAATTACCATTAAGCAAGTAGAGCTTTCAACTCAACCATGATAGAAATAGCCTGAAATGTTTTCGAAGTAAACAATCCTAATTTCATCCAGCGTCGTAATCTCATCAGTGTAGAATCACCAATCTGAGGAGATTCCTTGAAGAATTATCGTCAGAATGACTCAATTATCAGCAGAAGTTAAGAGCATCAATTTAAGCATGTTTAGGAGTACAATTATAGTTATTTTTTAAAATATTTTTTATATTAAAATAATTTTTTTTAAAAATTACCACATTAAAATAATAAAAAATACATATAAAAAAAATTAAAATTTTAAAAATATAGATAGAATTGCGTTTTCAAACAAAACCTAACAGCTAGATTGATTTAATTCGAAGAATGGGTGTACTATGCTGGAAAAAAATGTTTGTAACCGAAATTTTGATTAATTTTTTATTTGAAGTTATTTTTTAGTATTTGAAAATTATTTTGATGTGTAAATGATTTTTTTTAATATTATTTTAATATATTTTTAAATAAAAAGTATTATAAAAAATTTACTTTTACCGTAGACACACCCTAAATTTAACCGATGAACATCATTGAAAGGTTTTTTCGAAGGAAATGTTTCCTGCTAGGTAATGTGGCTTGAGAACTTCCCCTTGGTGCTCAGAGGGTTTTATTTCTAAAAACAAACAATTTTGTTCTCGTTGATTCTGCGAACAGCAGGCAGATATTATTGTTTGCAATTCGTGACTCGTTGGAATTTCCAGTCTGGCATTTTTATTTTTTTCAACTACAAATATTGATAGCTGTCGCTTGATCTGCGTGAAAATGATATCTGATATGATCTGTGTCCGTAGTTCTCAGTCCATTCGCGGCGAGGAACAGTGACATACTGTCCACTCCAACTCATCTGGGGATTCTGGACCACGCCCCTACACAAATACTTGACCGAACGGTCGTAAACCCCGCACAGATTTTATTCTTGTTTTCTACCTGAAAAATATTTATTGACCGTTTCGAGCAAGTTGTCTCAGAATGTGTGCTGCAGACCACAAGAGCTTGTGCTTATTGAAATCAATTTTTTTTATTTCCAGTGGTTAGCGATCAGTTTGTTCTAAATAGATAGGGTCTCGAAATCTTGAATCTTCCAAGACAAACCCAGATCAAATTACTTGTAAAACCAATTCATAGGTCATTTGACTGTATAGTTTTAATCGATTTCTTTGTTTTTGTTTTTGGTTTTTTTTCCTGTTACAAGCATATGCCAACCGTAGTTTAATTCAAATTATTTCGGAGGTTGGAATGTCAGAAACTTTTTTAAATAAGAAGAGAAATTACTAATAAATATTTGATATTATATATTATATAAATATGTGTCATGTAAATAAATATATAAATTCAAGTAAACCAAAATTAATTTTAAAAATTTTGAAATTATATTATAATTATTTTCTTTGAAATTTTATATTTTAAAATTATTTCATAATAATTTTGTTTTTAATCTAATTAAAAATATCTTTCTAGATTTTCTAAGTACTGTAAAAAATTTTAAAAATAATTTCATACTAATATATGATATATAGTATCTAAAACCATATTTAAAAGGATTATCACAAACTAATATTATTTTTACTGATTTGTTCTTTTGTATAAGTGAAATAAATATAAATATTAAATATTTTTTAATTTATTTATTATGTCTTTAATTTTTTGAATTATCATGTATTTTACTTTTAATTACTAAAAAATTCATCATCATTATTTTTTATATAAAATTCATAATAAAATATTTATCAATTCATTAAAATTCATATTTATTAATATATAATATTACTCATACATATATTAATTTAACAAATTCATAAATTATTATAAATTCTAATATTTTCAATAATTAATTGATATAAAAAAAGGGAACTAACAAGTAGCTAGGAATATATATATATATATATATATATATATTAAAAAAATAAGGGGTAATTGTTCCCTTTTGCACGCACGCGGCTCTGCCACTGATCCTTACTGTCAGGAAAACAAAGCTCATTGAACCTGCAATTACTATATGCTGGGAAGACCCAAGTAGAAAAGGTTTCTAGTAATGGATTCAAAGTTCTCACACAAACACTCATTTTAGTTCTCAAACTTCATGGATTATACTTATCAGGTACCTTGATATTTTTACAATCCAATTATAATAAACAAAATTATTTTTGCTATTTTTTAACCTTTAACTATAGAGAGGAAAAATAAATATGTTCATGAAAAAATCAATATTAACACTAATTTTGGTCATGAAAATAATCAATTTTAATATTAATAAGTCGCATTTAATAAAAAAATTTTCACTTAAATATATTTTTATTTTGAAATTATAAAAAAACCTCAGAGAGATTCCTAGTTTTGTGTGTATACTTAAAGGCTATTTATGAGTTTATTGATATTTTTAATTTTTGTTTCCATGTATTTTGAAGTAAGTTGAACTTTTGAATAAAAAACACAAACTCTGTTTTTTTTAACTACCATGGCATATGAAATTTAGAAAAAACTAAATGATAGAATAGAATATATATCATCCACCTCAATTTATTTTGTCCACGCACGAGCCCTTTCTAGCTCCTAGCCTTTTTCTTTGTTTTTTTATATGCTATCATCTTTTTTTAAAAAAATCAAGTGTTTTAATGTGCTTTTAAAATGATTTTTAATTTACATTTAACTTAATATCTTTTCTCCTGTTTTTTTATTTTTTGTATGAAATATGTTTTAATTATTTTATATATATTTAATTTTTAAAGAAATTATTTTAATTTATCTATAATTTTTTATTTTCTGTATAATTGATTTTTTTTAAACATATTTATTTTTTATAATATTTATAATAAGTACAACACCACGAGATACTTTTTTCCTTTTGATTATAGTCAATTAATTTTATATGTATATCTATTTCTATTATTATTTTATTAAATAAAAAATTAGTTTCAATAAATAGAGTCAATAAACATAATCAAGTAAATAATTTGTGTTATAAAATAAAATATCTTGATTTGTATTTATCTTTTAACCTTTTCATTTACATATTTAATTATTATTAATGATTTTATTTAATTATTAACACATATAATTTTTTATTTATCAAAATAGATAAACACAAACTTTTTAACATCTAACCCGTAGCTTTTAAATAGAGTATAAAACTTAGAGCATGTTTGAAGACATGCAAACTATATTCCTAAAAATTTTAAATTTTTTATATTTTTAAATTGTTATGATATTTTTTTTAAATAAAAAAAATAATATCTTTTTAAATAAAAAATATTTTAAAACATCATCACAATTATAAGTCTCAAACATGCCTTTAGCCCAGCTCACTTGATCACGTATAAATGCAATGGTTTACTCTTTCATGTTCTCGTAGAAGCAGGGATCGAATTCGTTTAAAATTGTTGGGCCATTGACCCAGAAATATAATATTTCGAGTTTCTCTCATCAACCTTTTCAGTTCCTTTTTTTTCCCTTGACATGTCAATTTGCCGACCGTTGCCATGAGTCCAAAACTAAGGTTATTAAGATGGTGTACAAGAATATAATTGTAATTGTTTTTTAAATATTTTTTTTTAAATATTAAAATAATATATGAATTTTTTTAATACCAGTGTATTAAAATAAATTTAAAACATAATTTTTTAATTTAAAGTAAAAAAATTAAACAATTTTATTTTTTTTTAAAATGCTCTTTAAACATAAAAATACAGGGTTGAACTAAGTCAAACAAATTAATAAGAAATAACGCAGCAATTGTCAACTGCAAAATGGCATGTAACATGCAATCATCGTTGAAAACCAACCTATAGCTTATAAAATTAAATCGAAATTACTGAAACGATGTTGATTGCCAGTTTCTTCAATAATACGATCAGGATTTATGCCCGTGTGATATCAAAGTTATTTAGAATGATTAAAGTAAATTTATTGGCAATTTTCAAAAATAATTTTTGTTCAATTATACAGTGATTAAAATAAATATTTATGGAAGTTTGAATTTAAAAAGAAAAAAATCTATAAATATAAAAATCAAAATTATCAATGATTGAATTTCAGCCACTCAAACTTTTTTTCTTTTTAAGTTTCCCGTTTACTCTCTCTCATTTCTCATAATTTGAATTCTTCTTCTCCTCGCACTATGACGGGGAGATATACCAAGGAGTGTGAGATTTTTAAAAGAGTTGCCTGGCCATTGAATAAAGACCAAGAGGGCCTCTTAAAATAACTAGGTCCGATGCCTGTGTTTTGTGCAGACAAGATCAATTTTTTTATAACATAAAAGAAAATATTTAAAGAATGCAAGTCTTTTTTATGAAAAAAAAGAAAAATTTTAAAAAAATTTATTCACTCAATAAAATTCTAATAAATTCAATTAATTTAATAATACAATTTAAAAAATCAATAATAAGTAAAAAGGACAAGAAAGACACCACTTAATAAAAGGGGTGTGAAATTACTTTCACCTCCTTAACTCCCATTCCAAGCACCCCAGTGAAAACAAAACCGTAAATAAAAATAAATAAATAAATAAAAACCCAGGTACAGTGGCCTTCGTCCAGAAACTTCGTTAGCAAACCACACGAATGAAGCCTCATCAGTACAGGACAGAAATAATAATAACGGGGCGCGCCGATACATACATGATTGATGATACATATACTGATACGTATCAGAGGACCGACCCACATGGCTGGTGCAGAGGTTTATCCTCAAGAGAAGCAAATCTAAAGTTTGAATCAAGAAAGGGCCTCCCACACCGTTGTCCTGTGTCTCAAGCTCCAACAGTAACATGATGATGTGGGACGAGTGGGACGATTCTCAAACCCAACCACAACAACAACAACAGCCAGACCAGGATTCTTGCTTTAATTTCGATCTCCTTTCGCTTCTCTCTAGACCCAAGGTTGTTGCATTTCCCTTTGATTTTTATTTTTTTTTGTCATATTAGGGTTTGTAACTGGCAATGTATGCAGGATTATTATAAAATACTTGAAGTTGATTATGATGCTACGGATGATGCTATTCGATCGAACTATATACGCCTAGCACTGGTTCTTATCCTAGACTTCTCTATTTTCTTTTTTGTTTTCTTGGGTTACCGCTTTGTGATTTGGATGAAATTCTTTTTCGGTTTGTAATTGGAAGGTTTGGAACTTGTGCAGAAATGGCATCCCGATAAGCAAAAAGACGAGGATAGTGCCACTTCGAGATTTCAAGAGATAAACGAGGCTTACCAGGGTCTGGATTTTACTCCTTCCCTTTTATATTCTTAAATTTCTTTTTTTCCCCTCAATTAGTTAAGTGAGAATTTATGTTGCCTGGAAGTGCCCATAACACTGTTTCTAAGTAATCTCTCTGAGCGTTCCAAGATTGTGTTTGTGCGTGCCAATTACCTCCTATTTCCTTGTATTCTACATTTATAAGTTTATAGATTACTGGCTAGCTGTGTGCCTGGCCTTTATTCTTGGCTATTCTTCTCCTAAGATGGTGATTCCAAATGGGTTGAATCCCATGTTGTTTTGCTCTTTCAGCATGAACTCTATAAGTGCAGCACTATCTGTTAAAGTTTTATGTGCTTGGGTGTCTTGGTGAATGTTATAGATCACCGTTTTAGCCAAATTAGCATACTCTTGCGAGTTTAAAAGGCGCCTTCTTATCATAAAGCACTCTGCTGCACCGCCCAGTCGGCAAGTGGGTTCTCTAGGACATAAGGCTTTTGGAAGTGAATCTCGTAGTTATGATGTCTTTGAAACTTCTGGTTTCATGTTTCTGCTTCTGTTTGTGCACAATTGATTTTGGTGTCTTTCCATGAACTGATTCTAATAAATTCTTGCTAGCTAATATTGATTCCCATCAATCATCTTTCATGCTGGGATTACATAAACTAACAAGTGCAAGAAGTTTGTGTAGCTAATACTTTATGCAGTGATTGGACGCTCTATGAACATGCTACTCTATTGTATTCAACAATGTGGTACAAATCATTCTGTCATTCATGATTCCATTGCATGAGCTGAGTTAGTCAAAAGGAGACCCAGCATATTATCACATTATATGTGAGGTCTTAACCAAACAACCATGAACGATGAATTTGAAATCTTAATAAGAATGAGGTAAAGAAAAACATTTTAAGCTGACTTCCTTTTTTAAGCCTTTTTAAGAGGACCATTTATAAGCAATCAATCTGTTTCTCCTTTTTAGTGTAGGCAGGAGCAGTTGCTTCCGCTTTTGATTGGCAGTTTATCAATGAGAATTAGGACAAATTTATACAATAACGAGCTCAATACCAGCAGAGTTTCTGCTCATGTTGTGTAGGTCCCACATAATTAGATTATGCGTGGTTAGGTCGGTATTTCTCTTGAAATAGGGAGGTCGTTTCCGATAGGATTTCTGGGGAGATTCATGGCTTTTAGTGGCCATGAGAATTTTGCTGCAAATATTTTAAACAGTGAACGACACCCAAATGTAGCAATAGTTAAACTGAGTTTCTGTAGATGGTTGAAATCTTTTTGGGGTACAGAGAAGCCTGTCATACCTAACTAATTGTTCTTTATCATCCATTATTTAACATATGATGAGAATCAATGCCTATTCAAATCCTCAAAGAAACACTTCTGCAATATACCTTTGTGTCGGTCCTTGTCTCTCTCTGTGTGTGTGTGTGTGTTTTAATTATGTTAGAAGATGGATTCCTAGACCTGAAGTCCCAAGAGCATGATGATGTTAAGGTCTTTGCCCCAGTTGAGGGCACTGAATGTATAGCTTACTCACAAAATCCTTAGCGAAGAACAACACATACAATTTGTGGCCACTTATCGTGCATAATTGACAATGGAATCTTGTAATTTTCTTTGACAGTTTTAAGTGATCCTGTCAGAAGGAGAGAATATGACAAGAAGGGGATGATGCACATCTATGATTACGACATAAGCGTAAGTCTTATTTGCTGTTGAACTTTGTTTTTCTTATGCTTGTGCATGCTCCGGCCTGATAATGCCCCTCAAATATTCTTGTGTTGGTTGCAGGAGTACCTCAACCGGTACAAGGGCCTTATATTAACATGTAATGGTCTTGGGATCAGGCATTCAATTTTATAAGCAGAAAGAGAGTGCGTGTACATTTGCCACTAATCTTCGTACCTGGTGATTCAAACGATTAGAACAGCTAGGAATTGGGAGCAGCACGGTTTGGATGTATTATGGAATCTAATTCGTGCGTCAGTGTATATATGGGTAGAGCAGTATCCCTGCATAAGTGTTACGTTATGGCTGTTTATTTTTCTGATATCGTTGCTTAATTGATGAAATGTTTTAATTTGCCATGATGAAATACGTTTTTCTGTGTCTTGAAGACATCTAATGGGCCCTGAGCTGTGCAGGAGGTTGAAACTCTACCCTTTAACAAATCTCTACCGTTCTTGGCCTTTACTGAATTGGATCCTGATCGCTTGTAATGCCATTACATTTCATGAGATGATGAGTTGACGGGATTGGATTGAGTATTTGGGTAATTCGGGTGGGAAAAGTTGTCAATCGGATTTTTTTTTTAATTTCCTGAAGAGTTTCTGATTCTCTACATTTTATTTTTTCCAATTTACATTTTGGACCAAATTTTCTGAATATTTTGAATTCTTTTCGGCGACCCGTGCATTTCATTTCTTTTCCTGTTTTTTTATGTATGTTATTTTGGATAATTGAGCCCTTCAAAATTAAAACAAAAAAAAACAAAATAGTGTTTTTGAAAAAATAAATCACTGTAGAGAAGTTGTAGGTTTTGTACATTTTTTTAAAATCCTTCGTCTATATTTACGTGATATTTTTGTTATTTTCTCATTTGCTTATTTTCTCTCTTAAAGGTTGATTTTTCAATTTCATTTTTTATGTTACATGTTCGAGTTTTTATTTCGTAACTTTCTTTTGTTTTGCATTTCTTATCGTGTTTATAGTTTGTCTATTTTTATGCAATATTTTTATTATTTTCTCATTTGCTTATCTTCTCCCTTAAAGTGTGATTTTTCAGTTTCATTTCTTTATGTTAAATTTTCAATACTTTCATTTGGTCTGCATTTTGTATAGTGTTTGTAGCTTTGGACATTGTTATGTTGTTTATTAGGCATTGATTGTACAAAATTAAACTATAATTGTTAAAAATAACACTTAAAAAAGAGATGATCTAAGTTTACATTCTCAAAAATGAAAGCTTTCTTTGATATTTTAATAGATTGTGTGTGAAAATCAAGGTGGAGAGAAGGAAGAAAATGAAAAAAAAAAAAGAGAAAAAAAGGTTGCTAGAGCCACTCTTTTTACCACGAAGTATCATTGAGGAAAGATCTCGTCGAGATGATCTTTGCAAAAAAAAAAAAGGGGTTTCAGAGAGCCACTCTTTCCACCACGAAGTATCATTGAGGAAAGATCTCGTCGAGATGATCTTTGCAACATCAATGATGATTGTCTTTGAAGCTTTGCTCGTCGTCATAATAAGATAATATTCCTCACATGTTGGCGTGTGTGTTGCACTCGCTAGACACATGCTATATATATATATTTTTTTATTCAATTTAATTCCTAATGATCTGAAGCCTATCTAGTGGCTTTATTCTAAACTCTGATTCTCTAATAACTCTTAGACATTTTTTTTTTCTCTTGGTTCAAATTAATCCATAATTTTTTGGCAATTCTTTAATTTGATCTAGAATCTTATCCTAACTTGTACAAATAAAAACCCAGTTTGAGAGAAATGACTATACAAGAAAAGAAAGAAATAAAATGGCTAAGTTGGCTTTAAGTACAACCCAGCCGAACACGACAAGAGATTGGAAATATACTTGCACCTTGAAAACATATTGTTGTGTTTATGTTTAATTATTTAGCTAATATATTTCAAATATATTATTATTTGTTGTCATTGTAGAAAAAAGTTGGTGCCCCGGAACTTTGGAACTCGAGTCGGACATGAAATTGGTTGAAAGGCTTAAGTTTGGCCCATTTAGTTAGATTTAGTGACGATACCAAAAAGTTTTATGTGATTTTATTTGTTTATTTTTTGCATTTTAAAAAACTTAGTTTGACTTACTTTGTAGCCAAGGAAATAATTTAATTTTTTACCAAATTAGTTTGGCATACCATGGTAATTTAATCTTTTTAGTAGTGCTCACTTCAGGGTGTTTGATATTAAGATTAAACTTGTTTTTTCAATAATTTTTTTTTATTATTTTAGATCGTTTTGATGTATTAGTGAAAAAATAAAATTTTAAAAATAAAAAATATTATTTTAATCAATTAATGCGATTTTGCAAGCTGTTTTTTTTATTAGCATGTTTTTTTTTTAAATATCGACTAAATAACATAATTTTAAGAAAATAATGAGTTAACATAATTTATATATGTTGCAATTGAAAAATGCGACATTAAAGTTTATCACGACTTAGAATCGACATTTAAAAAAAAAATTATGAAATGAAATACACGTGTAAAGAAAGAAGGAAGAGAGAAGAAATAAAAAAAGAGATATTGAAAACACACTGAAACTTTGATTACAACACCATCTGTATTATTTAAAATATCTCGACAAAAAAAATTTAATAACATTAACAAAGGTCACTAACGGTGACTCTAGTGTATAACATTTATTACTAAAAGTGAGTCATTTGTCATTTTTAGATGATAAATATGACACACTTAGTCATTATTAATAGTTTTTTCAGGTGTGATTTAATTTATCTGGTCGATATGTTTTTTATGGCACTGATGATATTCCAATCAAAATTTTGATACACTATGATGATTATTTTATTATTATTATTTTTTTTAATTTATAACCCCTTTTACATTTTTTGTTTAAATATTTCTACTCTAAATAGTGGCAAGTTTGACTATTTTATTTTTTAATAAGTATATATTGTGTTATTTTAAAATTTTTTCCTAAATTGTGTTATTTAATTAATACTTTTTAAGAAATTGCATTTTTAAAAAAAAATCTGAATTTCAACCCGCTCCCTGAACTTGAAGTCAGTCCAAACGATCGTACGGGCCTGACTGACGATTGGCGTTGATGTTTTTGCTTATCAGGATGATGTCACGAGTTTTAACTTCCGCGTGTCGAATCGTGGATTGCAGATTCAATCCTCAGAAGCGTCCTCACATGACTGACATCAATCAATGCCACTTGGGTTTTCAAATTAACCGCTTCAACAAACAAGCGATATCTTCGTAAATCCAAGTTATTATTAAGATAATATCTCTTTAATCTGTGAAATCTCATCAGGTGACTTATTCACCCATCAAATGAGTGAGATTTCACTGAAAATTGATTTTTGGAAAAAAGAATATTTCTTAAACTTGGCAGGCAGCGAGCATAATATTTTTTCAGCCAATAGACGCGTTCCGAAATGTACGGTGATCGGAAAATCCAGTGCCGCGCCGGGAAGAAGAAAACCCTGGAGGAGGGACTCTTGACACCTGCAATGGGAGAAATAGGCTTTGAACTGGTACCGAAAACTAGTTTTTGACAGCCGTGTTGCAGCACAGGTCTTCATTCCTAACAAAAGCACAAGTCAAAATTCAAAATAAATTCCTAAAACTATAATTTGACCTAGAAAAACACAACTATTATCCTCCTAAACTAGGTAAAATTAACAGAACATGAAGAGCATGGCTAGGGGGATCGTAGCAAGGACTTCATCTACTGTATATTGACACAACGAAATGACATGTTTGTCGTTCTTTTTTTTAAAAGAGAATTAATTGGCTTTGATGGGTAAAAATATTTTTACTAAGGGTACATTTGTCATTTTAAAATCATTGAAGTCCTCTTAGTTTTTTATGATTTTTTGAACAAATCAATTGTTTAAACATTTTTAAAAGCAAATACAATAAAAAAAATTTAACTATCATCTATGGACATTATTTTTATTTCCCATTTAATAAAGCACAATGTAATTATTTCATTGCATTTAAGCTTGAAATTATCAAAGTTACAAGAGCTTATTCATCATTTCTTTACTTTTATTTCGTGATAAGTATTTGATTTTAGAGTGAATGTAGTCATTGCATGAGTAAATTATATATAAAAAAATTATTGGCACATTTATTTTTAAATATCATGTGTTGCTATTTTCATGGTTGGAACTACTATTTTATCATGTTATTATATTTTCCATAACATTTTTTTTTTAAAAAAATAGCACATGCATGGTGATTTTATTAGGTTTGATATTAATGTAACCCCTTTTTTTCTTTCATTTCTCTTTTATCCATCTTGGTTTGTGCTCTACATCTAAAAACATGACAACAACTCTTCAATTTTTTTTATGTCTAGTACTTGTTATTTTAGTTATAAATTTTTTATTTGAAAATATAATTTTAAATTATTTTTTTAATTTCATCATTTTTTATTTTTTCAACTCTCCAACTTAGTCCTTGTTTTTTTATTGTGATTTTTTTGTTTGGAATAATTTATAAAATTTAATTTTTAATGATTTAATTCCTATTGTTTTTTTACTTAGGTTTTATCCTCGTTCATTTTATTATTATTTTTTTCAATAATAAGTTTTTTTAATTAATTTTTTTTATCATATCACTCAATATTAATTAAATTAAGAATTAAGATTTTTACTTGAGTTAAAGTCTAAAATTCTTGAATTGTAATTTTAAAAGATTAACAAACTTACTTAGTTTTTTATGTTATTAGAGTATGATTATGTATATATGTATTAAGTTTTTAAACCAATTAAATTTATTAAACTCATTCGATTCAATGATACAGGTTTTGGTTTCCTTTACTTCTTTAAAAATCGTATAATTCCTTTAACTATTTTCTTCTCATATCTAATTTTTTTTTATTTAACATATGACATTGTGACAACACTAATATAAATTTGCTGGAGATGCCTTTTTTAAAATGATATTTTTTCTGCTTTTAACATTTAATACTTAATTAATTATGTATAAACCTTTTAATTTATTTTAATATAAATTTAATGTTATTATCATAATTTTATACCCCACATCACAGCTACATCACAGATTTCAAAAAATAACCATAGTTAAGATGCTAGTTAATTCAATTTATGTTCGTTCCAATAATTTTTGTAAAAAAACAGGTGTTGTCATTTAGATAATTTTAAATGTTTTTCTGTCTATATAAATTTAAATTTTATCTTTCTTATGTCTTTATATTATTTTTTAGGTTTTTAAAAAATGATTCCAAGTGCGACGTGGCGCGGAAAAAAAAATGGTAACTGCGTTTTTGGCCATGAAAATTACCCTCTTACCCTCTGGAAAAGGAAACAACCGTCTCTCGCACAATTCCCCGTATCCAAAAAAAAAACCACCAACCAACGAAACAAAGAAAAACCACTCTGCCCTCCTACTCAGCTATTCCTCCTAAAACACAAATCCCTCTCTCCTCTTTCAAAACAAAATGGCGACCACCACCACTGTCCCGGACAACCTCACCAGAGACCAATATGTGTACCTTGCCAAGCTCGCCGAGCAAGCCGAACGCTACGAGGAGATGGTCCAGTTCATGCAAAAGCTGGTCCTCGGCAACACACCTGTCGGTGAACTCAACGTTGAGGAACGCAACCTCCTCTCTGTCGCTTACAAAAACGTGATCGGCTCACTTCGTGCTGCCTGGAGGATTGTGTCTTCAATTGAGCAGAAAGAGGAAGGGAGAAAGAACGAGGAACATGTTGTGCTTGTTAAGGAATATAGATCTAAAGTCGAGAGTGAGTTATCTGATATTTGTGCTAGTATTCTGAGGCTGTTGGACTCGAATCTGATACCGTCCGCTACTGCGAGTGAATCCAAGGTTTTTTATTTGAAGATGAAAGGGGATTATCATAGGTATCTGGCTGAGTTCAAGGCTGGTGATGAGAGAAACGCTGCTGCTGGAGATACTATGCAGTCTTATAAGGCTGCTCAGGTATTATTAATAATCATATTTTTCGTTTTGTTTTTGAAGTTTATCTTGTTCTGTTTGTTTTTTTTTTTTTTTATAGATTTTGCTTAATGTAACATTTTGTTTCTAGGGTTTGGATAAATATTTGGGGGGTGTGGGGGTGGCTTTACTGTAAGAATCTATGATTTCAAGCAGTATCGGTGATTTTCCGATTTTCCTTTTTTTTTGGGGGGCTGGGGTGCTTAGAATTGAGTGAAGAGTTGTGAATTAAAAGTTTGGTTCCAGGGAAAGTCGTGTCTCATTTTTTTTTCCTGCTTTTCGATTGACTAATGTTGATGTACTGTAATTTTGAAGGATACTGCGTCTGCGGATCTTGCACCAACACATCCAATAAGGTTGGGTTTGGCACTGAATTTCTCTGTGTTCTACTATGAGATTCTCAATCAGTCTGACAAAGCCTGCAGTATGGCAAAACAGGTATGCTCTTTTTACTTCTAAATAGTTTCATCTAATAATTTAAGTTATTAGATTATATGGTTATAAGACATGATATAAAGTCTTGATAGTTAATCTGTCCTGAGTTTGAATCTCAATGCCGTTATTCTCTTTTCTAATTAAAATCTAATTAATAATATAAGATAGTGCAGTGCCATGAAATAAATTATCAACGTTTTCTTGTGTGAGTGGATATGATATGGAATTTCTGAATGGGAAAACGCTCATACTAGAGTCTTTATTGATGCGTGGATGAACATAATCACTTGGGACTCTCGCGAGCTTTTCAAGTAGTTTCAACTGCTCAATCTTTATGATGTGGTGTTGTGCTAATGTACTTGCACTTGCTCATTTGCACACACGAAACTTGACAGAAGTTCCAGGTTCTTCCTTCAGTGTTCCTGGCATTCTTCACCACCAATGTTTGTTTCAATGTGTCTGGTTCTAGTCGTACATTGTTTCTCAGCCATTGTGTTTTGACATGACCAAGGTCCGCATTGCCCTTTGGTACACGCCAACAGGAGATTGCTACAAAGTTATGTAGGCCTTTTGTCCATGAATAAATGTTAGAACTTTTTTTACTTGTCTTGCCATCTTTTTGTGCAGGCGTTTGAGGAAGCTATTGCCGAGCTAGACACTTTGGGAGAAGAATCGTACAAGGATAGCACTCTGATCATGCAACTCCTAAGGGATAACCTCACTCTTTGGACTTCGGATGTCCAGGTTGGTGCTTCTCGCCCTCTCTCTGTGAGCTTCTTTCTAGTCAATGACTTCTGCTGGAAGTTATGGTTTCTCTTTATTACTAGAGAACCTGATTGATTGAGATCTAACCCTTGTGTATTGTTTTCTTCAGGACCAATTAGATGAGCCATAGAAGGCATCATAAAGCTTGACTGGTTCTAGTCTTCTTCTGGAGGAGGTGGGCTTTGAATGTCATCCATTTGTGTCGTGATTACCAAGTGTGTTAATTTAAGAAAACTGGGCATTACCCTTGTGACATGATGTTTTTTTTTTTAATTATTATTTTGACTAAACTTGCTTTTGAATTTCAAGTGCTTCGGAAAGGGTGGGCATTTGATGTGGGTATATTTTAATGTCATGGTTCTTGTTTATACCATAATTTCTCCCTTCCAGACTGACTATACACGGAAGATTTATATGTTCAGGTGACGGAAAATACGTAGACTTAACTTCCCAATGCTTACTCTTTGGAGAATTCTACTCCCTATTTTCATAATCTTCAAACAACCCAACGCAAACAGGGCTCCTGTTTCTGTACAGCTTTTCTGTCAAGCACCAGCCTCGCTGGTTAGTCATGGTTTCTAGTTAAGAACACCATCAAAATAGCCGGAAAAGATAAGTGTAGTTCGAGTTCGTTACTCGTGCTATCGCAAAAAATTATGCTATTCCCAAACTCAAACCTATGGAAGCTTGTCGTTGAAAGATCGAAGCCCCAAATAATAAAATGAATTAACACTTGCAGCGAAGCCATATTCATTGATTTACAGAGCCTGACTTCCATCTCCATATGCACTCGACGCATGGGCTCCTGGCATCAGTGCCCAAACAAGGTTGGCTTCGGGTCAAACAAGAAGTTCGTTGAGAGCCGATGTCCTAACAGCATTTTAAATTATTGGCGATTTTCTACACAATCACGTCAATGCCAAATCGTAAGTGACCAAAAGTACATGCAAATAATTTCTCACGAGGCGGCCAAGCCAATGACCACCACCACACATGCTCAAGGCCGGCAGAAGACACCCAGAGGATAATACAACCTCAATAAACCAGCAGAAGACTTAGTTTAACAAAGCAAGCAAACACTCATGAAATACATACTGCGTGCTAATCATACTTGCAAAGTCGCCGACACAACATCAAGAGAGCCCTTGGTATATAATAACAGGTCCCAATTACTACAGCTAAAAACAATATGCAACCAACTACTGACAGGAGAAGAGAACGTCAACATGTGCAAACCCAACTGGTGATGCAAGCCAATCCCGAGCACTGAGATTTTATATGCTCAGATTTTACAGATGACACGAGTCAGTCCCTTGTGCTGTCTTTGAGCCATTTTAGGTATGGAATGCTTCCACCAGTGATGGGCAAGGAGATTACTTCTGGAACCCTGAGTAAAAGAACAGAAATAAAAAGCAGAATAAATCTAACTGAAAAAAGTTATTCTTTTGCTAAATTCATTTCCGCCATCCCAACATCATGTTCGTCCTGAGCCTTGAGCAAATGGAAGCATATAGAATCCTAGGAGACATGGCAGCAACATTCCTAGTGGATAAAAAGTTTAATCTTCTTGTGCAACCATAAAACTGCATGTGTTTCTTAACATCTTTAGCTTGCAACAGAAATTTTCCAAGAAACTTTGTTACTTTATTGTGTACATGCTACATATGCTTTATGCTTACTCATATTCATGGTTTGCTTTGACATGCTCTGTCAGTGCTTCCAGCAAGGATTGCCTGGTCTTGATAATCAACAGTTCCTCAGCATCTGACTGAATCTACAATCAAAATCGAAAAAAGCAACTTTAAACTTGCATAAGGGCTTTGATGCCCAAAAGATCATACAAGAGATTTAAGCATATAATCTCTTCTTCAAGTTTAAGCATATCTTAATTAACAAGGGGAAAAAGATTTATACCTCTCCCTGCCATTGATACACCGATTCAATACCTATATTCACAAAAAACATTGGTTATTTCAGAAAGTAATTTCACAAAGAAGCTATAAAACATCAAATCTGCAAAGTTCAAGGCGATGTGATGATGAGAAAGAGAAAGCCTGACTTAATGAATAACTAAAGCATTCCTGAAAACTACACAATTAATGAAATTTTCCAAAAGGGCATACAATCTATGGTGAAGTGAGTCGCCACCTAAAATTAAAGCAAAAGAACAAAAGATAGACTACTGTCAAAGGATATGTGTATAGGAAAACCACTATGCATAGATCAATTGTTTTTCCTAGGGAAAAGAATTTTTTTTGGAAAACATACGATTGTTCTGAAGTTCACAGAAAACCTATGGTTATATTTACTTTCACATAATTGTTTCGCAGTTTAAATCTCTAGTTTTCTTATTTATTCTAAAAGATTTTTCCGTGAAAAAATACAAAAATATGTTCAATGGCTACAAATTACCGAAATGAAAAGGAAGGCCTGTGTTTGGCTTCACTTAAAACATATAAAGGAATGGATATAAAAGATTAATTGAACCAAACAAGGACCTTGTTTTTTATGATGGAAAACTTGGAAAACAACTTTTTTGGTGCTTCCAGTTTTCTAGAAAACTAGAAAAATATAAAACAAGTATTTCCAAGAAAATAATTTTAATTTTCAAACAGCAAACACATTTTCTATTTCCTAGAAAAAATCCCAAGGAAACTGAAAAATTCTCCGCAGCCAAACACAACCTAACTTGCTCCATAATATATCATCCAACGAAAAAAGTGATAGAAAAAAATCGTTGTGCAACATGAAGGTACATTGGATATTGGACATGTTATAGATGATATGATAAATCTCCCAGTGCTCTCTTCTTTATTTACAAAGCAGCTACAGGGTTACCCTTCTTTTATTTAGGGGGAGAGGGAGTGGAGAGGTGTTGTGGTACAGGGATGAGTCTCAGCAACAGAAAAGCATCAGGGGAGAGTACATGTGTAGCAGGGTATTGGGCAGGACGTAAAAGAGGGGAAATCAATTCATGGCTCAGCTTGTTACAATGTTGCATTCCTAGTCGTAACCTGATATTATAGTTTATTGTGGTTACACCCAGTTTCTCAAAACAAACTCAGATTGTCCAACATGGAAACATAGATTTCCACTTAACCAACATACTCTGAAGCGGATACAGAACCTTTATTAAAAACTGAAAAAGCTATCGTATTTTGCCTGGCTAAAAGGAAAGCAAAGATACATAGCATACAAGAAGAAAGAGGCACATGCCTGGTACTATGTTTACACACGCTGCCAGCTTCTCTTTGACTATGCTGCTAGCCAATTTCTTTCCTGAAGGCATATTGAGAATCATAAATTACAAAATCAAGCATTCAAAACATTGTGTTCTTTAAAACGAGATAGAGATCAAGAATTACAAGAGGTAAGAGATAGAATCAACTTCTGCTATGTTGTGTGCAGATTGGAAAACAACATGAAAAGCTGTAAGAACCAAGAAGTGCAAAATTAAGAAAACCTCAACTAAAATAAATAAATAAATAAATAATAAAATGCCACTTAAACTAAGTGGGGTTGATATGTTTGATCATATTGATTCATTAATAAGGAAATGAAGAGAAAATATATATATATATATATATATATAAGCAGAGCTTCTCTAATTCTGCGGGCAACAATTGCTTAATTATTTTTCAAGTAATGAGGAGGATAATGCTTGATTAAAATCAGAATTGAGCATGTAATCAATCCTTTAAGAGGGGGGGAAAACAAATAATAGACAGAATCACAAATAAAGAAGAGAAACGAAACAAAGAAAAAAGACACAAACCTGCTTCTCTATTAGGGACAGTAACATAAACAACAATACTTGGTACGGTGTCGGAATTCCCTTCCATTCTGATGTTCGTAGCTTGTGTTGCTGCTGCTTGGCTGCTGCCAAACTTTGATCTAATCCGAACGTTTGAATTGAATTAATTAAATTACAAGGTAATTATATAATCAAGGCCCAAAAGAAGAAGAGATTTTAAGGCTTTTTATTTACCTTAAGAGAGGAATAAAGGGGAGAGATGGAGCGCTACCCGTTTTGAGAGAAGAAGAAGAGAGACTTGTTGGGCATAGATTAGAGAGGCCTAAGCTTATCATGCAAAACGCCCCGACAAGAGGCAAACGCCGTCGTATTGTTGTTGAAGGAAGGATTGACGCAGCTCTTGAAAAGACAGAGGAAGCCATGGCTACTTATACTCCTGTCAAAGAGTACAATATTATTCATTTCTTGATCTCGAGTTTAGTTTGATACTCTCACCGTTTGAGGAGGAAAGTTTTCATTCCAGCACTATCTGATTCTGCCACGTTAGGCATTTAGGAACAGTATGATATAGTCTAGCGGTCGATGGGGTCTTGTTTTAGTTATGAAGGAACGACAATGCCTAACAAACACAATCTTGCTTGAGTGATATGTCGTTCAGAGAAGGAGAAGTAGACATGCCTCCCAGGAAAGACTTGCCTATCGTGGGAATAGTGAAGAATTGAGAGTTGAGAATTCTGTGGGAATTTGAAGAGAAGGGGTTGCTTCCATTTGTCACCATGGATGCTTCAATCTTGGTCAAGCTGCAGATATGTTTGGTATACTACATACAGATATCAAAGAATAGGTGGTGATAATTTCATCAAATTTACAGAGGTACAAAATCTTCACATTCATTTGCTGTTAACTCATCAAGCAGTTCAAATGCAAGTAACAGCTTTCTCTCTCTGCATACAAATTCAACTAAAAGAGCCCAGGAATCTTGCTCTGGTTTGAATCCCATCTCCGCCAATCCATACAACGCCACAACTGCATCATCTGCCATTCCAGCTTTACAAAGGCCAACTAACAACTCGTTTGAAGTTGCATGATGGGGTACAAAGCCTCTGCTAAGTGTCAAACCCAAAAGCTCAAGAGCCTTGACCAAGTCACCTTTCTGGCACAATGAATTCAATACAATCCTGTAACTCGCTTTGTTTAGATAAATACCTTCGCTAGAGAGTCTGTTAAGCATCCCAAGCGCCTCCTCGGTCCTACCTTCTCCACAAAATCCTCTAAGTAACACGTTAACAGTTACAATGTCAGCTTTGCACCTTGTTTCTTTCATCTCTTCGAGCAACGCCATGGCTTCATCAATTCTACCAAATCTACAAAAGTAATTTATCAATGTCGTGTATCCAACTGTATCTTGTTTCAAACCAAAGCTCTTCATCTCTTCAAACGCATCCATGGCCTCCTCTAACCTTCCCTCTTTGCAAAATCCACTCATGAGGGCTGAATAATTAAATACATTTGGGCTACATCCATTACTCTTCATAAACTCCATTATCTTCTTTGCCTGGTCAACTTTTCCCCAACGGGAAAAACCATTGATTAGAACATTATAAGTAAGGGCATCAGGCAAGATTTGATCCTTCGACACCATCTCCTCGAACAATTCAATTGCTTCTTTTAACCTCCCGCTCTCACAGAGACCATCCATCAGAGTTGAGTAGGTAATTAAATTGGGACAGGAAATGCTAGACTTCTTCATCTCCTTCACCACTGCAAAAGCAGATTCAAGATCACCACTTTTACAGTGATACTTAATAAAGATGTTGAAAATGCAGGTATTTGGCTTCAGCATGTGACCCTTCTTCAAATCCAATAAAAAACCCCGCAACAAATCCACCTGCTTTGATTCAACCAGAAGATTCAGACATGTGCTGATGGCTTTGAGCGATGGCTTTTCACGAACAATTGGCTGGATTTTATTAAACATCTCGACCACTCTTTCAAACTCAGATGACTTGGCAAAATACTTCATCAGATTAAGGAATAAACTCTCATGAAACTTGCAAGTTTCATACATCATTTGCCGAAGAAGAGCATCAACAGCCTGAAACTTCTTAGCTCGAGCAAGCTTATCAATTATAGTTGAATAGGTAGCATGATTATGATTAAAACCCTTCTGCTCCACTACCAAGTTAAATATTTCCACGGCATGTTGAGGATCCCGCTCATGTTTGATCAAGTTTATGGCAGTCTCGTGAGAAATAAATTTGGGTTTCCTTCGTGGTTCCAGAAGGGTTTTGGGTGGAGGGTCCAATTTAGGTGTTAAAAAATGAAGAGGAGAGATCCATGGAAGCGAGGAGAAAGAGCGGTGCTTGTGGCAGATAACAACTTTCACAGAATTCATCAAAACTATTGCTTCCCCTTTTTATAGCACTTCATAATCTGAAAAAATACGACCCCTGTTAGCTTAATATATGTCAGAAAAGCAAAACCATTTTGAAGCCAATTTTAATCATTTATTCCATACGAAATCATCATTCAGTACAAATTATTATAGCAATCTAAGAGTTTAAACATAAATTACAACAATGATTACGTCGAAGACAAGACAAAAAACACAGTTAAGGTTACCATTATCCTCATGATTAATTCAGCTATGTCTAAGGAGCTAGCAAATTGTCATCAACAGGAATCCGCATAAAGGAATAAAAAAATTTAAGTGCGTGAAGTTAAATAGCTAAATCTTCATGAAAACAATGAGATAAGAGAAACACTAGCCTGTTTGTGTCATAGGGAGGCCGAGATGGGAGAGTGCCTGCGCGAACTCCGTTTGAAGAGGCGAGGGCAGGGCGGAGGTGGAAGAAGGAGACAGGGGGTCGAGTCCAGTAGAAGGCAACAGGTTTTTCTCTAGATGGATAGGCTTGGCCCATTAAGTTTCTTCCATTTGGAGAAATGGACAGAAAGTGGATCTAGGATTCATTGCAGACCAGGCTCTGTTTTGGGCTTCCAGGACTGTTATGGGCTTTCAATAGGTAGTGTATTTTGAGAAAGAAGTTCAAAATTATCAGCTAAGGTTGCTGTAGTTAAGCAAAACCAATTTATTAGTCCTTGTGATTTCATAAACTATATATTTAATCATTTTTAAATTTATTTATAGTTTAATATTTTTCATCCATTTCATTTTAAAAAAAATAGAAAAATAAAAAGAAGTTGGTGAAGTGGGAAGATGCGAATTGAGTTTAATTGTTTAGAAAAATAGTTCTAATTTGAATACAATGGGCACTAGCCAAGTAACTAATTACTTAGTTTCAATATTAAGAGAATAGGTTGATTTAATATGAAAAATCATAAGGACTAAATTATAATTAAATGGTATGTAGATTTATTATTTTTTAATATATTTTTTGTCCCTCAAATAAAAAAATACAATTTCATTATTTATTATTAATTATTTGCTTTTGCTTTCTTAATCACGTGCCCTTATCTTGGTTTTTCTTTTTCTTAAAAAAATATTTTAAAATTTAATTTTTCACGCACTTTGTTGACATATAATTAAATGAAGAATAATTTTAATCTTCGAGATAAAAAAGTTTTATTGAATCTAATGTTACGTGTTGCAAGTTTAGTTTTTTTACTTGAGTTTGTTTGGTTTTTTTAATTGAGTTCATTTGATTTTTTTTAGTTAGGAGTTGTTTTTATCAATTTCATCCTTCAACACTGAATTAATTGAGTGTTGAGCTTTTCAAATTATTTTTTACAAGGTTATCCCCCGCAACTTTCACATATCAACCTAAATTAACCCAAACAAATTTAAAATATTTTTGTTTCAATATTGGATAAAAATATAGTCCAACACGCAACTAATTTTGAATTCATGATTAAAATCCTTTTACACACACAGACATTAGCAATACCTAAACAATCAATTCTAAGATACAAAGTTATTAGATATAATTGGGTATATGATTAATATTGTGTAATCAAATTTTTTAATTTACATTTATCTTTTAATTTTTTGAGTTTAGTCTTTAATTATTGTTAATGATTTTTTTTATGTTTTATTGAAACAAATTATTGTTTGATTACATAAAAATTCTATTTAAATAAATAAAGTTATTAAACACGACTGAATAAATTATTTTGTTATGAGATTAAATATTTTAATTTATATTTATTTCTTGATTTTTCTAGTTTAGTCTTTATTTATCATTAATGAATTTTTTTCATATATATTTACACATGAATAATTATCAATTTATTTAGTTAGATGCATGTATAATTTTTTCATTTTTAATTTTTTCATTATGAAATTTTGTATGACTAAAAACATATTGAAAAAACATGTATATTTATTTAAAAAAAAAGATTATTCATGATGGCTAATTAATTCTATATAAAAACGAATTTTAACAAGTAGCGAAACGGAACTGGGGAGGGCGTCCCAAGAAAGAAGAGGTGGTGTCCAGTAGAAACAGACAATCGCAAGGCATGCTTACCGAACCAGAGGGATTTGATTTATAGCTATGCGATGCCATTAACTGGTCCATTAAGGACAAAACCTTCATGCCAGGTTGGTTGTCATGACGTTTCCCCATTTGGCATTTTGCAATATATGTTTATGAGTGCCTTTGACTGAGTAATTAATCATGAATTCAAGTTGATAATTAATTAATTAGCAATCTAATAGAGACAAGAGTGATTTATAACTTGGATTATAGAACTGCTTCCCTCTTACCCCCTCATGCCAAAGCATCTGGCCCCTGGCTCTAACTTGCAGAATCCCAAAAGTATAACCAAAATGTGTTTTTTTTAAAGACACCGAGAGCTTTGATAAAGACATAGCTCAAGCCAAGATAGGTGACTCTGCCAGCTCAAGTCGATCCATGGTTTTATCGCATGTACTGTATTCGAATGTTAATCCCTAACGAGGGGACCAGCAGCGTCGCAGACAACACGAGATTAAAATAACGCAGGAGGCACCAAAAGACGGGGACGTGTGGACCCGATTGCACTCCACGTGGGATTTCTTTTTTTCTTTTATGGAGGGGTGGTGTTTGATAGTGCAGACACAGGAGATACGGCGGATGTTCGGGATGCTTTTGATGGCGGACCACGGTGTTGCAAGGAGGTGCACATGCCTAGATGACCAATTGCTACAAACTCAATGCAGGGAGTCTCTTTTATGTCTTTTTAATATACCAAGATTTCTTTAAATCTCTGGATACGCAGTTTTGTTTTACCAGTGAACTCTTCTTTCTTGGTGTTGAAGTGTAGATAGGTGTTAATATATTGATTTGGTGTAACTCAAGAACTTTTTCAAGTTTGTTTAATAGGCAGTATAATGAAACTATTTGTTAATAGGCGTGGATTAACGCCTAGCACTGCTTTATTTAGGTCCATCAACACCTTGAGTATACTTTCTGGAATTTAGAAGTATTGATTCACACGCACGTAAACATGAACACTTGGCCACATCAAAACCATTTTATAACTACCAGTAGTATCACCATATTCAACGTGGATTAACATGTTAAAAGACAGTGGAGTACAAGGACGTTAACACTGCATTTAATGGTAAACAACGACAACAACATGGGTGAATGAATGGCTTCAACTCGGGGATAAATTTTTTCAAGCTTGTGAAACTGATATGGGTGGTTTTTAACGGCAGATTGTGAATCTGATATAATTGGACTACGTGGATAAGATAAGATAAAATTAACAAAAAACCTGAAATATATAGAATGATTGGTCAAATGAAAAGATTTATAATTTATAATTTAATCGTTAAATGATGCTCAGATTTGATTAAAAAATTCTGAATGACGCTTAAATATGTCATAACCAATTGAGATTCAAAAAAGCTTCAAATTAGTTATATAGAAGATGCTATTGAGACTAGTTTTATTATTTTCTCTTTATTTTTAAATATCCTAATTATTTTAGGACTTTATTGGTTTTTCCCTTTCTAACCATGGCTTTTAGGTCAGTTTTAAAAAATTATCTAAGAAGTTATAATCTTTTTAAGAGGCAAGCTACTTAAAGAAAAATAATTGATAATATAATTTTAATTAGAATTTTTATATGGTAACCAATTCGATAAAATAATGATGATACTGTTGAGATAAAAGAAGATTTCTAATTCAGTTAGGAAATCTTTTCCTAGATCAAAAATGATTTTTATTTAGAATCTTTATATAACTAGTTAATTATAATTCTCATCAAACTAATATTTAGAATTCTTGCTAAAATAAGATAGTTTAAGCTTATGAACTTTCTATAAATATAAAAAGCCATGTATTTAGAAATTTTGTGTGTTGAATAACAATCAATAAAAAAAATAAGAATAAATACTTTGTGTACAGTACTTCCAAGAATTGGTATCAAAGCTCGAAAGAAAAAGGGAGAGCATAAACGAATCCACAAAAACACACACATGGCAACAAATCATACCTTTTCGTAGCAACAAGAAGAGCAGCCTTCTCCCAATGCAAAAGCTGAAATTCCAGCAACAATTCAACGTGAAAAGCAAGAACAAGCAAATTGGGCAGCCAGTAATTAAAGAGTTTTCTAAGGAGAGAATAAAGATTGATCAACGAGGGGCGGGCAAGGCAAAATAAATGCCAGAATCAATTCATTATTTACCCGCATGTAAAAATAGATTCTAATTTGCCTGGAGAAAACTTAGTTAGATAAATAAAATTGAGTGCAGTAAGTAATGAAAACTACAAGTAATGAAGTTTAGTGTGGTAAGTAATTCATATATTATCAAATTAAAAAATATATCCTTATCTGTATATCCCTCATGAATTATTTGATTTCTTATTATTTTTTAATTAAATTATGAAGTTAAACAATACAATAATATTTCTTTAGAAGTAAAGCAATTAAAAATTTAAAGTCAGCATGAATAAAAAAATAAGTATATTACATAGTTTTTTAAAAATTTATTAAGTTTTGATTTTAGTTTAAGGATAGAAATTTCTAAATTCAATATCAAAAAATAAAAATAAATTTAAAAAATGATATAAAGTCTAGGTTGAAATATTTGTATGGATTGATGATACACAAACAAGATTATGATAAAATAATCAAATAATTAATTATATACTAATCGAATAACTAAAATTGTATTATCACTGTAACGTGGGACATGCAACTAGTGTACTTGGTTTCAGGAGGGGTAACAGATTTTTTTCTTTGTTAGAGGGGAATCTAAATCTCACAAGTTTTTAGCACTAAAATTCAAAGCTTCGTTGGATTTATGGAGGGGAGTATTGTTAATTTTTATTTCAGGGGCAGGGCCCTGCTAGCCCCCCGCCACTGAATTTTCTATGATACAGTGATAAATTTATGCATACCTTTTAAAGGCTAGAAAAAAAAAATGATAGAATCACGAGTAGGTTTAATTGTGTTACTTTACTAAATCTGCTAATCATTATTGTTTTTTGAGTTATATATATATACATATATATATAATTGCATGTGTAGCAGGGTACTGAACTAATACCTTGTTCTTTTTTATTAATGGCAGTTCTCATTCATTGGAAAAAAAGAAGAGAGAGAGAGCTTATCCAAGTATTTTCGAATATTTCCTCAATGAGGCAAAAAACAAGATGAAACCTGTTTTACTTGTTATATATTATATATTTTCAACATTATGTGAAATTTTCTAACAACTGTGTGGATCTCCATGAGAGCGAACAGAAGCATGTATCGAAGGGAATGCCCCATCAGACACAAGAAAAAAAAAAAGATTAATAAGATGGTACTATATTCACGTAACCAAATAACAAAACGAGGAATGGGAATCCTGCATTACGTGATGTATTGTTAAAGAAAAAGGTTGTATAAGCGTGTATCGGGTTTTTCTTTTCTCCCCTTCTGCCTTGTGTGAGACAGTGCAGGGGCAAAGAGATTCAGTCAAATGCAGAATATTGAGTTAACCCTGGTCATGATCGTATGACCTGACATTGGGTTTCTAGCAGTAAAAATAAAGGAGAAATTAGATCAACGGATAGGTTAAAATATTGGGGTAGTGGGTGTGAAAATGTGGATGACACTCTGTTAAGCTCGGATCTCAAACGGCAAGAGAAGACTCTCTTTAGACCAAAGATGTGAATTGTTATGGGAACAGTGGGGGGCCTCTCTCGTGCCTCTCAGCTCTCATTTTCTAATGGAACAGAGTCTTCGAAATTAGCACAGAACTGACACGAGCCATATGAGGAGAAAGTGTCTCATTTTTTTAAGTTGACAGGATTTTTGAGAGTGAAAACTGCGAAAGTGGAAAAACACGAAGAAAAGGTAAAATTCAAAGTAAAGAAAAAGAGCATTTCAAAGAAGTGATAAGCGAGAAAAGGGTTAGAAATTTGTGTCCTTAAAGCCTCTTTAGAGAACCATTTTTAAGCACATGTCCATGAAAGCAATATCAAGGATCCTAAGTTAAAACCCTTGCCCTTATCATCTACTGCTAATCTTTACCGGATTTTACTGTATCGCGTCTTGCGCATTTTATTAGACCCGTAGGGATGATCAGCCTCCGTTAAGTAAGTCTCTAATACTTGATCAAGCACCTGTTGTTGCAATGGGGTTATGATCTATATCAGTAATAAATTTATATACTTGCAGGTTTTCTATACAATACCTTCACCAAATACCCTAGCTCTTAAACGTGGCCAGCAAGCCATCATTCTCAAATAGAAGGATAAAGATTTCATAGTACACCTAGAGAAAAGCGAAATTGACCCCAAATTCTCCGGGCTGTAGCAGAACAAAATTGGTAGACAATGGACTCAGCCAACAAAACCTAGTCGAGGGGCATCTAGTGAAGAAAATGAAACGATTGGACCAACTGTTTGGAAATCTTGCTGCCTGTATGACCCTAAAGTTGATCTTGACTTGCAATAACGGTGATTCAAACTCGTTCTTGCACCATTCCCTAGTAAAGTTAATGATGGTTTTGTTAAAGACTTGTGGTAAATGTACTTAGCTTCGTAATCACATTTAAAATCCTCTAATTGCCCTTGATAAAACTTGTTTATCTTCCTGATTAACCATGCCATCCAAATCGAGCAGTCATTACTGGATGTCGGAGACAACTTGTACTTTTTTAGATTTTTACGTTTACAAGAACTAAAGGAGACGCTCCTAAAGGTGGAAAAAAAAAAGCGAAAGGATAGCTCTTTTTGTGATTCTTCAGCCAGTAAAAGACCACCCTTTAATTCCCACACCATAGATTTTGGATGATTTTGAGAAAATTTTCTAAATTCATCATTGAATTCTAGCTTTTTCGATGAGAGGGGCTGGGACATTTGGGTACAGGTGTCGCTAAAATGCAACGCATGCCTTGAACCCTTCTTTCTCATTGGAAATTTTAGATTCTCCTCGTTGCCTGAAATTAGTCAGTTACGAGGGAAATTTCCTCTCAGTGAATAACACGACTCCATCGTTCACCCGCTATTGACAAAATTCAATGAGTCCATCCAAAATAAAACAACATAATTAATTAAAGACTCTGCATTCTTTACTGGTAATTAACCCAGATAATGAACACGTCATGACCCAACGAGCATTCCCCTGTCCGAGCTTGATGTGCATTTGAAGCTCCAAGCGAGAAATGAAGAACGATGCAAGAAATAAAACTCTGTGATCATGATTCAATTTCGTACAGATTTTACAACCACTGCTGCTAGAACAAGTAATCCTGTGCGTGCGATGAAAGACGACCAATGCTTAAACAATAACAATATTAATGTAACCTGTTATTTATCCATAATTCTAATGATTTCATGCATTATCTTTTCCTTTTCAAAAGTGGGTTTCGCAGCCTTTGTATACTCTTTTTTTTTTGGTTCGATTATATTCGATAAATAGTAATAAATAAATAGATGAGTGATCGTCATATAACATGGTATATTACGAGAATGAACACTGAGATTTATTGAGTGTCCATTATAATTTCATCCAATCGCTCTATCGATCAAGAGAAGTCTTTAGGTATAATTTGATATCATCATGTTTGAACGTTGCTCATCATTGAGTTATATCACATATGCGTCCTAAAATGAAGTATGAAAATCATAAATAGAAAATTAATAACTTCAAAAGTTGCAAAAGTTTCTAAAAGAGTTTTTTTAGTATTACTGCGCTGTACTTTGCCTACAGTATTATGGTGCTGTGTATTAAAAATAAAAAATCAATTTATCAAGAAACTTGTTGTTTTATTAAGTAAAATTATTGTATTTTAAAACTACATCTACTTATTAAACACTGCTTCTGCTAATCTTATTTTAAAACCACACCATGTCACATTAATAGAAAACAAGCCTATACTCGGAGAAAAATAAAATAAAAAATAGATAACTATAACTATTTTTCATCACGACTAGATAAGCATACTTTCTGACTAGCCGATCCCTCTCCTTTTTATCTGCGAGCATGGTCCGAAATCCCTGTTTTATATATATATATAGTGAGTGTGTGTGTTGTGTGTGTGTGTGTGTGTGTAGAGAGAGAGAGAGAAGCAGTGAGAGAAGAGGAAGAAGAACGGTAGAAAATCCATCCAAATTTGTTGCTCTTCGCACATTCTTTTTAATTATTGTTCTAGACTCTCCAAACTCGCATCAGTTTCGACCGAGGAATGCTCTCGGTAAGATCAAAAAAATAAACCACAAAGGTTCTTTTCGGTAAACTGATAGTCACAGAGTCGATCATCATGACCATGGTATATAGTAGGATTTATTTATCGGTGTGGCCCTGCCGAAGAAAGTAAGCGGTGCGATATTCATCAAATACCACTACCGTTTTATTACTTGGATCCATCATGGCATTGCGGTGGTATTCATAGAAAGAAAGCTCGACAAAATAGTGGCAAATTTTAGGCAACCAAATTTAATCGCCGAGGTAACTTGTAAAATGCCTTGCCATAGATGGTTTCTACTGTATCGGTCAATTCCTCAACGTTTCGATGGCCGATGACAGCGTGTAAAAATATGGAAAAAAACTCCAATACTCCATAAGCCACAACTAATCATGCAATTTCCATCGAATCGAGCCACCTAGCTTTTTTTTCTTGCTTAATTGTAGGAGATGTTATCTTACAAATCAGTGGACTGTCTTAATCTATTTCCAAACTAAATTCAACAAAATCAAAACACGTGATTCCTCTTCCAACTCCATTCACAATTAAAACGCATCATTCTCGGGTAATGTTTTATATTGTAATATTAATTATTTTTTAAAATATTTTTTTAATGTATTGAAATAATATGTTTTTATTTTTTAAATTTTATTTTTAATACTAACACATTAAACTAATATATATATATATATATATATATAACTTTAAACAAAACAAAAAAGGCTCCCAGACAGTAGCACAAATAACAATATTTTATAAGGAGATAGAGAGAGAGAGCGACAGCAATACTAGTGTCATTAATTTGGTATTTGGATCCTTGGAGGATTTTAAGATAAATGAGAAAAACTCTACCATAAATTAGAGATTATATATACTTAGATAGGAGGCTTGCGTCGTCAAACATTTTCTAATGTTAAAAAATAATATTTAGATGATGATAATTTGATAAAATTATAGTTAAATTTTTTAAATATAATTCAAGATATAAAACTAAAATAATTTATATAAAGAAAAATAAAAATAAATTGTAAAATAATCAAAAGAATGAGAACTAAAACTAGATAAAAATCAAATGAAAGTAAATATTAAATAATAAAATTAAAAAAAATCAAGAAAAAAATATAAATATAGCAATCAAAAGAATAAAGATAAAAAATAAATTACAATAATGAATGCAATAAGTGGTAGGGGATGAAATTAAAAAAAAATTAAAAAAATTATAAAACATATAAATAAGGCAATAAAAAATCGAGGGACCAAAATTGAATAAAATATCCAGGGACAAAATAAAAAATAAATAAATTTTAAAAAACATCAACAACTAAATAAACTTTAATCAAAACAAGGAGAGCTGAAATCAATAAAACTACAAATCGAATGGCATGATTGTTTTTTGAAAAATCAGATGTAAATTTTAATAGCATGAGAGAGAGAGAGAGAAAAAAAAACTTTACCATATATATTCTTTGTGAGCATGCATCACAAACACTACAATGAGAATAATTTGTCGCTTTTAATGTCACAGCAGAAATAAGATTTTGATAATTAGACGGGTTTTTATGCATTACCTGAATGATATATGGCTTATTATATGTCTGAATTTTTTTTGTAAATAATATTTAACAACTAAAAATTACCAAACAACTCATAATCAAATTGAAAGAAAAAACTAGAAGAAAATTACTAAAATAACCCTGAAAGAAACTTTTTTTTTTTCATATTCAAAAGTTAATCTCGACATCTCACTGTATTAAAAATTAAAAAAAATCCATACATACATAATCATTATTTTCTCTTTGACGTGCATGATTGTAACTTTATTGTATTTTTATTTTTAGAAAGACCAAAGAGAACCTCACCAAAAGCTTGACTTTTTTATGTTTAAGGGTGAAATAGTTATTTAATATTTAAAAAAGATATATTAATTAATTTATTTCAAATTAATTTTACAATGAATAATGTATTATTTAGAAAAGAAAAATCTACCTGGATGACAGGCCAAATGCGTTTATTTTGATAAAGGGAAAAAACATATTTACATTGCTCCGGTAAATTGAAACTTGTGTTTAGGATGATAAATCACTCATGTCATTTAGTTTTTTCTAATATATATATATATATATATATATATATATGAAGCGAGAAAGTTACCATTAAGGGCACAAAAGGTGTAGTAAATAAAAATATACCCAATCTTATTTTCAACCTATTCCCTACCGTGCCATCAACGGGGTGGTAGGTGTTAAAGGAGTAAAGAACTGCCCTTGGACGGGCAATAAATCCCTACAAAATCTTGTAAATGCCCTTGTGCTGTGTTATATTTTGCTCGTACTATTCCATTTCTCTGTGATTCTCGTGCCTATATTGCCCCCACCCTCCTCTCTCTACCTGCCTTTTACCCTAAAAAGAGCCCACTCATTCTCCCTTCATAAACCCCTGCTTGGAGTAGCGGTCTTTTCAGCCCCCAACTTCGATAGATACTGGGTGAGAGACTGATAAACAGATATACAGAGAGAAACACTTCACCTATATAGGTTTTGTTTTCACCTTCTTTTGTAAAAGACTATTCTTTGTTCTTCAATTCTTTGATATAAAAATCTGTTCTTTGTTCTAAAACACATCTAAAATCTCTATACACACACAAAAATCCTTGCTTTGACACGCTTGCTGCTTAATGAACTTTATTGCCTAGATATACAACAGAGAAAAAGAGTGATTTTTCGGAGAGGTATTATTAAATATGGCACCAAGTTTTGATTGTGCAGTTTCAAACCTTCTATGTGCGGAAGATAATAATAGCATCTTCGATGATAACGATCACTATGATGCTACCGTGGAGTTTGAGGCCACGTGGCATCATGGGAATCATCAAATCTGTAATCAAAACGGTGGTGGAGATGGCGGGTGGTTGCCGATGCAGAGTGATGAGTGTTTGGTTTTGATGGTTGAAAAGGAGTGTCAGCATTTACCTACTGGTGATTACTTGAAGAGACTGAGAAATGGAGACCTGGACATGGGGGCTAGAAAAGAGGCTGTTGATTGGATTGCAAAGGCGGGTTCTTTTCTTTTTTCTTTTCACTATAGTTTGATGTTCTAAAATGGCGATTATATGGGATTTTCTATATTTATATATTTCTTGACTGGTTTTCAAAATATGAGATTTGGCTATCCGAAAGGGGAATTTCTTTTTTTCACCGTATAGTGTATATGACTTATTTTCATTTTCGGATTGGTATATCGTGATGATTATAGTGATATCTGTGCTGGATGTCTGCAGATAGATTTGTATTTGCTGTATATTTTGATTGATGTAAAGCTATTTTTCTAGTGTTGATTGTGCTGAGTGACTCTCTCATATCGGTGTTGTGAGTACTTCGAGGTTTTTGATGAAATAGGTTGCGTTTTTTTCTTTTTGTTTGTTCTTTTTTCTTCTCCATCTACTTAATCTGAAGTGGGTCTGGTGGGTTCCCTTCTTTTTGCCCTTTTTGGGGCCGGCGCTAATTTGTTAATTGCATTTCTATGTGGTCTTTTCTATTTATCCTAGAAGATTTTTTGTGCATTTATTTTCTCCTTCCCCTTTTCCTTTCATTTGATTAGCCTCGCACTAATGCTGATTGTTGTTTATGAGCTGTTAGGTTCTTTTTTGTTCTGTTCGATTATCTCGATTCCTCAATTGAGCTTTTGTTGATGATTAATATTAATGGTCTTGTTGCTCAACAGGTTCATTCTCACTTTGGTTTTGGACCACTTTGTGCGTATCTATCAATAAACTACTTGGATAGATTTCTCTCTGCCTATGAATTACCTGTAAGTTGAAATCAAGCAATCATGGCATTGTTGTTTGGCATCTCTCTTACGATCCTTTATGTTTTTACTGCTGTGCTGCGCCTAATTCCATTTTGATTTCATTTAGTTTAATCCTGCTGTGTGTAATCCGCAGAAGGGTAAAGCTTGGATGATGCAGTTACTAGCTGTGGCATGTTTATCTCTTGCGGCCAAAATGGAGGAGACTGAAGTTCCACTATCTCTAGATCTACAGGTATAGATCCATCAGAATTTCCGTTTGCATTACCTGTGAAGTTCATCTAATAAATTTAAGGATCCTGATATTTGATAGGTGGGCGAATCAAGATTTGTATTTGAAGCAAGAACTATACAAAGGATGGAGCTTCTTGTATTGAGCACATTGAGTTGGAGAATGCAAGCAATTACTCCTTTCTCCTTCATAGACTATTTCCTTAGCAGGATCAATAATGAGCAGACCCCCCCACCTAAGTCTTTAATCTTGCAATCAATCCATCTCATACTGAGCACAATTAGAGGTCCCTTTCTCACTCTTATGCACACATTGGCAATGTACTATCTAAAATAATTTCTCCTTGCAGTTGGAAAAACTTTATGATGGAGATATTTGAGAGGGGGTGTCTGATGTTTTTGGTGGGTGGGAATTCAATGCAGGGATTTACTTCTTGGAATTTAGGCCTTCTGAGATTGCAGCAGCTGTGGCAATAGCTGTTGTGGGGGAAACCAAAACAGTGGACGCTGAGCAAGCAATTTCTGTACTCACTCAACCTGTACAAAAGGTAAAGTTGGTGCCTTGTGGTCCAAAACAATAAAGGGACATAAATGATGACTCTTTTTGGTTATATCATTTTGAGTTTGATTACTTACATGGGCGATCACCTGAGACATTTTAAATACATGAACCATTGAATATGTTCTTTTGTATTTTTTTTTAATTTTTGGCAGGAGAGAGTGCTGAAGTGTCTTCAACTGATTCATGATTTGTCGTTGTTTGGTGGATCTGTTAAGGGCACAAGTGCTTCACTCCTATCAGTGCCCCAAAGCCCCATTGGGGTGTTGGATGCTGCATGCTTGAGCTATAGCAGTAACCACACAACTGTTGAGCCATGCGCAAATTCTTCACACAATACCCCGGATGCTAAAAGGAGGAAGCTAGACAAACCCTGCGAATCGTAGTTACAAAATGAAAGTTGGATTCTTTTACCCAGCTTCTATTTGATTTTGTTACATAGGAGTTTTGGTGTGCTATGAAGGTGTTGCCAAAGAAAATTCCCCTAAATCCAACATAAGGAAGGCAGAAAGAGATGATGGTAGCGAGGGATGGAGTTGAAAAGAAAAAAAAAAATCTGAAAAAAGCTTTTATAAATGGAGTTCAATAAGTTGGGTCATGATTAGAGGATGGAGGCAGAGGGGGGTCGAGCTGCGGCATGCACTTGGCATGAAAAGGACAGTCACTGCGGTTAAATTAGACTTCTTAACGGCTATAGACAAGGAGTAGAAAAGATTAAAAAAAAAAGTTTTTTTTAGATACAGTTTGTCCCAGGGTTTGGTTCTTTGGTTAAAAGAAAATTTAAAAAGGAAAAAAAAAGAGAGAAAAGAGAGAAAAAGGTAGTGGTATGAGATAATATCGTAGTATTCGCAGAAAATTCAGCTGGATATTCATTTCCAGTTTGTTCAATCATTTTTGCTTTTTATCGAGTGGAAGAAAAAAGAGAAATATGGTACAGAACAATCATATGAACTGATATAAAGTATATAGTGTTTTTGTTTTGGTTTTTTTTTTTTAAATGTAAGATAACTTTTAAAATATGGATTTCCCTGTTTTCTCTGGGTTGTTTTACTTCATCGCTATCTGAGCTAATCAAGTACCCTTGTACCATACCTTTGTTTGACCTTGAATCTGGTTAGACCATGAGCTTTGTTGGTTTTTTGTAAAAGAAAAGCAACATTCATCAATGGTGAGATGCTTCAGGGTTGCAATACAGCAATGATTACACAGCCACCGTCCGTGTTGGATGGGTGGATCAAACTGTGTTGAATGTTATCTTGATACAGTAACTGAGCAAACGTCATCCATCCGTTTGTAGGTTTCATTGTAGGGATGATGAAAAGCCTCGGTGACGAGTGTGGGTGGGCACGCTTCGCCGTATGGTCATCTCTGTGGCTGGTGAATGGATACCCAGGAGTTTTGGTTTGGGTTGGCAAGTCGCTTTTGACTGAAAAAGGAGAAGGAAGAGCCGAACGAAGGAACAGGAAAATAGTGGAGGCAGGCAGGCAGGCACCTGCGATTTGACCCCCGAGCACTCGCTGCCCATGCCACACAAATGTAAACCAGAAAATGCGCCACGTCATCACCTAATAAAGGGCTTCTGGGGATTATTCCTGACATACGGACATTTCCAACCAGTTTGAAAAACCAAACCACCAATCACATGGGACGTTCCATGTTTCGAATATATGAGCAGAGAAAACGATGGCGACAATTTTCTTTTCTTTAATAAAGTACTGGGGAAAATACTGCTTGTCTTATTTTCTACTCTTTGGTTATTAGCTCCAGCGGTGTCTTAGCCGTCGTGTTTTCCAATCGAATTTTTGAAGGATCGCCCCTCTTTTCCTGCCAAGGCCTTTCTTTTCTTCTCAAGAAAGGAAAATCCAAATCTCTCACTGTGACTGTGAGAAATTGTCAAACCTTTCGAACCATCTTTCCTGTCATAAACTAGTTTGGCCCATATCCAAGAAAATTTATGAAATGCTTACACGCTTTAGTAATCCCCCGATCAAACAGGGATGGAGGAGACATTTTCCCTTTTCCAAATCACAACCATATTCTTTAGAAAAACATGCACAGAAGACCAGAGAACAGTGATGATAGTCGGTTGTCAGGATTTTTGCCAATTTCAGAGTCTTCAGAAAAAGAATGGAGAAAAAATGAAACAACCGTACCACTACTCCTATTATAAAAGCGATAAGAATAAGATTGACAAATAAAATATCACTTCAATAAGGAGGAGCGCACTGGTGGAGAGTTCTTGATTCGAGTTGCATAGCCCTCTTGTTGAAATTTGATTTTTTTTTTTCCTGGTTGAAAATTGACGAGCGGCTTCATTGATTAATTAATTTATAATTAGAGGAACAATAGAGATGGCAAATCAAGTAACTGGCACCTCGTGTTGCACCGGTTCAATTTGAATTTGATTGAAAAAATCAAATCTGACAGTACTGGCTCAAATTAGCTTCAGAAAAATGCATTTGTTGCTTCAAATAATACCTGTTGTTTTATGATTATAACCTAAAATACATCAGGATAAAAAGTAATAAAGGAAAGTTTCAAATATAAGATAACAATTATAAAAAAATAAAATTATTAACTCGGGTGAGCCGGGGCTTTACCCAGGTTTGAACTAGGCAAAACTCGATACTGTAACTGACTTGGTAAGACCCTAATAACTTTGACAGTGAGCATTGCTTCACGTGGAGAGAGAAATGAGGGGTTTTCCTCTTATTCAACCCAGCTTTATAAGCATGAGCTTACCACTTATTTTTTGTTAGTAATTATTTTATATCAAAATTTACTATATTAACATTAAAAAAAATCATTTTTTTCTAATATGAAATTAAAAGCCCATTAATACATATATTTTAGGTAAGCAAGAAGAAATTTATTTTTTTAGTGTAAATAAAAAAATAAATTATTTAAATACTTTAATTTAAAAACCAATTTTTCCAAAAAGAAGATCCTCTTTCCAACTAAACAAAAAGGTTTTCTTTTCTCAACAAAAACATTACACATCTGATAAAATGTGATGGCGAAAGGAGAACGATAGTGTAATGCTGCTAGTTTTGAATTTCTATATGGAAATATTCCTACCACTGTATTCGTACTTCAATAACGAGTGGGTTTCTGAGCTAATGTTTCCAAACTGACGCTAAAAGCATGGCCACTCCCTAAAATCCTTGCATCGAAGTAATGGAGTATCCTCGTAAAGTGTACAGAAGATGGACAAACAAGTCAAAACAGAAAACACGAGTCTCAAAACTGTAAAATGCCGATGCCTGGAAATCAATATTTTTCATAAGGGACTGTTTGAAACGATTATTCAATATTTACTTGTTTCTGTAAAAGTTCGAGTATCTTATGAACAAAGCTCTCTCTACTTCTCTACCTAACACATGCATGGAAGTCTGTTGTGCTGTCCAACGGAGTAGGGCTGCTGTTGAACTTGGGTTGAGATTTGGATCATCTATAATAGAACAAACTCAAAACCAAAAATCTATAGTATTATTCAGAAATTTATATTTTTGACAACTGATATGGATAAAATGACAGAGAACTGTAACTCTACCAACGGAACAAATTCTCTCGGAAAGATCATTAATCTCTCTACTTCAAATAAAATGTTTTGGCAATGAAGTTGTGAAAAAACATGTTATTTTCTCGGTAATTTAACAATAAACCCATGATTCTTGTGTTTCGACTTCATCTAGATAAAAGCTTCTGCAAACTTTATTGATAAGGTAATTATACACTTATTTCCTATATTATTACCGAAGCATATAATATTAGGGTTGTTCAAAAAATTGGTTTATTGTAATGGTTGCATTATTTGACCTGAACTAAAAAATTAAAATTAGATAATATAAATATCATAGATAATATAGATCAAAAAAAAATAATAAATAGACATTATGGGTCAGGTGCGGGTTGGAATTTTTTAAACCATTGTTATTAATTTTTTCTCATCTCTCTCCAATCATGAATATAAAAATAAAAAAATAAAATTTTAGGCTAAAATGATTTTTTTGATAGTGTTAAAAACTAGAGGGACATGTTATTTATGATTTTAAAAGTATAAGTTCTACAGTGAATATTTAGCTCAAAGTTCAAAAAGTTATTTATTTCCTCTATATTTTTTTATTTTAGTTCTTATCTTTTAATGATGTCCTTTGGTAACAAATTAATTTAAATTGGCCTATAATTTGATCTTATGAGGGAAAAAAAATTTAAAAAAATCCATTGAGATAAAAAGAAAACATTATAAACAACGAGTCTACGGTGTTTTGTAAGGGTTTCCACTAAGGATGTTCACAGTTCAGTTTGGTTTATTTCACTAGGGATGTTCACGGTTCGATTTGGTTTAGACTAAAAAAACCAATCAAATCAAATTGTATTAATTTTGTGAAATATTAACCAAAAACCTGTTCAAACCGAACCGGTCCAGTTTGGTTAAATCCATTTTTATAAGAAAAAAACTAGGAAGCCTAATTCCATCATATATGGGTTTTTTTTTTGTTTCTTTTAATTGACTTGCATTAAATTAAGCTTCAAAATTTTCTTTTTTAAAAAAAAAAAACCGGATTTTTTCAAGTTAAGTTCAAGTTTTTTAAATGCTAAATGTTCAAAATTAGGATTTAACCTTAAATATATATATATATATATATATATCAATAACAAATACCTAGAATTCGTTCAGCTTTGAATTCACCGCTTATGAGAGCTTATCACCATAACCTAATCCTAAATTAAAGTCTAGCAAAAATGCAATACTTAAACTTCTATATTGGTTACTAATTCACTGTTTCTTGAGCTTGTAGAAGCATTTGATGAAAAGATAAATGTTTCGTTTTCATCACGATTATTAACTAACCTAGAAAACTTTTTTAGAAACTTATTGACCGAAGTTCATAGCATGCATTAAAAGGAAATTGGGAAAGGAAGATTGGGAATTAATTGAGAGGAAGATTGAGAATTTCTCTAGACAATAAGGCGGCTTTTTATGAGAGGCGTGAAGAGGAAGGTTATATTAATTGTCAAGGTTAGCTGGTTAAGTTGCAATTTAACTACTTATACTTCAAAGATTTTTGTAACTTATGGCTTTTAGTGGGTCTAGTTCGGTTTGGTTCGGTTTTTAGTTTAAAATCAAAACCGAACTAAAACTATTAAAATTTATGATTTTGAAAATCGGTTTTTCATTTCTGTTTGGTTTTCTTGGCTAATTTTTCTTTAGTTTTATCAGTTTTCTCAATTAATTTTTCTTGAGTTTTATTGATTTTTTCAATTAATTTTTTTCAATTTTTTCAATTAATCAATTATTTTAAACATCCCTAGTTTCCTCAATGCAATTTGTATAGCAAATCCTCTACACCTTTTAGAGTATTATTAATTGTAAAACACTTGTGGAAGATGAAATAAGATTTCAAAAGAGTTTCAAATTTTATTTAAATTATCAATAATTATGATATTGATAACAAATATACATTAATATAGTAAACATACTTTATGATATAATGTCTAAATCAAAATATTTGTATGAATATATAATAATTACACTATGAAATTGCTTATTAAAAAGCTAAGTCAAGTCACGTATGACTTTTTTAATATTTAAAGGAATATAGCACGCTTGGTACACTTGATTTGTAAATATAAATTAATTAATTGTTAAATTGATAATAAATTAAATTATTTAATTTATTAAATCCTACTTTGTTTAGAGTTGTAATTTATTTTTTGTTTAACTTGTTCAAGTGACAAATTAATATTTTATTAATTATAAAGTTATTGAGTTTTTTTATAAACAAAATATTATTTATAAAAGAACAAGGTATATAAAACCTTGTAATGTGATATGTATGGCATAACACTAAATAAATTTAATAATAATTTCATTAATGGTTAATTGTCAGTAACTATAAACACATTAGCTTGCCCATATTAAAGTATTAATGGACATGGGGATATTTAACCAAATAGAGATCGACTCTCTTACATGAGTAACTATATAAATCACAATAGTTATGAATCAAGATAATAACTTTGTTTTTTTATATTTTAAAAGTATTTTAAAAAAAATTATTTTTTTTCTTTACTTCAATTTTTTTTGTGTTTCTATATATTTTTAATGTGTCAATGTCAAAAATAATTTTTAAAAATAAAAAAAAATTATTTTCATCTATTTTTAAATAAAAAATAATTTAAAAATTAATTACTATCATACTTTCAAACAACCCCATAAATTGCATGGAAGGGATAATAAACATATTATTATATTTGTGCCATTTGACTTGATATTCTCATCAGAACATGTTCCCTTCCTTGTCTGTCTGACCATGGTAGAAAAAAAAAAAAAGAGAGAGAAAAAAGATGAGGTTTAGATATAGAATAAATTGAACATAACAATCCACAATCATATTAGCCTAATTAGTGGGCTGGCGTGAGTCTTGATATTATTATCCACAAGCATTTTAGTGGTTAGCCGGTTATATCGCTTTGAGCCGAGTCTTCCAGCAAGAGTTGTCGCCTCTAGCCTATAACAGATCCCAAAAAAGTCCTACATTGGGCCTTGCGGATACATTATAAGGATAAAAGGTTAAACATGGCCCAAAACTCAAGATCCATATTATTATTCAGTAGTTTAAATTCTTAACTATCACTACATACAATTAATAAAAAACACACGGGCAATTAACTGAGAGAACAAATTCTCTCAGAAAGATCATTAATGTCTGTACTCAAGAAAAAAAAAAGTTATAGCACTTAAATATAGGAAACTATGTTATTGTTATAATTTATTTTGAAAACATGGTTAAATTAAACCAAATTAAATATGAGATCGACTCATTTTTTAAATTAAAAATTTATTAAAAATTATTATTTAAAGAAATACTTGAACATCAAACATTAATTTATTTAAATCAAGATATGAATGATTAAAAGATTTATGTAAAGGAACCTTCGTTGGCTTACCTTTACAAAACTCCATACCTTAATCTCACATTGAAGGCCAAAAAAAAAAAATGCTAGGTTTTATTTTATTTTATGACGGTTAAATAAGGTAATAAATGAAGAAAAAAAATTATAGTAATTTCCATAACAAAGTTAATTCTGCATCTGTTTTAATTTCAGAATTTAATTATACATGAATTTTAGTTTCTAAATTTAGTATAAAACGGGATTGAAGGGCAGCTGTTCTCTACAACAAACAGTAACTCTCATGTCTTGTTCTCATCTATTTTTCCGGACCTTTTCAAATATGTTTCTTGCTTTGTTTTTCTCATGTTATTCTAAAGCTTAGAATCTAGTATTTCATGGTGAGATTTTTTAGTTCGTTTCCGAGTTTGGAGTCCATGATCAATAGTACACCTAATATTTAATATAGATTATATTGTTGAAATTCTAAAAATCTAATTATATTTAATTTATTTATATCAAGTAAAGAGTAATAAAATTATACAAATGAAAAATATAATTTTTAACAACATTATCACCCATATCCCTTCTATATTCTAAATACTTTAACAAGTAAAGAAACCAATTAATTTATTTAAGATTTGAATATTTCTTAAGTTGTTTATTTAATAGTAAGTTCTCAATGATAAATTTAAAAATTAACTAAGTAAAAATTCTTCTTTATTCATGCAAATCACGTCTTAGTTAAACTAAACATAAACATACAATTAAATTATAATACCTAACAATTATTCATTGTATTGATGCAGGTTCAATCTCTTAGAAGCCTGGAGTTCTACATTTGCTATTATGGTTGGGGAGACTGTAAACACAGACAGAGCACTTGCAGAAGCAACACAGTCTTCAGAACTTGCTCATTCATTGTTGCTGTTATTCCGTACTGGTCTCGCCTTCTCCAGGTTTGCAAGCGGCTAGCCTGGTTGTCTGTGTGTCTAACATGCCCAGCTTTTTAAAACTTTCAAACACAATCTTTTGATTGAAACGTGGAAGCAACGACCACCACTCTGAGTGGCATGGAAAACTACAGTTTGGTCCTTGAAGTTTTATTTTTTTATCATTCAATCTTTATTTTTTGAAAATTTTATGTTTGTATCCTAAAATTTTCATGTTTATGTGTCTGATTCTTACGTGTCAAGTAAGGACAGAGATAGAGAGGGCTACGAACATCTGAACTTTTTTTTTTTTTTTGTCAATGTGATGTGGGCAGGCCAATCCTCCTGGGTCTAGGTTTGACCTTTTTATGTTACTTTGAATTATTATTTTTCTAGTTAAATTTATTATGAATAAAATAATTAAAATAATATTTAAAATACGAGCCAATTTTGCTACAATTCTCAAATAAAATTATACTTTTAATTAATTTATTACAAAGTTTATATAAAACAACATTCTATCAATATTAGTAGAATACAATATCTATTTTTTTATTTTTTATTGTAAATTTATTACATCAATTTTTTAAATTAGTTATTATTTTACCTTTTCTTTTATCGTATGCAAATCTCTAAGCATGATTTTTTATTTAGCTTTATTTTTCATATTATAATAAGTTTCTATTTAAGAAAAAATAATTCTCATAGATAATATATTTTTGTAAAAAAGATAAACAAGAGAGTAGAGTTTCCATGGAAGAGTGGGTATTTTTTTATAAAAATAAAAAAATCATCTAATAAAAAATATATTTATTTAGAATATAAATTATTTTATTCTAAAAAAATATCTATTTTAATTATAACAAATAAATAAAAAAATAATTTTAAAAATTGTCCCGCTAGGGTAAGAAAACCAATAGACAATATTATAGATATTCATTGGCATCCCTGACTTTATTTCAAAGCAAAGACGGTGTGGTCAGATTATAGTCTGTGCCTGCTTTTAGTTGAAGGGTTGTAGCCGTTGAGTGGGCTAGATCGGCCGAACTGGACCACATTATCAGAGCCAGTCCACCAGCTTCCTTCTTTCGAAGCAGTGAATCCGATTCTCGGAACAAATCATTTTGTCTCGGTCTGGATCTTTAGTCTCTGTTAAAGAAAGGCTTTGGATTTTCTTAATGCCTCCGTTTTATTTCACCAGTTACTGCCAATTGCTACCGTGCACGAGGAGTGGTTATGACTTACAATCCAATCATCCTCTTTACGAGCTAGTCTGTTCTGTGCTTTTCTTTTTCTTTCATAATTTCTTCTTTTGAACCAAGTAGGATGCAAAAGAATATGTAATCAAGAATTCTGCTCGCTTCAAAATAATAATAAAATATATTTTGTTGCATTTGATGAATCAAGGACATGAAACCCGGGATATCTTGGGTATAAGCAAAAGCCATTAAAAAAAAAGTTAAATTGGCTATATGGCTTTTTAAATAGTATAAATATATTTTTTGTGTGCATTCCAATAAAAAAAAAATTTGAACAATCCATTTGTTTTTTAATTTATTTAATATTAATGCTTTTAGTTTTTTAAGAAAGGTTTAATTGGTGAAAAAATAAATATTTTAATAATCTATTTTAATATTTTGGTTGTAGGTATAATTTTTCTTTGAGAAGTCATTTTTACCTTTTCATTTTGCTCTCCCATTCAAATAGCAAAATCAATGAAGAATAGCTAAAAAATTCTACACTCTTCTTCTGCCCTAAGGATCCGAGAGTTACAGGTAAAAGGTTAAAACCGAAAGCTGTGCTATGTTATGGTTAATAGACCAGAACGATGTAACGACATGCAAGCCTACAGCTAAAGCCCAATTTATACCTCAAATTCATTTAGAACCAGCACCAGTTGAGAGTGCTGCGTGGCACACATGTAATTATCTAATATCGCAAGCAAGCTTTTTCTGAGATTGTAATAATAGTTATTTTTTATATTAAAATAATCCGAAAAAACTAAAAAAAATAATTTCAAATCACAAAACACATTTTTAAGGCAAAAACAAATTCATAAAACCAGACAAACCAAGCTTTTGACCAGTTCATAAAGCAGCTAATGTTGGGATGCCATGCCCATGAAGCGTTGCCAGCCACGGGTTCACAAGCTTTCACAAATGGGCCTGGGATGTACTGAGCTCAGATGCCAGAGAGTTTTGCTTGACGTCGTCGTTTCCCACGTCAGAAACTGTAATAAAAGAAGCACTGACCATATCAGTGGTCCCCGCGCCAAAGCCATGTACCGCATGGTTGACGATTTGATGGGAATCTAATCCATCACAGCTTAGACCTTCACTTGCCACTACCGGAGTAGGCTGCTGAAGAGGTACTTTTGGTACTTACATTTCAGATATGGACAGATTGACCCCACGCGCAATTTTATCCGAAAACGACAACATTGAAAACAAAATGCAATTGGGTTTTTTTCAAAAAAAAAAAAAAAGCTCAATAATATTTAAAATTTAAAGAAATAGCACTGCTTGAAAAAAAAAAATATCATACTTTAATTTTGTCATATTTCAAACAAGCAACACCCATTAAATACCACATTTCTCAGACTAATTAAAATTGAAACAAATTAAATAAACAAACAATATTGTCTTTTTCTCATGAAAAAATTATTATTGCAGTTACATTTCTCTAAAAAAAAAACTCATTAAATACTTAGATTTTAATCTTAAATCAACAAAAAAATGAATTTATCATAATTTCTAAACATCCTTTGAGATGTTTGCTACTTCTATCAATACAAATTAAAAAAATCAAAATAATTATTTAGATTTGAATATTTTCATATATAATAAAATAAAATAAAATAAAATAAAATATTTTTATTTAGTAAAAATTATGGATGTGGAAACATCTCCATATGAGCATGCATTTGATACTGAGGTTGCTAGACATGACATTTTAAATTACATGGATTACACTTTATCTCCAACTAGGATGTAAGTATTGCGATATTATTTTTGCAATTATTTATATTTATGTTGTTTTGTTGTGACTTTTAAAAATACAATTAAACTGACATGTTTTTAATGCTAGGTGGCATGTTGGAAAAGTTTTTGAAAATAATTCAGCGCACGTGCTAGCATTTTATCGGAATGAGCTCAATACGCAATATGCTATCTAGATATTTTTTAAAAAATATTTATTAAATAAAATAATTAATTGCATCAAATCTTTGTTTTTTATATTTATTTAACTTATAATTTATAGGTTATTTGGATGCCTTATTTGAAAGAAAGATTAGTCGTTGCTCAAGCTGTTTATACCAATGAGATAGATACACGGACAATAGTAGTTCCATTAATATGTTTTGAGATGGTTGAGCTATATTTTATAGAATGAGTAGTGTGACAATTCAATCATAACACAACACATTATAGCTGATATCAATACGAGCTTTGCACGCCATTACTTACGAGGGTAAAAATGATAATCACAATTGGTTAGGGCAGTACGATACTTATGTATTATAGTGATATGCATGAAGGAATTAGATTTTTATAGAGATGCATTATGTGATTACCAATAAGGAGTGTATGATTTAGTACATGAGTATAACATGACGGATCATTACTCTAAATCCCAAATAAGTTTTTCTACTTGAATATATGCAATACGAGCAACATAAATTCAACATCATTTAAGTAATGAAGTCGTTTTACAATCAATATATGCTAACCATTAAGTTTTATGCATTTATCTTTTTATTTAATATTAATTTTTTATTAATATTAGATTAACTTTTTCTGAGGGGAGGGTTGGAAGGCCATATCTTATCCATGTAATGATGACGAAAAAAGTGAAGTTCATATTGTAGCGTTCAAGTGGTTAAATGTCTGTCATATCAAACTTTAAACATCCAGAGAAAAATTAACCTTTGATGATGTCATGATAGAAAACATGACAATTTAGTAAAGAGCATGAGGATTCCGTATCAGACTTGAAACCTTTAGAGAAAGACTAGCCATTGATAGTGCTGTAATAAAGATTACTTGAATATTGTATTGTTAAATTATTTTATATTTATTTTTTCATGTGTGTGTGTGTGTATTGCATTCATATAGCGATTTGTCATTATGGGAAATGAGAATATATTGAATTTAGTTAGAATTTGTTGATTTGTGATTACTGTAGCTTTTTACATGTTTTTCAAGTGAGATAAAATTTTGGATATAATTCTTATACAAAAAAAACTCTGTTTAAATTTGGATATAATTATAAATGTTTTAACTTTCTAAAATCATAAAGTAAATAAAATTTTAGAATAACAAAAATTATAATTTTATAAACTTTTTCAGGCTTGAAATATGAAAACAATTCAAATTTCATGACCAAAACAATATGATAATTTTGGCTACAATCCAACTATTTTATTAAATATTTAATTGTTTTTTTAAACAATTACAAATTATAACATTTCAATAATGTTATAGTTTAGAAATACAACATCTTATTGTTATTATGATTATATAACAGGACATCAATCACGGTTTAGAAACAAAACATGTATCAAATATCTTATTTTTTAAGCACAGTATCCTCAAATGATAGTATTTCACCTAATTTTTTTCACCCTTTGTTATTTGAATAGTTAATTATATTTTGGTGCTAATTCGGCCATTTATCCGCAGCCGGGGCTGAATTACTGTTACCAAGATTGCGACTTTTCAAGTGTGAATGTAATTTTTGTCTTAACACGGTTGCATCGCGGTGATTAGAATACCTAGACGGGAAATATATAGTAAAGCATGAGGCAAGCGACAAACGAAAACAAATCTAACGTCAAAGATGGGAGAGATCATGGTACCGGTGCCTTGGCATTAGCAACAACTGCAAGTTTGGTAGGATGAAGTATCTCCGTTTTGATGTGAGTGCTTAGATATTTGCACGTGAGGTTAGAATTGTGAGTGAGGAAAGTGGTTACAAATCAAGCTCAAAAGCCTACAAGGCTGATGCTAACGCTACTGCTACTGCCACTGCTAGTAGCATCATAGAGGTAAATGAAGAAGAAGGAGAAGGTAATTCATCACATGCTGTGGTTATTTCTCTAGTTTGGTGACCTGCTTTCTGATCCCCAGACTAAAAAAAGTCAGGGAGAGGAGGCAATTTTCCTGGACGGGGCCAAGTTATGATACTATGGAAGTTTGAGAGAGAGAGAGAGGGGGGGGGGGGACTTCCAAAGATCAAATAATCGAATAAGACCTAACTTGAAGGACGGAGTTAGGAATAAAAAGCTACCCAAAAATGCAAATACACGAAAAGACGAGTACCTAGTCCAAAACCAAGGATACAGTCAAAAAGTAATAAAAATAATAGAAGAAAAGTGTAGAAAACAGAAATAAAGAACTCACATTTAAAGGACGGCTGAGAGCACGCCGCTGGCGGCTACGCGTCCGCAATAACCGCTGTAGTGGGCCCGTTGGAACTATATTCACTGTCAAGTGCCACATGTCATGTATCCAGGGCTTTCCCCATCTAATCTCTTAAAAACTCAGATATGTCACCATACGCCCCGGTGCCACCAAAGCCTCGCGTGCAAGGTAGCCCATTTAACTATCCTTTGACCACAGATTAACAGTCTCTCTCTCTCTCTCTCTCTCTCTTATAGTCTTGTATGGGAGCACGAGCCAGCCCATGCGTGCGCAAATGCATGCGCTCTATAAGATCCCAACGGCGATGCGATGCGTAGTTGATATTAGCAGTCCCTTGCCTCTTTTCCCGCTCATCATTTGTTTTGTTTCTTTTTATATCACTAGGCATAACCTCCCAGATTCCGCCACGTGTTCTGTGACTCTTGATCGAGTGGTCTGGGCCACGTGAGGAGGGGGTGCACAGGAGAAGCAGGGTACATGAGTGTCATTAGTGAATGGTGTGTCAAAGATAAGACGGCGTGTTAATTAAAAGGTGTATGTCGCGTGTAGCACTTTTTAGCATAAAGACTGCTGTTTCCCACTGTATCCGGGGATTCGGTTGTCGGATTTGCAAGATTTTCTTCCTTCTTCTTCCTGTTTTTTTTTAACTCCTTCAGCTTTTTACCATTATGCCCGTTTACCTGTAAGTATTTTGGAATTCTTTAATTTGGAGGGCTGGGCAATTACAATTAACTGATTTAATTACTTATTTGTCCCTCTCCTGGTTGGTATTGTGTCTCCGTCCGTGGTTACTCGCGCCCTCACGGAGTGCATGAGCAGCGCGATACTGTGAAAATCAAAGGATAGGTGACTGCTATCCTCGTGAAAATGCTTGATTTGTTTCTGGGTTTGCGAATGTGAGCATTCGTGACTAGTGAGTCCCTTTTATCCTATTCAGATTTTTTTTTATTTTTTTGTTTTGAAATATATTAAAATAATATATGTTTTTTAAAAAATTATTTTTAACAAAACAGTAAAAAAATTGATCTAAATATATAAAAAAATAATTTTAAATAATAAAAATTCAAAAATTAAATATAAAAAATAATTTAAAACAATAATAATAAAAAAAACTACGGCTCAAACACCCTCGTTAATAAAGTATAAGTACATAAATTGCGGTTGTCTCTGATGATACGATACAGAAAACAGAGAATTTTTGCATGATTTTCAAGCCACCGAAAACACATTATACTTTTAGTTTTGATTCTCCAGATGTTGAGAGCTCTGGACAATAGCTAAGAGACGCCATTGAAGTTGATTATCCTAAAATACAGAGAGCTTAAAAACTAGCATTAAAAAAAGCCTGAGAAAGCAGATACTCAAAATATATGGATGCGAGATGCCAACTCAAAACTGTGTCCATCCGGTTTCATTTTCTTGAAGAAAGATTAAGCAGTTCATAAAAACGCTCCACGATCCAAGTGATCAACCCAGATTAGGTGAAGGCAAGACATGAAAACCTCATCTGATTTGTTCTGTATTCAAGTTTTTATTGTAGATGACAGAGACAACCGTTTGTTGAACCAACATAATAATTTTTAACTACTATAATATGGCAAGTTGATGGATGTCTCTAGTGCTACTTGACCACAAGTCCAACTTGTCATCCAAACAACAAATTAATGACGAAACAGAGCACTAAGCACGAACTCATTATTCTTACGTGAAATGGGGATTAGTTTCATAGCATGGTAGTTCTCTAGTCAACATGATAATTGCATTACTGTTAGAGGTGGGTAATCTTGACTTCTAAATCCAGGTTAAGGGAAAATTGCAATCAAAGTCTATAATGGAAGACTTCAATCGATAGGGAAAAAGAAAGTTGAACTATAAGGCTTGCTAATTATTTCTCTTATTCCCTTTTGAACTTAATAAATTGAGACAAGTAATGTCGAAGCAGAGAGCTAATTTCAGGGTTACTAATTCCCTTATAATTACTTGGAATCGGACGCTCTGTGCACCTCATTATAACTCAACTGTAATCAGAGCCCAGAATAATGTGTTCTCCACTAAAATAACATGAAATTTGTTATAATTACTCAAATTATAAGACCAAATCCTCGTGTGAAAAATATTATTCAATATTTGTTGGGCCGTATTGCATGTCAGAAAAAGGGATGAGAAAACAACAATCACGGACATTCAATTGTTCGAACTGGGCACTTGGCGTGATGCGCTATGGACAGAAGTGGCTTCCATGTCAAGTAGGTTCGACTACAGGTGCTGCTGCCAGTGTTCTGGGCCGGTGGTTCTAGCGAGCATGTGGGTGGGGGTTGACTTGCTAACTAATTAATGCCCTGCTAATGTTTGGTAATTCAATCCAACTACGTTGGGATGAAATGATTAAAGCAATTCTCCATTTCAAGTATGTCAAACACCATATCATTCCGCTACGAAAGAGGATTTCTTTTTGCCAATATTGCAGTATCTGAAGAGAAGAGAAGGTGGGAAGTTCACTTCAACATCACATCTATAAGATTGCGATGCTAAGATCTCAGTTTTCTTGTCATCGGACGGATATGATATGAATGTCCAACAACCACATCTAAATCATGTTCCATCGCATTGTATTGTGGTGCCCCATCAAAGCAAAGATAGACGTGTGCATATCTTAAAACTTGCCCATTAACCTCAATATATATCAAAACCCTTAGTTCTCTACAGTAGATGGGAAAATATACAATCCCTTCCCATGAACACAGCATAAAAACACTTAAAACTTGCCCATTATGTTTGGACCTTGCCAATGTCACCAAAAGCGTGCCCATTTCACGTGGTTGATGATGGAATTTCGAACAATTTTCAAACCCCACCAGCTTACTCAATTCACCCAATCTCTAGCCACTGAGCTTAACTTCCAAACGCCACCTTAAAATAAGTTAAGAGAGAGGGTTGACGCTTTCTAATGGGCCATTTCTTTTTGGTAAAATACAGCAACAAGTATAAAGTAGAGTGGGATAAAAGTCTAAGATAGTGGGTGGTGCCAGGCATATAATATTTTGAGAGAAGGGGGCATGGATTCCCTCCATCTGGTTCTCCTTTGTGTATTGGGTGGTGGGAATTGTTAAAAAGCACAACGTGTTTTATCTTTTTAGTGCGGGCTGGAGTGGTGGAGAGGGTATTGTTTTTTAGCTTTCCAAGCGTGGATGTTTTTGTTGGAGAATCCACAACCAGATGGCTCCATAGTTCCATGCCCCACGCTAGTTCCCCCACCATAAATCAAATTATATGTTAATGACCGCACTGTAAATTAATGCCAGTCAATGCTAGCCTGATAGGTGGCTCTCATCTTCATGCATTCGATCGGCTCGCTCAATACTCTTCCTCTGTTTTCTTATGATCAATAGAAGTTCTCTGTGCCCAATAAACTAATTTTAGCCGCAGAAAAACACGGAAAATATTGTTGATTTGCCTAGATGAAAGCCACTGGTTTTTACTCTAATGTTTTAAGTAAATCACCAAGCAACTTCAATTTTTATTGGATCTACGTGTCATGTACCACACTGTTAATGCAAATGATCAATTATATGCCTCCACAACCTTTGATCGAGCAGTGCAGACAAGCCCAGTTGTCGTGAATTGTGGGGATAACTGGATTGTTAAAACTCGATAGAAACTGAATCAAACTGTGACGAAGAAAAAGAGAAAAAGAAAAGAAAAGGTGGAGGGGAAGTGAATGTGCAACCCTGATGGCGAATGCTATGTGATGGTGCTTTACACAGAATCATCCATTTTATCTTCTCGGTGGGTGCTACTAGGCTTGAGCTTGCATCAGAACAAACCCATGTATGAAGGACCTTTTTTTTAATTGGTTGCAAGTGGCCAATCCATCATTCCCGTGCCGTTGCTGGATGCTTGTTGGATAATCCGACATTGCATTCAAGAAAGCAACAGCATTTAAAATCTTTAAATTATTAATTCGGTGATTAAACGAGAGTGATGATAAAAAGGGATCGGCACGTATACGATGATTAAATAAAGGTATAAAACACAAGACGTGCGGAGGAACCCTTAGCTTTACATCTCATCTTGTATTTGCATACGAAGCAGGTGGCTGGCTTAGTGCCGCCAAAAGAGTCGACCCGATGGGATTGGGAGGGGGTAGAGGAACTTGATTAAGCATGGTTATTGTTCCCTCCACTCCAAACAAGAGGGCATGAGAGTATACATGTTATTATCCATTGTTTATTCTTGAGTTGCATATATTATTCCGGCGATGGATCTTCTTACCTGTTCATAAGATCTCCTTCAGGTGATTAAATCATGGGGGTATCTTTATATATATTATTCTGTGGGTCGTACCATGCCCTGCTCGGCAGAGTGGACTCTCCTTTTCTTTTCTTTTTTTCTTTTTTTTTTTCTACCATGGTCAGACAGACAAGGAAGGGAACATGTTCGTGGTTTCTTATGTTATTTTTCTCTTCTCGGATTAGAGAACCGGTTAGACTGTACGTTGTGTGGGAATTATACTGTACATCTGTCCTTGCTGTAAGAGTGGCACTGGATAGATATCACAAAATTACTTGTCAGTGCCTATAAAGCTATATGCTATAACTAGCACTGGCACCCTCTTCCGTTTGAAAGTTTTAGCTGTAACCTCTCTTTTATTATTACGAAAATGTTAAATGGATGAAACTTCTATGGAATTTAAGATTAGTTTTTATTTCAGTCTTGATGCCTTTACGACCTTAGTATATTTACAACATGGATGATTGATTGTCGTTTTAAAAAATATTTTTTTTTATTTAAAATATAATAAAATAATATTTTTTAAAAATTATTTTCAATATTAGAGTACTGAAATGATCTAAAAAACATTAAAATATATTAATTTAAAATATAAAAAATTAAAAAAATTAAATTTTTTATTTTTTTTAAAGGTCAAAACAAACATGGCGATACTGTTCTCTCTGTGTCTCTCTCTTTTTTTTTTCAAGATCTCATCATGTTTTCTGTATAAAACTATTGAGGTGAATTAAATACCCTTAGTTTTAATGATTTTTTACTCAAATGATTTTTATTTTATTTTTTAGATTTATTTTTCAATTTAAAAAATAAAACAAAAAACTTTAAAATTTAATGTCATGATTTTAATTTTTCCATCCAGTTATTTTAATAGTTAATGGATTTAGTAACAAACTAGCATAGAATCAAGAGTAGCAAATCAAACAAGTTTTAATCAAAGGAAAATACAACAAATTCTTAAAAAATGTTGTTGTATACTGTCTAAGATAATTGGATTTAAAGTGTATATATGGTAATATGGTGCCACTATTTAAAATAAATTTTTCTACCAAAAAATATATTTTTAAATTTTCTATATAAACACATAAAAATTATAAAAAAACATTAAAAATATTAATATAATATTTTTTTTAAATAAAAAATACTTTAACATGCATTAGAGAGTGTCTGACTTTAAGGTGTAGTTGGCTCTTTTAAAGTGCTTGGCACAAATAAAAAATATTTAAAATATATAAAAAGTATGTATTTTTTTTATTTTTATGAGGTGTGATTTATATTTAAAAAGGATTGCATATTTAAGAAAAAACCAACATATCTTAAAATCAAATATATATTTAGATGGTGATGGAAGCTGCTTTTCATCAAAATTTAATTTTTTTTCATTAAATTATTATGTTTTGGTAATATGAAAAAAAAATAAAAAAAAATAAAAAATATTATTTTAATATATTTTTAAATAAAAAAAATACTTAAAAAAAAAGAAAAAGAAAGAAACGGCTCTCCCCGACACGCACAAAGTGAAAAAAACGGGGAATGGTAATAATAACTTGGCCCCGGAAATGAGAAATTCACTCGATTATAGTACTGCAATGGCTGGGCCAATCCATGGATGGCCATTTTGATGGCACCGGCACATCCATACATCACATCAATGAAAAGTATTATTGTACTTTATGGAGGGGCCGCTTACCATATAGTCCATTGGCGTTTTTACCCTCGCTCTAATCTAAAGTTAAGGCAATTGATGGATAATAACTAGAGCTTATACTGTCAGGTGGAGTGTGCCTTTAAATATGAGGCACCCAATGGCAAATGCTGATGAGTGGGACCCTTTATCATCTTGCCATGATCATGGTTTGAATGGTCAAGCATCGAAGATGCATGAATGCATTCTATCTTGCAATTACCTGATCACAAACAAGCTGAGCTCTCTATTCGTCTTCCCAATCCACGAGTTTTAAAACTCATTCTTTGTTACAGAGGAGGCATTCGGATTTATTTAAAAAAAAACATTTATTAGTAATAAATAGAAATTGTTATGTCAATTAAAATATAATTAAGTGATTGTACATCTCGAAGTAAAATATGTCCCCCCCTTCACCAAAATATATAATGTAAAAAAAAAAAAAGGATTCACCAACCAAAAGACAAGAAGTCAAAAATTACCGATTCACATAAAAATTGGATCAAATAAGCCACTTTTACTCATTAGAAGAAATAAACCATTTTCACAACATGGATATTTTGGGAAATACAGAAACTTTAATAGCTTATTTAACATATGATAGTAATTGTTTTTAAAATATTTTTAATTTTAAAATATATTAAAATAATATTTTTTAAAAATACTTTTGATATCAAAATAATAAAATTAAAAATTTAAAAAAAATTATTTTTAAATATTTTTTTAAATCTTAGACAAATAATATTTCAACCATGGTACTAAACAACCTCTAAAAATAACAACATCTATTGTTTAAGTCGAAATCATTTATTCTTCAAGTTGAAGGAGTCATTTGAAATTGTATTTTAAATAAAAAATATTTTTTAAAAAACTAATTTTTTAATATTTTTAAATTATTTTAATGTACTAATATTAAAAATAATGTTTTAAAAAATAAAAAATTATTTTAATATATTCATGAAAAAACATTTTAAATAACAATATTTAAACACTTGAAGCACCCGAAAGTATGGAGTAAAAAACCATGGTCTGTAGTTGTGGCCGGACACAACCAAACATGACCCAATCCTACACAACCAAACGTCATGACAATCTGCCCCGCAGGGGAGAGGGGGAGAGAGAGAGGGGAAGAGTAATCTTACGGTGCATCATGATTGTACACTAATACCTTGCGTGCACTCCTCACGCACGCACGCACGTATGAAAATGAGAACTCTCTTTTCTTTTTTGTTGTGTTTATTGTGTAGTGTTATCACTTTTATTATTCCCACTCACAGGGACAATTCCGTCAAATTGTTTTCTATATAATCACTCCTCCCGTCTACTCTCAATATTTCTACTTTGACTAGACTCTCTCTCTGTCTCTCTCTGGAAAACAAAGCCTTCATTCATTGCTGTGCGGCCTGCAGTTTTCGATCTGAGTTTCAAGTTGAAGAATTGAGCAGCAGCTTAAAGTGCTTCTTTTTCTCTGTAAGTTCTTTACCAATTCGTTTTTTTGGGGGTTTGATATTATTTGATCGCTCGCACAAAATCGTCCGTTTTCTAAACGGGACTGTGTTAACTTATCTGCAAATTGTCTGGCTAGAAATGGACTGTGCCCTGTAAACTGTTGGGTTCTAGTTGTCACTGAAGAAAGTGAGATCCTCATTTTAGTTTCTGATTTGCGAATCTGTTCTTTCTTGGATTTACTGTTCTTGCTTGCAGCTTTGATCAAGGAAGTTAATTTTTCCTGGCTATGCTTTTTTTAGTTCAGTTGGTTCGGTTTGCTGAGAAATCTCAGGAAAATAAAATTAGGAAACATTGAAGTTCATCGTCTCATGCTGGATTTCCAATTTATTACACAGAACCTTTCACGAGGTTCTTGGAGATAAAATATCTGATCTACAACAACTGTGTAAATCATTATGAATGTAGGATTCTGACATGGAAATACTTTTGCAGGTTTGTAGAATTGGTATTGGTGAAGGAACAACCGTGGCGGTATTTCTGGGAGAGAAACAGTATGCGGTGGTTTCTGAGTCTTTCTATTGATGTGTATCGGAAAGTTATCTCATTGAACCTGTATTGTAAAGTGATCCTGTAAATTTCCTTCACTAGCATCGATTCTTAAGCTTTCTCGTCTTATCACTCGTCTATTCTCGATGGGATCCACTTTCTTCGTCGTCGTTCCCTGTTACGTTCGCCAGATTAGCTGAATAGTAGCAAATCTTCCCTTTTCTCTCTGCTTCCTTTCTCTTTTTTGTTTCCTTGGTGAAAAACCCGATCACTTTTTTTTTTTTTATTTCTTGGCCGTGCTTGTCCCTCCAGTTACTTGTATTAGGTTTCCCTTTGTCGACAATTAATCTAGTTTTCTGTTGTTCAATTGATAGTCCTGCTCTACGGATTCCAAGTACTTTGTTTGTCGTTCTCCGGATTCTCTGTTATAAATTAATTGAAGGGCTGGGAAGTAGTTATGGTGTGCCAAGCAGCGAGCCAAACAAATTTTCGGGCATTGAAACACGAAAATGGGATTGCTGGGTGTGCCACCATTATAGTTAGAGTTATAGCATGCTTTCAACCTCTCCAGGATTGCCAGGTCAGTGCAATTTAACTTTTTTTGGTTGGATTTTTTTTTCCTTGAGGAATTAGATTCCCACTTATTTGTGCCATTTGACTTGATATTCTCATCTCTCTCTCTCTCTCTCTTTTCATGTTTTAGATTCCTTGGTCTTCTATTTTGTAGTTGATAACGGATGCAGGTTTTTGCTATGCTTTTAGTATACTAATTTTCTTTCTTTATTGTATTTCAGGCTGAATATTTCCGTCATTTGCTTAAACCTGTAACGTAGATTTACTTTTCCACTCTCGTTTTCAAGCTAAGCTGGATTGTTTTATTTTTTTCGTTATTACTGAACGAAGAAGCAAGTGAACAGTCACTTCTACTACTGCAGAAATCCTTTTTTCTGGTATGTTTTGCTGTGTTTGATTCCATTAACGCAGTTGTGAACTCGCCCATGATTTTTTACAATGTGTAAAATCGTTTTTAATTTGACAGGTGATTGTTTTGGTTGAATGGGAGAAGATTGGGGACCTTTGTTTCCTCAACAGCAATTTAATTTGCAATCACCCAATACGAATTACTTGGGTGCCTCATTTTCTTCTGGGCAGCAAAATAATCCTCCTGTGCTAATGGACCCTAACGTCAACATGATTTCTACAAATGGTCTGCTCGAATATCCATTTGTTGAGCTTCTGCGCTCGCAGGTTGGTCAGGAAAATGAACCGCGTGGGTGGTTTTATGGTTTGCCCCGCTTCCGACAGGCCTTCATGCCTCCTTTTAATTCTGTTCTTAAAGAGAAAAGGCCTCTTTTGGACACTGTTCTCAAAGAGAAACTTCCCACTGCCCCTCGTGAAATTAAGGACATCGTGCCTCAATCAGACTCTGGTCGTGCACAGAAAAGATTCCTTGTTTTTGACCAGTCAGGCGATCAAACAACTTTGATCTTTAGTTCTGGAATTGGGACTCCAGCCCAGTGCCTAAAGTCTTGGATCCCAAAACCGACCATTGCTTTTGATTTGAATAAGGAAGTAACCGGGGCTAAAGAAAATCAAAGTTTTCATTTAGGGCCAATCTCAACTGATGAATTTGGTGAAGATGATGGGATCGAAATGCAAACTGAAGTGCACGAGGACATTGAAGAACTGAATGCCTTGCTTTACTCAGATGATGATAGTGACTACACCGAGGATGAAGAAGTTACTAGCACGGGTCATTCACCTAATACAATGACAACTCACGACAAGCGAGATTGGTTTGATGGAAGCACAGAAGAGGTTGCGAGTTCTAATGGTTCAAATAAAAAGAGAAAACTGTTTGATGGAGGTTATATTGATGGTCCATCACTCATGGATACTGCCAGGTCTGTAAAACCCACTAGAGATTTTGACTACGAGGATGATGCAGAATCGAGGTGTGACAATGGCATGAATTTGATGTCTGAGGAGACGGGTTCAGAATCAGTAAACAAGAGGATGAGAAAAGAGAGAATTCGTGAGACTGTGAGCATTCTACAGAACCTGATTCCAGGTGGAAAGGGCAAGGATGCAGTTATCGTTCTTGAAGAAGCTATTCAGTACTTGAAGTCGCTGAAGTTCAAAGCCAAAGCTTTAGGACTTGATGCTCCATGAGTATCAATCAGTATTGTCTGGCAGTAATGCTGCTGGGCATTATGCCAGGTGCTATCAGTTCTGTTATTAATTTGTTATTACTAGTGGTGTGTGCAGAATAAGTCAGGTAAAAAATGATGTAGGCGTTGATTTGAACATGATAAACATCTCCCGGCTAAAGAGGTGGAAACTGGCAGAGGAAGGAAAGATCGTACTTCTCTTGCGTTCAATGTTCATTGTTCAACGTTCAATCATTCGAGTTTCAAATCAGCAAGCTTTGGACCAGGAGAATTTTTCTGTGGTCTCTAGAAAGAGGAATGGAAGTGCAGCGTAATGTCTCCATAAAGGAGAGGGTGAATCATGAAGCTGTGTATTAGGGTTAGAGAAAGCATCTCTCCTGTGTGAATGGGAAGACTAGTTCTAGAGGGGGTCCCCTAGAAAGAGAGGATGTACGCACGCTTCTTGGGCGTCTTGGGACCCATCTCTCACTTTCTTGCCTTTTTGTATTTTTATCAAAGTTTCATGTTTTGCCGGGTTATCTTTTTATGATGTGTAACGTGCACGAGTGAGGGCAACTTCATGTAGTGGCACCATTTCACCTATCCTTCCATGTATTTGTCTTTCTCAGTGTCTACTGTTGTCTGTAATGGTATTGTAATTTGAATGTGAAAATCCATGACTGTTCAGTCTTTTTAGACGACTGCTTTAGTGATTATGGTGGCTTGGCTGGTTGGATGTGATTAAGATTTGCTTGGTTGTGTCGATGTCTTCATGCCTACGTACGCGTCGTCCCCATACTCAAGTTGATGATACGAGACGGTGATGTGTTAATGTGTGATTCCTTTTCTCCATGAAACAGTGCATGAATTTACGTCTTTGTGGGGATGATGGTGGTGCGAGGGACCACAGAGCTGCATTATTTAGGAGAGGGAGCGCATGTGAGTCCCGGGCACGGGTGTGACCTGTTTTCCTGCTAGCTCTACAGTGAAACATGGAAAAGATACACGCAATAAAGGAGAGGTGTTTCGAGCCTTTTGACTCGTCTGAGGCCTCGGGCTGGGTTCTCGAGTAATGTGATATTTACGTGTAACTAGCAATACAGGGTATCTAAACCAGATGTAAGATAGAGCAAGCATAAAAACATATCAGTCATTATTTTGGTAAAAAAGAAGAAGAGAGAATTTCTTTTGCTTAATATCTATCCTGCCCAATTGAGTAGTTTCTTGCAGAGAGAATTTCTAACTTCAATTTTTTTTTTTTATTTCTTTCATGAAGAGAGTACATTTTTCTTTTTTAGTGATCAAACCCATCCATGGAGATGGATATTCTTGTTTGAGATTAAAAATAGATCTTGCTATTTCATCGTTGCTGTATGTCTCAAGTACTGCTATTCAAGTACAGACTCATTGGTGAATTGGAACTGAATGCTACTGGTGAAACCAAAAGGTGTAAGTTATTTAAACTAGATGCCTTTCGGCAATATCTTTAGTTCTTGAAATTCAATTGCTTGATCTAGTGTCCAGTCACGTCCAACTTTTTTTTAAAAAAAAAAAACAAAGAAAAGGATAAAGAGAACCTGGTGTCACTTTTTTGTTTCCATGGCTTCCGAGAGTAGAATAAGTAAAAATACGCCCTCCCTTTATTCTTTTCTCTACCTTTTGAATGGTAGCTAGAAGATGTCAAGGAATACAGTGATAATTAAAAAAATCTAAACTGAGGAAAGAAAAAGAAAAACAATTTGTTTGGCTAAATTGATGAAAAATAAAGGAAAACATTTATTAAATTTATCAATTTATTTGATTAAATATATACATAATCTTTTTTATTTTTATTTTTTTAAATGTAAAAACGTATTAAAAGAGCATGTATGTACAATTTATGTTTTAAAATATTTAATTCACGACGAATCACGAGTCAAATATTAAATTTATACTAAATTCTATTTTTTTAAAAATGTTGGTGTATTAAGATGTTTGATGGAGAAGTAATTTTAACTTATTTTTACCATATGTTGCATATGAAAAACAAATTATGAATCAAGACAAGAAAAAAAATCATCTAAATTATTGGCTTATGTCGTAGATGATATGATAGTCACATTATGGTGTGCTAAGACTTCTTCACGGTTGGATAAGCTCGAGGGGGGGTGTATTCCGTTCTACCACCTGAATTCACCTGTGTTGTATGACCTTTGGACGATATCAATTGTTCGCCATGGCGAATCGTTCACTTTCAAGAAAAGGGTTTCAATAACTTTTTCATATTCGATATTTTGTCAACTCTTAAAAATAAAATTTTTAATTTTTTTTAAATATTTTTGAAACAAAAAAAGAAGAGAATTTCTTGCAACCATGGAAAATCTATTAATAAGAGATTTCCAGCTCTTTTCTCGTGCTTGTTGCCGGTCTGTAATTTGAGTGAAACAGCCTCCTCTATGCTTTTGACACCCGTTGCCGCGGTGTTCATCTGAGTTCACGGGCTTTCCAGTCACGTTCAAGAACACTTTTTAAACATACCTCAACTCGTAACATGTTGAAAAGATTATTTTAATGTCCAGTGTAAAAATTTTCAAGACCCGCGGTTATTTCAATGAACAGTGATTTGTTAATCGCATTCTCTTTTAGGTTTTTATTAATAGTTATAAATTTCTGTATTTTGATTCTATAGTTAAATTTCTTTATCCTGTTATTTCCAAACATTTTAAGAATAACCCTAACTATTAATTATAATTATTTTGATGAAAGATAATGGCGTGACCTTTCCAAATTATTTTACTGAGTTCTTAAGGATATTGGAGGAGGATGACATCTTAAATGGAAAGTTCAAGAACTTGCTAATGAGGTTCGATTTTAATAAATAACTATTAAACCTTTTTGTTATGAACCATATTGTAAATTTTCAATCGAATTGTTTATCAAGCAGAATCAGCACCGTTCATCGCAAAATCAGAGCTGCTTAATTCCCCAACAAGCGGTAAATCCTACCCCTCATCTTACCGCGCTCCAAACCCAAAACCACGTTGATAAATTTCCCAGACGGCTAGCCTCCCTCCAGTAGAGAGCTGTAGAAAATTGATGCCACATATATATTATAGTGTTTCTTCTCTCTACCGCGACACCGCACCATACCTTTTATGCGTAACAACAACAGCGGCAGCTGCAGCTGCTGTGATTAATCATTTAATCAAATTATTATTTTTCGATTCCGATCGTGTTAGGGATTGTGGATATCCCTGCTTCAAATAGATAATTACGGTTTTCATGATGGTGATATCCATAATCTGCTAGCAGATACCTCGACGTTCGTCCTGTAATTTTTCTCCACTCTCTCTCCCACTTCATACTTGCCTAATTTTTACTCTGGATCGATTTTTCCTCTTTCCGTTCTAGTTAACGTCTAGTTTTTATCCTGGCCAAGATTGTACATTTTTTTTGTAAAATTATTTGAATTTTAATGCCTAATTACACTGAAGAGTTGAAGTATAGCTGCAAATGTCATTGTTGTTGTTGGTTTTTTTAGGATGTTGATCGCAGTTTACAAATGCATTCCTCATTGATAAGGAGACTCTCCCAAGAAAGAGAATTGAACGTTAGTATGGATTTCGATTTTATTTTTTTCACCCACAGAAGCTTTTTCTTGAAAGTACAAGGTTTGTTGATCATATTGCCTGAATATATACTTAATGATTACCAGTTGCCATGTGCATCATGTTCAATGATTGATTTTTATTTGCCAGTTGATTGAATGATGGAATTTGTAGGATACCTTGAGTGAAGCTATTTTTCCTCAAGGCGGCATAAGTGTTTATAGATTTTAGAGATTGGTTGTCTGAAACTCTCTCTCTTTCTAACATGGGCTTCAGGGTTGTGTTAATTTCATAGCCTGGAATTCTAAAGGTTCACTCTTGATTTCTCGATCAGATGACACACGGGTATGATACCTATGTGTATTATTGGAGATTATATAGTGTTTCATGTGTAGGACAAACAATTGGATGAAATAAAAAGATTAGTCGATTTGTCTGTGGACTTATTTTTAGTGTCAGATTTTGCTTTTCAAGTTTTCGTATGTTGCAGTTTCAGTGACTTGAGTTCTTGTGGTGTGGAAGATTGCAGACCTCGTAGAAGGGAGGTCCACCTCTATGCTTCTGAACGCATATGTTGTGTGATTGAGTTTGATTGGCCAGAAAAAAAGTGGGACGAGGTTGAAGAAAATGGATAGAATGGAAACTGTGTCATGTGTTACATTACTTCAGAGCTTTGAACTGTATTGACAGACAACTTTGATGCACTAAAGGAGAGGGTGATTGCTGCATGCATGCGCGCACACTGAGAGAGACATTTGTGCATATTGAAAGAGGACAATCCATCATGCTTTGCAGGTGAATATTTGGAACTACGCTGGTCGAAAGCTTTTGCATTCTATTGATACTGGGCATTCTGCAAATATATTCTGCACTAAATTTGTTCCTGAAACATCTGACGAGCTTGTGGTTTCTGGAGCTGGAGATGCAGAAGTAATGCTCTGATGAATTGAAATTTTTGAAGTTGATGCGCTTTTCTCTGGTTAATTTTTTTGGTTACATGCTCTCACCTTTTTTAATTTCAGGTTTGCTTATTTAATTTTTCTCATTTAAGTGGGAGGGGTCCTGATGATAATTCTATTGCTCCATCAGCATTGTTATCTATGTCATACAAGAAGAGTGAAAAAATTAGCTGTAAGATCTCATTGTATGGATGACCTAATTGACTTGTTTGGTCTGTGTGTGCGTGAACACGCGTGTTTGTGCATTTGTTTTCAGCAGTGGGTCTCTTTGGGGCTCCAAAACTAGCCCTTCACTTGTTTCATGGACATGAAAAATGAAATTCATTTTTTTTATTGTTTGGTTTGGTGAAGTTTTCCATTTGTCTTATTGCTGTTGCCTTCCTATAATCACAATCTTGACCTCCTTTGCAGGTTGAAGCTGGAAACCCTAATGTGGTCCGGAATGCAAGTGAAGATGGAACACTTAGACAGCATGATTTTCGAGAGGGTGCTTCATGCCCACCAGGAGGATCTTATCCCCATGAATGTTGCAATATTCTAGTGAGTTTCAGGAGATCTGTGAATTATTCTCTATGTCTTGAATTTAGTTTTTCTGCTGTATTGAAGTTTTCACCATGAATGTTGCAATATTCTAGTGAGTTTCAGGAGATCTGTGAATTATTCTCTATGTCTTGAATTTAGTTTTTCTGCTGTATTGAAGTTTTCACCATGAATGTTGCAATATTCTAGTGAGTTTCAGGAGATCTGTGAATTATTCTCTATGTCTTGAATTTAGTTTTTCTGCTGTATTGAAGTTTTCACCATGAATGTTGCAATATTCTAGTGAGTTTCAGGAGATCTGTGAATTATTCTCTATGTCTTGAATTTAGTTATTCTGCTGTATTGAAGTTTTCATTGCAATACTTTGGATTTTTTTTGTTTAATGAAATGCTGTTTGCTAATTGTTGATTGTCTGTGAGTGGTTATTGCTATTAGTTATTTATCCTGCCACCAATAACCTTGAGAGAGGTGTCATCTTCCAATACTTGAGATGTAAAAAGAATTTATATTAAAAGAAAGGTAAAAAAAAAAAATGAAGATACTTCCATTCATTTTTTCCATTCAATAAATCTATCTGCAGTAGTGTAGGCATTTGAATTATCAGCTTGAAGTTGTACAATACTTCTTGTCAGGTGTGGCGATGATGACTGACCAGAAGGTTGCCCAGCATGCATGTGGAGCTAACAGTTTAAAGTTCAGAATATCTCAATATCTATTCTTTTCTTCTTGTTGGAAACACTGCACGTTAATGTGTTTAGCTCAAACTTTAGTCATGTTATTTAAACTGGGATTTAGTCTATAACCTACTATTGATTGGTTTGAACACCAACAACAGGTACGGTGCTTATGATTACAAGGTATAGAGGCCATTTGTGTTCCTTGGCCTTTAGTTTAATGCAGTTAAAACATTCAAAAATATTTATGATGTTTGCTTACATTTTTTATTCTGGAGTGCTTGTTTGTGAAAATTTTCTTCTCATCAAGCTACTATAATTGAACATAATTGTTTTTCACATTCAGTATGTGATGACAGCTTGATTTGCAGTCTGGAGCAAAAATTCATTTGCTGATCCTCCGAAACAAACTCTTGCTCTGAAATCTTGCGACATCAGTACCAGTCAACCTCATTTACTCCTGGTTGGTGGGAGGTCCGAGTCTGATGTCATCTGAATTTACTTTTCCTACTCTTTTTTCCCTTTATAATCATCATTGTTTTAACTGATCTTCCTTGGAATGTCTGCAGTGATGCCTTTGCTTGATTATATGATAGAAGGATGCTGCCTCCACTGACTTCCCATAGGAAAAGGATGAACCCGCCTCCTTGTGCTAACTATTTCTGCCCAATGCATCTTTCTGAGCGTGTCAGTATGTTGCTGCTTGTTGCTTAATTATTTGATTGTAAACTGAACCATCATTTATTTTGGATAAGAAAAAAAAAAGATAATATAATTTGTTCTATTTGCTTAGGTTACTGTATTAGGTAATGAAGATAGAATTACTTCATATCATCCTGAAATCCTTGTAAACATACTGTTGGTCCAATATCATCTTGTTGTCAATTTCTTTTTACTTTACAGCTTGCTTCTACCATCATTCTATCCTCTCAAAGAAAAAAGAATTATGTAACTAGAATTTATATGAAATGAGTGTACAGTTTAGAAGATCCAACTTGGTTTCCTTTTCTTTTCAGGGAGTTCAAGCTTGCTCCTTACTCATGTTACATGTAGTCCAAATGGGGATGAGGTTCTCCTCAGTTATAGTGGAGAGCATGTATACTTAATGAATGTGAATTATAGGCTTCATTGCCTTGTAAGCCTGGCTTTATTCCTGTTAAGTGTGCTATTTTTATAAGTTGACTTGGTGTTGGAAGTGTTTGTACTATGAAGTTTCTGGTGTGGATTTTGAAGTCAAAACAATACTAGCTTCAGGTATGATCTGCAATTTCATAGATGGTGGTCGTGATTTGTGCACTGAACTATCTATGTTGTTAATCTTTTGTTTGTTGTTTTACTTCTTGAATTTTTGTGAAATTCTTAGTTAACAAATGGTACACATTGATTGTTTAATGTCTAAAGTTATTATGATCTGCAGCTGGGGGGACTGCTGTTCGATATGCTATGGGAGATGCTTCAAAATTGATGACAATCAGCCCTACATACATTCAATGGTCTAGAGCTGCAACCACTATCATCTGGTGTATTCAAATGTCGTGCTCCTCCCAAAACCAATTGATATGAAGCAGGGATATGTCGATCACTGTAATGTTGGTATTGATATAAACAGGCTAGTTTTCTTGGGCAAAGAGATTGGTTTCGTATATATCTCCTACTCTTTCTTAGCACCTAGGATGTAAATCAGCTTTGATTGCCTTTACTTTTGAATGTTGAATAAAGTTAGCAATTATATTTTGTGATTCATATCGTTTCATTGATATTGGATAGCTTCCATGGATGTAGAATACCACCATTGCCTCGTCAATGGGGCTCTATTTGACCATAATGAAAATGATACATTAAAAGATTCCAGGTCTTGACTGTTATGTTACTGAGTCTTGACATGTTTTAGTAGTTTTGTTGAATGTGTACCATTGACTCATGTTTTGCAGCAGACTTGGGATATTTGAGGTGTTAGTCTTAAGTTATAGTTGGAATGAATCATCTTTACTAATTTTAAATTGATTGAATGTCTTCCTCTGATGGTTAGGTTGTTGTATACTAGTTTGCTGGAAAATTAGGACCAGTGAGGACTTAAGGTGTTTGTGGAATGAAGTAGTTGTAGTTTATATGATGATAATTGACGGAATATCTTTAGCCCCCGGTCAGGTGATATGCTTGGTTTCTATAAATGTAATCAATCAGCTACCAGTAAAAGTGGCTTCTGATCCTGTGCCATGACTCCATTACCTGAGATAATCCTTAAAACTTCTGTATGTGTTTGTAGGTGATAGTTACTCGGGGAATGCCTTATGTGTTAGGTTTGAAGAATGCTGTGACCCCTTTCTCCTGGAAAAGTTAACCTGTCATCCTGCCATTGTTCTTAGGAGTTCTGTAGTTCTGTGCGTCCAGCCAGTAATTACTGTTGTTAGGCAGTTGTGGTATCTGGCTCCAGTGGTTTTAAGAAAGAAGAAATTGAAATAAACAAGCACCATACTACATGCTGAGTTCCCGTTCCCTATCCTTACGTATTTAAGCAATTGGATTAATACATTCACAACACTGTGGTGTTTATTCCCTTTGAAAAAGGCATAGGACACAGTAATTAAATTCAGCTTGGAGCAACATTGTCTTTATAACCTCTTTCTGCTTGCCTTTGACATGTGAGAAAGAAAAAATTCTACAATGGTAAACAGGAATTTGGACAATCAATAGGGGACAAATGAGAGTAGAAAGGAAGTCAAACATTTCATGAAGAGGAAGAATATCTCAACCAAACATAAAAACAAATCTAAAGAAATTAGAAAGACAAACACTTTAGAGGAGAAGAGTATACAACATATCAGGCAAATTGATTGAATGTTCTCTATCAACGTATCAGCACCAATGAATTATATTCTGGACACTGCATGCATCATAGATTTTTTGGTGTGCCTTGATTATAGTTAATGCACCTTGAGTTTTTCTAGATTTTTTTCAAATGTTGCAAGCGATATCAGGTCCACAATTAGCTTACCAGTGGACTGTGGTTAATGCTTATTAGTTTCTGATTATTGATTTGCTGTTGATTACGTGGCCAGTGGAAATGATGATGGTAGATGGTTTGTTTGGGAAAAGCAAACTGGTAGATTGATAAAAATGCTTCTTGGAGATGAAGCTGGTAGCTTTCTTTCTTCATGCGACTCTGTATGGTTTTTGCTTAGATTCACTAGTCTCTTTCTTGTTATATTTGATTTATTCTTCTTCTGCTTCACAGTTGTGTTGTGGCAACCAGTGGGATTGATAGCACCATAAAGGTTGGTTTGATGGATTTGATTTTTGTGCATCTATTATTGTTTGGTTTTCTAACCTTGCAACATGGTTCTAGATCTGGACTCCCAAGTGCTTCAGTTCCATCAATTGTGGCTGGGGGAGCAGCAGTACCAGAAATTTCTAATGTGTTAGAAGCCATGGAAAGCAACCAACGAAGGTTATGCCATAACTGTGAAGCTATCCTTTAAGTCTACGAGTCCTTGGTTGTCCACAGAATTTACATATTATTCTGTGAATTGTGTTTTGCCACCCTTAGAAGTCCACTAAACGTGAAATCCATGAGCCTTTTCAATGTGAACCGAAACTGGATATAAGAGTTTGATTTTTCAGGAAGTTCTGTTATACAGTTTCAGTCTGGGTTTTATGCTCTTCTTCACCTTCATTTTTATTTGCTGAATTTCCAGATGCTGTCCTTGCACACAATACAGCTCAATTCAATGAAGTTTCTGTCTTGAGTATATAGGGTTGGTTATCTCGAGTAAACAATTTGCGGGCTTACTGAATTTGAAGTCCAGTTCTACAATTTCGTGTCTGGGTTTCATGCTCTACTTCACTTTGGTTTTATTTGCTGAATTTCTGGATGCTGCACTCGCACACAATACAGCTCAATTCAACAAAGTCTCTGTCTTGAGTATACAATTTCTGTACTTCCTGAGTTTGCAGTCCTGTTATACAATTTCATATCTGGGTTTTATGCTCTTCTTCACTTCACGTTGGTTTTATTTACTGAATTTATGGATGCTGCACTTGCACACAATACAGTTCAATAAAGTCTCTTCTGTCTTGAGCATACAGGGTTGGGCATACATCTGTTCCTCCAATATTCTTTTTTGCACCCATTCTATGAGCACAATGTATTGTCCTTTTCATTTTTCATGCTTGTATCCCCTCCATCTAGAAGAAGTAAAGTCGTCACAAGGATAAATGCCTATCTAGCACCCCCTTTTCTTCCCATCGCACCCATACACATATTCTAAGCCATGGATTTAATGATTAGTTTCCTAGGAATTTCGTCAATCCAAGTGACTTGTTATGTTTACAAGGTTCCATGTTGTTAGTTGCAGCCCCTTTGAGCTTCTAGAGCGATTTCGGATGCATGAATTCACTGAAGGAACAATGCACCCTTTTGAGTGTGCTCAGAGCTAATAGGGCCTGCGTTGAGCCTACAGTTAAGTATATGCATTCGTTCATGAGAGCATGACTTAAATATTCACACACTTAAGTGTAAGTATCTACTATAATCATATTTTGATTTGCAGTTTATACCGTTATCCTTTTTTTTTTTTTAACTACTATTATTATGATAGCTTCTGTGGCTGAAACACGTTGTCGATATGAACGCTTGTTGCTTCAACACATTGAAACTGAGCTGGCAGACTATAATTCTTAACAGAGAGAAAATAATAGACATAAAAGTTATGCCACTTGCACGAACCCAAAACTATCACCAAAGGAAAAAATTTTCTGTATCATGTTAATTTTTGCTGAAATGAAAGCCCTAACAGCAATTATTTATTCCATTTCTATGATCGGTTTCTTCACTTAAACCCTTTAACATTGTGTACCACATGTTAATATTTTTTTGGAGAGAAGTTGTTTTGCATGTTTAACTAAGTATATTCCAGCAAAATAATGAACATCAAGCCATGGTTTAATTTGGATTATGAAAAGCATAGCAGATCAAATTAAATGAAAGTTATGCATAATGGAAGATGATGAAGGAGCTTAAAAAACTGAAGTTCCCCTTGTTATTTGGATTCAAATGCAAGGATTGTATGGGTCACAAGGTCTTCAGTAGCAGCAAAAGATTGGATCTGTTCTGGACATGAGTTATTGCCAATTGCCCGCACCCAAAACTATCACGAAAGGAAATTATATTTTTGAACTTACTGATTTTTCTTATCATAATGTTGCAGATTACCAGCTGAAGTTCAAGTGGAGCCTTTCTCCTTGAGCAAGAATATAAAGGCGAAGGTGTCTGCAACATAATTTGTGTAGGAAATTAGTTGGCCATGTAAGCTGTAAAGCCTGATGCGGGTTCCCATGTCTTAATAAAGCGTCGTCAATGTTAAATCATATCTAGAGATGTTCTGTTGCTATGAAGGTAACTGCTTTCACCTCGTAATTTTCTAGAGGATTCTGTTTACTGCTGTATTTAATGAAAAAATTCCTGTATAGAATTGATGGAAATATTTTCCATAGTGTAAATGCAGATAATTTTACTTTTAAATAAGTTTGAATTACTGAGTTCTGTATCTACTTTTTTTGCGATTCCATAGTTACCTTCCAATTATAGTGCGCTTTAAGAGATCAGTTAACTCTGGTTTAATCCTGGGGAATGTTGATATCATACCTGTGAAGCATCCTCTGATATTGGAGAATTGCTAGTTATTTGATTTGCATTAAAAAAATTTATAAGCGTAAAACGAAGTAATAACTATGTGTAAATAAATGAAAAAGAAAATAATTAATGATAACTGAAAGTAAAATTAAAATAATCAAGAGATTGATATGTGTGTGTGGGTGTGGGTGTGTGAGATATTTGAATTAATTTTTTATTCGTAACAAAAATGAAAACACTAATGAAATTGTTTGAATAAAAAATTATAATAAAAAAATGAGAATGAAAATTAAAAATAAAAATAAATTAGAGAGCAACAAAAAGTTTTTTGATTAGAAGGTTAAATTGAAAAGAAAAATAACTTTAACAAAAAGAAAAAAATAAAAAGAATAAAGATCAAATTAAAAAAATAATACACTATAAACTTTGATTTAAGGATTAAATTGAATTTTAACAAAAGGGTCAAGAAAAAAATATAAATCAAAAGAATATAAACAAGATTAAAAAACAAATATGTCAAAGTTGTAATTTAAGAATTAAATTGAAAACAAATAAAATGTTTATAAAAAAGGCATGACCAAAAATTATAAATCAAGAAAATAATATTTGAAAATGAAATGCCAAGAACAAAGAGGACTAATGTATACTTTTTAGAGGAGGAGAGAGAAAATAAAAAAAATTATCAATAACAAACCGCCTATATGTTATTACCACACATCATACAAACAAGAAAATGATGTGATGGTAACCATCTAGATAGTGGTAAAGACTTGGGATTAAGGGGTTTGCTCTCTTTGTGGTTTCAGGTTCGAGTCCTTGGTTGCTCATATGATGGCCACTGGAGGCTTATATGGTCGTTAACTTCAGGGCCTGTGGGATTAGTCGTGGTGCGCGCAAGCTGACCCGGACATCCACGTTAATCTAAAAAAAAAAAATAATGTGATGAAACTTTTAACAATATAATAAAAAGATAGGTTTAGACACTAAAAACATTATATATTACTTAAAAAATATAAATTTTTTTCATATTTTTAGTGGTGTCATCGATCCAACAATAACTTTTTAAATATAAAAATTAATTATTTAATATAAAAAAATCAAAATATTTTTTATAATTATAAAAATATACGTTGTTAGTTTTTTCTAATTCTAAAGGCAAAAGATCTTTACACTACATTCTAAAAAATAAAAAGATAAAAACACTTTAGTACATGTATTTATTATTTTGATTGAGGTAATTTAGTTATTTTATTATTTAAAAAATAAAAAAATTATTTTTTATAATATTTTAAAGACTAATAAGTTATGGAGACGACAGAATCACTTTATTATTTTTTTAAATAAAAAAAAAATATTTTTACACAGTTTTGTGATGATACGTGCAATAATTTCCTTACCTTTTTTAGAGGTTTGCTAATTGTTTTTCATGCGATGTGATTCCTTATCCTAAAAAGGGGCGTCCCATCCCATCAGGAGTGACAAGATTGAATGAAATCACACATGTCATTCGTTCTGTTTTGTACTCTGTGTTAAACACCCAAATTAATGCATTTTTTTTTTTTATTTCTTCTAACCTGCGCTATGCTGCTATGCTAGGTTTCTAAGTTAATACTTGATGTATGATATGAATGTATTTTGGAATATGATGATTTAAAAATATATAAATATATATGGAGTTGTAAATGCTAATTAAATATTAAATAAATTTTTAATTTTAGTAATAAAAAAATATAAATTTTTATGCAAGTATTTAACCATGATTGTTTTTTATTTATTTATTTTTATTTTGAGTTTAATCTTGATGGTTAAGAATAACTGATTTTTATTTTTATGAATATATCATGTAAATTTTTTTTAAAAAAAATTAAATTATGAATCATTTTTGAAATTTTTTTTATAATATTATGATTTTTATGTAAAGCAGTCGGATTGATTAATATAATTAAATTTAACTAATTAATATATTAAAATAAAAGATTTTAGTTTTATTATGTTAGGCTTTAGAAACGTAACACAATGGGACTATATTATTTCATCAATTTTTTTTTGAAAAAATGTTATTTAGCTAATTTTTTTGATAATATATATATATATATATATATTAAAAAAAATCCCTTGGAGCGGTTTGTGCCTGATAGGCCATTTGAGCCACCTCGAAGATTGTGCCTTCTTCTTATACCTCAATTCAAGGATGGGTCGTTCCTGCCTAGGCATCGGATGCCCCGACGAGATAGATGATACATATGGCCTTAGGCTAGTATTATTAATGGTGGTGCCTTTATTTTAGGTTAAAAAATAGGGTTGTAGAAGAGGACTTGGAAGTTGTTTCTTCATGCGTTTGAGTTGCCATGTCGAGCTTGTCCATATTCATAATTCATTCATCAGATCTGGTTATAATAACATACCTGCCAGCCAGGTCGAATTCTTGGGAAGTTGAAACCATTAATTTGGACACAAAAATCAAATTCTTAGCTCTTTATAACTAAAAAATTTTCAAGTTTACGACTGAGAGCAGCAAGGGATATTAACATGTCCTCTTTTAGCTAAGAAATGGACCGAGTCCAAGTTCTTGTGGGCCTGAAATCGTTGTGTCCAGAATTGTTGAGTGACCTGTATGTGTGTGTGTATTACTTTTGATTACAAGTTTTTACTGCTTTCGTAATTCATATCGAAGCAACTTTTATTTTCTAATTCTTTTGCTTTTGACTTTTTCAGTCTGGGAAGGGAAACTATTTGAGAGTAAAACCTGCATAAAGACCTAAGCTCTCCATCCACTTTCTATGAAGTCAAAATCCAGATTAATAACCTAGTAGGTTGTGGTTTAGTGGTGTAGGCGCTGCTTCCTTCTTTTGAATTTTGGTTCACATTCTCGTGGTACTGGGGCTGGAAAGTGGTTTTCTTCGTGTCTTTATTGGATCCTTTATATGTGGTACGCTTGTCACCCCCGCGGTGTCTTACCTGTTCACTGGCTTGCAAGATGTTCAGCGGGCCGTGGGATTAGTCGTGGTGCGCGCAAGCTAGCCCGGACACCCACATTAATCAACAAAAAAAAATCCAGATTAATAACAAAAATTAAAATAAATAAGAAACCCTTTATTATGTTTTATATTCATCCGGTCCAATAATGAACGTCATTCTAGTACAATACTTTTAGTTTATAACTAAATTATTTACTTGTGATATATTGTAGGTCAAATTAATTTTTTAAATGTAAAAAATATATAAAGATGTTGCTAACATGTTTTATATCATGAAAAAATTCAATAATAAAATTATAATTGGATGTATATCGGGTGACATATCCTTAAAATATTGATATGATATAAAAAAAGACTCGAGTCAATTTAGACTAAATCATCAAATATATAACTTGAGATATGAGAATTAGATAACGTGACATAAAAAATGAAGGTTAATACCTAACCAATATAATGTCAAGACATAAAATTAAAAATAAAATAATTTTTTTTAAAAAAATCTAAGTCAATCCAAAATAGCCGTCCAAACTTGCTATTTAAATTGTAAGATTAGGATAACTCTATAAAAAGAAGATTGAAAAAAAATACGAAGCCCTTTTTCCCAACAAACTCAATGTATAAAAATGAAATTGAAAAATAAAATACTAAAAATGACCTAAAAAACAGCCTTAACAAACTTGAGTTAGCCAAGTAATTCTCGTGACCCAGGTCATGTAAATGGCATAAACTAACATAAAGAAAAATATAAAGAATAATGAATCTCGATCCTATAAACCCTTGAATATATCAACAAAAGTAATAATAGAAAATATTATGTTAAGTGAGTAAATTGAGTATTGAAATTAAAAAGGTGACTTTAAATTTTAGCAATTTGAAATAAAATGTTCATGTGTTTACTTAAAAATAAAAGTATGAAAATGGTGGAAAAATAAAAAATAAAGAAATGAAAATAAAAACCAAATGGAAGAGTTAAAAGGGAAAGTGAGGTTATGAAATATAATTTAATGAAATTTGATGTAGTCTGTTTACACTTTGTATTAAAAAAATATCTGAGTCAGGAAAGTATGACCTATTGAATATAAAGGGGTACACTATAAATCTATAGCTTGAAAATTGATAAATTAGTGATAAATATAAATTATTATTTTTTTATAAATCTTGAGTGGAAATATTTAGAAAAGTATTTTAGCATTTACTAATGAATTAATGTATGGTTCTAGACAGGAATAACTTTAATAGCTGGTGTAAGCTTGTAAGCAATCATACAATTTTTAACTAGGAAAAGAACAAAATTCACCAACATAATTTTTAGATTTACCGACAATTTTTTTTATTAATATTTATACTCATAGTCCTTCATCACGAAACTTACCGAAGGGCTCGTGGATGGAACTAATATGTTGGAAAAACTCTCATCGGTTATATGTGGTTTGTCAATGACTTTGTTGGTAATAATTTTATCGATGGATTTATTAACAGACAAAATGCATAAAAAAAAATTGACCCATTTTATTCTATCGGCATTTCTATGGCTAAATATAACATGTCATTGATAGAAAAACCATGTATCATTCCATCAGTAGTTTTTTTTGCTTGTCGGTAAATTTAACATATAATTATCAAACAGATCGTCTGTTGTTTCGTTGGTGAGTTTACAATGTCAGTGGTATTTGTAATTTGATGTATAAAAAAATATTGAATGATAAATTAAAAACAAATAAATTTAATTAAAAAATGACCTAAATCAAAATAAAAAATAAGGACTAGAATTGAAAAACAAAAACTGACAAGACTATTTGTAATTTTAGAAAGTCTAGCATGAAAAATGAATATATAAAAAAGGCAATCAAAGCATGACCACTACTTCCCATTGACACAAGTCACCATAATGGAAATAACTCATCAAGTCACTTCCAGCGCCACTAGAGAAGGTGGTGTTCAAACATATCGCTTGGGAGCAACAACTTCCCTCATATACCGACACTTGCATTACACACGGCAACAAGTTTGTCCTTGCCCATTCACCCTAATCCTTTTTATTTGTTTTAGTTTGAAATTTAATCTTTATAGATTTAATTACTTTAAATCAAAAAAATTTCATTTGATTTTGCCGAATCAAGCAACAAATGTTTCTAAAAAATTTTATGATACACATTGATTAATTAGTGACATCTTATTAGTTCCTTCTCAGGATCCATTTTAAAGAAAAAGACTCACAAAGGTAGGAGAAAGAGAATAAAATTCATAAAAAATCATAAAAATATCTTCGTTGAGGATTTATGTCTCATACTTGTATTAATTTATTTTAAAAAAAAAGTGAATTATAACGAGTAACTAACAAGATGTCACTAGTTATAGTTAGGCACCATAAAATTTATCGTGGCACATTATTCTGTTTCACAATACTTTGAATCAAAAGGTAAAATGATCTTTCCTTGAGATTTTTTTTTTGTAATTAGTGACATACATGCAAATAAAAAAACACATATACTATGTACTATATTAGCATAGTCAATTAATCTTGGTTAACCTAAAGGGCTAATTTTGGTCTTGCATGTTAATTAGAAGGCATGACTTCGTAGATTGGAACTACTTTTTTAACGTTCAAAAAATAATTTATGCATTGCTAATATTTTTTTGCTTAAAAAGAAAAATATTAATCATTAAATTAAAATATGATGAATATTTTTAATAAAATGGAATAAGGATTACATGCACTAAAACTTATTGAAGAGATATTTTAACACCAACTAAGGACTAATTCATGAAGTTAAGAATTAATTCAGGTTAACCTGCCAAATCTGCAACCCAACTTATAAATGCAACTCAGTTTAATAAATTTGTTTTCTTGATTTTTTTTATATTTAATTATATGATAATAAAAAATAGTAATTACAACACAACAATAAAATAAAATTAAGAAAATAAATATGATGGGTTGTAAAAAAAATCAAAATCAAATGAATTTTAATAAAATAATACTAAAAAAAATTCTAAGTTATTCTAAAAACTTGAAAGATGTGTGTGTGTGTCTATCTATTTATCTATCTATCTATGCCTATATGTATGCATTTGGAATTATTTTATTTTAAAAAAATTAAACACAAGTTTTTGAAAACACAAGTTTTTGAAAATTTTTTTTTTTTTAAAAAAATTAAACACAAGTTTTTGAAAAAAAAAATTTTCTAAAGGCCTGACATGCGAGCCTAGTTGACCAACATGCTTAGTCCATAAATAAGAAAAGATCATGCATATGGGCTTACAAGGCCGTGAGCCAAAAAAAAAAAATTTCTTTTTATTTTTTTTATCTTATAAAAAATCAGATGTTGAGTCATTCATTAGTTAAAATCAACTACCTCAATATGCTAGAAAGTTAGGCTATCAACTTCCACGTATGAAAAAATTCCTTTTCATCAATTTTCTCAATTGAAAATATCTAAAAAAATCTCCTTAAAGATTTCAATAAGTGTATTTATGGTTTTAAATTAGCATTTAATTAAAAAAAAATTCAAAAAAAATTATGAGTCGTAATTAACTTTATTTGGCAAGATAAAGGGCTAAAAGCACTAAAAGGAGCTCTTCTAATCAAATAAAACCTTTTCACATAAATAAAGATTTGTTTTGTTGCTAAAAAAATATACATTATCAACTTTCTTTTTTCTTCACTATTTTTTTTTTTTGATAATTCTCGTTCTTCTCTTTGACTTAGGGCTAAAATACAAGCAAAATAAAGGGTTCAATTTTTATTTTTTGACAAAATCCCTAGGAAAAAAGCCACCAACATAAAATTATTCTGTAAAAAAAGGCTTTAAATTTTTTATATATTTCAATTTTTGTCCTCTCATTTTTTATTTTTTCTCAAAGAGTAAAATGATTTTTTTTTTTTGTGGAATCAAGCCCCAATGATAGGATGTTTTCTTGATATCAAAATAATCATATAAAAATAGATTAAAATAAATTATAAATTCTAATCAATTTAATAATGAATGATTAAATTAAAAAGAAAGAAAATTTGATGACCGAAGGTGAAAAAAGAGTAGGATGAGAGTTAACACTATAGTTTTTCCAGAAACAAAAGGCCTACTGTTTTTATTTGTTGCAATTCTGGTCCCTTAATTTTTAATTTCTTGTAAACAATAAAATTGAATGTTTTTTATGAAATCAAGTAGGAATTTAAGGACGAAATGTTTGTTTTAGATCATAATAATTATATGAAAAATACATCAAAAAAATTATCAAATCTAAATTCTAATAAATATAATATTAAATGATAAAATTAAAATAATGATAAAAAATATCTTTTAGTTTTGTTTTTTTATGTTTTCAATCAGTCAAATAAAATACATTCCAAACATTGATGTTACACGATGTAAGGACCCAATGGGCTCCAAGACAAAGTAGGTATAGGGCCCATTTTAAAACAGGTCTAACCCTGTGATAACGAGAAAGACAAAAAAAAAAAAAAAATAAAAAAAAAAAGGGGGGGGGGGGGGGGGAATGGGGTTCAAGGGGGCAAAAAAAAGAGAAAAAAATAGTTGAGGGGTTAAAAAACAGAAACAAAATTTTTTTTGTAAAAAGGCTGCCAAAAAGCATGGAAATGGAAATAAAAGATCAGGGCTCAGACCCCTATCCACTCTCGCACTCCTTTCCCCCGTCTTGTCAACATCCCTGTCCCCTTCTTTTCTTCCCGACTTCTCTCGTAATCACTGCAAGCAAAGAAAAGAATCCCCGTTATCCAAAACGGTTAAGGAGACCTGCAACGGAACGGAACTTCAAGACCCTCAGAAAACACACGCAGTCCTTTCTGTCACACCAGACGTGTCATGTAGCTTATTGCTATCTATTCCTTACCTGCGGATCCACTTTAGCACACATCGTAATTTGTACATCACTTGTTCCACACTTTTTTTTTTTTCACTCTCCCTAGTACTAGAAGGTGACAAGGCGATGAAAAATTCATTTAATGTAATTATACAATTTTTTTAATCAATTATCTTACCCCCCCCCCCCCCCCCCCCCCTTTTTTTTTTTTTTGCTCCCCTGAATGTTTATATCTTCGCATGAACTAATATTTATCTGGAATTATTCCGGGACTCCTGGCATGTGGCTCTGTAACTTCTTTGCTCCTCGACTCCGTGGCCTCGTGGCCCCTAGGCTTTTTTTTGGCCTTGTGATTTTGGCTGGTTGGTTGTTGCCAGGCAGTATCACAACCCTGTAGGCTAAATTTAATGCATTTGGGTTTAGTTATTTAATGAGCTTACGTGAGTATCATAGATTGTTAATTCTAATATACTTGGATTCGTGCTAAGTCTACAATAACATTAATTTGATAAATTATTAAACACGACCAGGTTGAATCTAGAAAAAAAAACTTAATTTTTATAGGCTTAATTATTTTTTGTATCTTATTATCCATATACCCTAAGGTGTATAATTTTTTTTAAAATTTCTATCATATTTATCTCTTATTAATATATATATATAAGTGATATTTATCCTTTATTAAATACTAGAGAAAAATAACACTTCAACCTCACTATCCATAAAAAAAAACTTATGAACTATAAATACCTAACGAATTATTTTAAGTATCGTGTTTACAATCTCTTTAATTTAATATTTTTAGCATATATATTTTTAGAGTTTATATCTCAAAATATCATCATAAAAAGAATCCAAATGAAGTGTATACTATGATTGTAATGATACATAGTATATTGTACAAGGAGAATAATTTATTATAAATATAAAGAAATCTAAGCAGGTTTTTAGGAATTTGCAGGGTAATAATTTGTGTGAATTTCTCTATTCAATAAAGCGTTAGTTCTAATCTCAATACATAATTATGTAGATGTCTTTACCTTTATGTCTTTGTCATATTCAATGAGTATTAAAGAAAAGGTAAAGAATAACTACTAATGATCTTCTAAGACATATAAGTAGTTAAGGGCGACATATAAATAGTTAAGGGTAGGATTAACATCTTGGATAATTAGTTGATTTCTTGGTTCTAATAATATGATTCATTTTCATTGACCATGATGACGTAGCTAATACCTATAAAATATCTCACTTGATGGATTTGAAGACTCCTTATTATTTAAGTAAATATCTTTTTAAGAAGAAAAATAATTATATTTCAGGAAGAGATTCTGAAAATAAATATACAGTAAAGAATGAAGATCATGACTAAAGAAATAAATATCAATTTTTAAGTTAAAAATGGACTGTGAACACTCCTACATGGCATGTATAATTTTATGAGATGATATATTTAAAAACTTGTAAAGATTTTATGTTGTTGCATTTTTTTATTATAATGTGGAATGTTTATTTGCATCAAAGCACAATTTATGTTGTCGAACTTTATTGTTAACATTCAATCTTAGGTTTTTTTTTAGATAACTAACAACCCATTTATTTTAGCAATCACGATTATTTGAACATAATAATTTTTGTTTACAATCTCAAAATATAGATTGAATACCGTTGAGAATTGGCATGGGTGAATTTTATCTCCGTGTGGGTGTAGATATATAAAGGAATGTATAATATTAAACTCATAAAAAAAAAGTTTTAATTGATGTCAAGGCAAAGACATCACTTGATGATTTTTATTTGTTTAAGATTTTGTTTTTCTTATAAGATTTTGAAAGGTTTGTTGAATTTTGCAATATATAATAAAAGAGCAATGTTTTCTTCTCTTTTTCCAAGTTCTTGCTCGTTAATTCTAAAATCTTAAGTCATGAAATGTCTCATTTTTTAAACTTAATCTATACAGTCACTTATATGAAACTAAAACGATTAACAACATATTATTGTTAAAATTGGAATTCAAACTAAAACCTAGCCATAAATTTATATCACAATCGATAGCATTATCTTCCTTTTATTTTAAAAACAGGATCCACCTTCTCACTTTTAAGTGGAAAAACAGGTCTAACCTCTCTTATTTCTATAAGAGTGTTAATGGTTTATTGCCCTGATTAACAAATTAATTAAGAAACAAAAAGAACTTCTTGTGTTATTTTACTTATTCTTTATGATCATGTTCTTATTAACTACAATGGGTTAGCTCTAATTGTATCCAAGTCATCTTAAGAAGATTTTAAGTCCAAATCTTTCTTTGGGAAGAAAAAAATTAAGAATTTTGTTTAAATTTAATAAAATATTAAGTGAATTTTAATTATGTTTAATTATAAATTATGAATTTTGATGAATTGTGAATTGAAAAGTGTGTTGATTTTTTAATTGTAAATTGTTGGGTTGTTTTTTATGGCAGGGAATTAAGAGATTGATAAAACAACCCGACTAATATTGTTTCAATAAGTTGCATGCGAAACATGCAACTCACAAGTTATAAACGATATATGCAATTTATCAAAATATGTTATTTCTCTATATATTTTCTGAATTATGTTATTTTCTCTATTTTTTTTATTGTGCTAATTTTTTTAAAAAAATACTATAGACTTTATGAGATGATTGTAGGACTGAGTAAATAAGTAGTCTATACTAGACAAGGCTTGCACTATGCTGCAGGTCTGTATTTTTTTCTTCATAAAAAATGATGTTTAGGTGTTGTAAACATGTTTCAGCAGAATAAGAAAAACCAACGACTCGAGCTATAACCATGATTAGTTTTAATGAGTTGGTTTTATTTTAATTAGATAAAAAATAAGCAATAAATAGTAAACATGTAGTTTTTTTTAATCATGATAACTTGGATAAAAAAACATTTGGAGGTATAAGATTAAATAAAGAAAAGAGACAATAAAATTAGCGTGAGGTAGTGTGATAGACAATATTATAATGAGGGGTAAGCCAACCTGTAAAACTCTTGGCCTAAATCATGAGATCAAGATAACCTGACATTAATTTTCTTAAAAAAAAACAATGTCGAATGATAAAATTAAAAAAAAATTGTTAGCCTACACTAGCTTTTTAAACTCGTGACCCGCCAGAGATGGCTTAGAACCAAGAGTTCATTATCTAATGGATTTTTTCATTCTAATACTTTTATCTAATGGATTTTTTCGTTCTAATACTTTATTCGAGAGTTATCGGTATTTATCAAATCTACTCCTATCTAATAGAAGGCTATTGGATCAAATGACAAAGACTTTTTCCATTCTTCTAATATAGAATCAACGTAATGAGTTTTCTTTTCCTAATCCTTGTTAGGTTCCATGAGGAAATACAATTCATCAACGCCCAATTTTTTTTTTTTAAAGTTATTAGATCAAAAACATTATACATGGAAAAACTATGATATCCAATCTCTAAAAAATTAAATGTTGAAGGATGAAACTAAGAAAAAAATAATTACATAAAAGGATCTAAAATAAAAAAATTTGTTAATTACAAGAATGAGGATGGAGATCAAAATAAAAATTAAATTAGGAGGAAGCTAATTTTTTTATTGAATGGTTAAATTGGAAAGAAAATTAACTTTAATAAAAACAATAATAAAAGAATGGGGACTGATTTGAAAAAGAAAATATAATAAACTTGGATTAAATGGTGAAATTGAAAACCAATAATTTTTTTAAAAAAAAAGAAATAAAGAGAAAAATATAATATCAAAAGAATAAGGATCAAATTGAAAAAAAAACAATAAATAAAAAATTAGAATTGAAGAACTGAATAGAAAAAAACAAAACTTTTACAAAAAGGCTAAGAATTTTTTTTTTAAAAAAATTAAAATAATAAGAATCAAAATTAAAATATCAACAACAAAAAAGACAAACTTATAATTAAAAAATGAAGAAAAGGACATATTGATGACAAATTGTGCCCTCATAGCTGACATACACCACACAATGAGAAAAAGGACATGACGACGTTTCCAACGATATTATATAAGGATAATGATAACCACTATAAAAAACAACATGAACCGCTTGAAAAATAGAGGCCCTCCCACACACTAACAACTTTTTATATTAATTAATATTAATTAAAATACTATAATGCCCTGGATAAAACAATAAATAATAAAAAAACATCTTGAAAAACAAAAATGACAAAGATAGAAGGATTCTTTTTAAAAACTCTCCTTGTTGGTTTCTTGGAGCTCATTCATCTTTGTATTTCAAAAGTATTTTTTTAATATTTTTTTATTTAAATTAATTATTTTTAATATTTTCAGATCTTTGATATATTAATATAAAGAAATTATTATTAAAAAATAAAACAATTATTTTAATATATTTATCAATAAAAAACTATTTAAAAAATATCTTATCACATTTCAAAACACATTTAACACATTGACTTGCTGTTTAAAAACTTCAAATTTGACTGCCGTATCAACTTTTTTTCTGGGACGCACCATTTTGACGTGATTAGAAGTTAATTACGACCATGCACGCCATGCTAAAAAAAGGGCCACTGTTCAATTCCATCTTTATGTTCATGTATTGTCAAATCATCAGCAGGTAAAGAAAGTCAAAACTTATGCTAAATTTAAAATTTAATACTGTGCATAGACAAAAATGTCGGATAATTGCGTTTCTATAAATAAAAACAATCCCTTAAGAGCTAACCTGGTTCGTTAACCACTGAATTAACCATCAAGAGGGGACGGACACACAGCCAATCCTCATCATTCAGTGTTACTGTAAAATTTGAGTAGCTCGAGGACTTGGCGACTACTAATGGTGTTGATTCATCATGAACGGAGTGGGATGCGTAGTTATGTTCTCCCATGTTCCCAAACACCACCTTTCCCTTTCAATCTTACGTCACCTTTTGACACATCCCTGCACGCTACCTCTCTGCCATTTCTTCCTCTTTTTTTCAAGTAAATTTCCAGACTCCTTTACCGCATTAACTTTCAACAAAAATAGGAACGGAAACAGACAACAGTGCACGCCACGATCACGAACCCTAATTGCAACGCCATGTCATCAACTTGTCGATGTTCAATTTGACCAACAATCGACATCGATCACTAAATGCAATTTTTCCTTTTCTTTTTCTTTTTCAAAGAAGTCTTAAGCTGAAGTGTCTTAATTTTAATGAATATTAGATGATTTATTACCTGGTAAAGTGATCACTTAGCATACTACTAAATAAAATTAAACCATTGAGAGAACTCTGAGGAGATTAGTGAAGGAAATTAAGGAAAAAGAAGGGCTATTTACTCTTCCATCATATATGTCACTTAATGTAGATGGATTATGCTGTTAATTGGAGGTTTTGATGAATTAGATGCAGGTCTATTATAACTAGACTATATAAATAGTCTAGTAGATATATCTATAAACTAGCTAGATGAAAACATCCAATTACAGAACGACACCAAATTAAAACCAGATGGCCGGTCCTTAGTTTTTAAGCCCCCATTAAATTGTACTCAAATTTAGCTGGGAGATTTTACAGTTTTGGTTCAATAATTAGCTTTGCCGATTTACTTCAAGAAAACCTGCAAATTAGATTAGGTTTGAAAGTTGTTTTTATCAATTTTCATTTTTTTTTTATTTTTAGCTTAATTTTAGATTTTTTTTCTGCTATATATTTGATTTTTTTTCATGTAGACGTCGGTTTTAAACATATATAAAGGGATTGTGTTCATTTAGGAAGGGTCAAGTTTTTATAGAATTACTTTATGTCGAATTAATCTACTGAGCGAAGGTGACAGCTACTTTTCTTTTTACGCAGCTTGAGATAGGGGGCGTGTTTTTTAGTGTTTTAATGGTAATTTTTTGAGTGTTTTTTATTTTAGAATGTAGTAAGTAATTTTTTGAGTGTTTTTTATTTTAGAATATAGTAAGATTTTATTTTTTAAAATATATTTTTGGTATTAGCATATTAAATAATAAAAAAATAAATTAAAAATTAAAAAAATAAATTTTAATAAAAAATAAATTAAAATTCAATTCCAAACACTTATCAATACATCTCTTAATTAAGAAGAAAAGAAGAGGAGAGAAAGACATTGGAAATTACCTTTGTACTGGCAGTACTTATAATATATTTATATTTACTGAGTAAAACGTTAATGGTCGAAGAAGGAGAATGGAAAGCATATGAAACTATGTAAGGCTTTCGAGTAAGACACCTCTTTTCTGCAGGCCAGGAAATTGATGACCACACTCTCCTTAACCTCTTATCTTCTCTTCTTATGATCTAAAAAGCGAAAAACAATTATATTACTGTTGTTATTATTTTTGAATTATTTTTTAATCTTTTATACACATATTAATCCCATATAAATACAAGCTTTTATCAACGGCTTCTTCACTTGGTTATTATAGGGTGGATCTGCTCACAAAAAGCACCGGCCATGCCATGTAGATCTTCTCTATCAACAAAAAAGAAAGCACCATCAGTGTAGACCAAGAGAGAAAGAAAGGAAAACGAAGAAAAGAAAAGATCAGAGAGAGTGGGAAAAATATGGAGTTTGACGAGCACGAAGACCAAGAAGAAGAAATGACGGGGATGGCGGTGATGCCACCGGGTTTTGACTCAATTAGCAACTCAGTTGCTGCTCGTTCAAAAATGGGTCCTGCGGGTGGTGGAGGAGAAGGTGCTTCAACAACAACGGCAAACACAAACACAAGAAAATCTTCAATCAGATACAGAGAGTGTCAAAAAAACCATGCGGTGGGAATCGGTGGACACGCACTTGATGGTTGTGGTGAATTCATGGCCGCGGGGGATGAAGGTACTTTGGATGCACTTAAATGTGCAGCGTGTAATTGCCACCGTAATTTCCATCGCAAAGAGTCTGACGGTGGAGGTGGAGGTGAGGCAATATTATATCACGGCCATCACCACCAGCAACAGCCACAATTCTCTCCTTACTATCGTGCTCCACCACCGACCGGGTATCTTCATCACTTGACACCAACCCCGCAGTCAAGGCCACTAGCCTTGCCAGCTGCTTCTGGTGGGGGTGGTGCTGGTGCTGGTGCTGGTGGGTGTAGTAGGGAAGAGGAAGATGTGTCTAATCCGAGCAGTAGCGGTGGTGGTGGAGGAGGAGGCGGTAGTAGTTCAAAGAAGAGGTATAGGACAAAGTTTACGCAGGAGCAGAAAGAAAAGACGTTGGCTTTCGCGGAGAGGCTTGGTTGGGGAATCCAGAAACACGATGAGGCTGCTGTGGGGCAGTTTTGTGCGGAGACTGGGGTGAAGCGGCATGTGCTCAAGGTCTGGATGCATAATAACAAGCACACCCTTGGTAAGAAACCCTAAAAAATTTTGGAACATAAAAGGCCAGCATTTGTTATCATGGTCATCTCCTTCTTCCAGGAACTGGTGATTAGCTACTTAATTATTGGTGTCACGGAGATACTGAGAAGTAGTCATCACTAGTGCAATTTGGAAAGGGAATATTGGAAAAGTTGTGATGTCAATTTAACTAGGGTTCTTAGCTAGTGGCAATTTTTTATTTTGTTTTGTTTTGTTTTAGTTTCTTCTCTCCTTTTAGTTTCATCACGACTGTTATTCTGAATACGTTGTTGATGATGGGCCATTGCTCAAATCGCAGCATCTTCTAACTGTACGTAGTTTCTTTCTTTAATTTAAGCCTAGCTAGTCATTTGTTTAATTTGAATGGTTACCTGTTTTTCTTGAATCTCAATTGCGAAATCGAAAATAATTATTCGACCTGAGAAAATCCTTGGAAAACAACCACAATATCATATCCTTGAATTATATATATATGTATATATATATATATATATCAACTCAGTTGTCTAATTCATGAAAGATGAGTGCATAAACAAAGCCAAAAACTGATGGGTTTGTAAGTTAGTATCATGTGGCGATGATCGAAGAGAATCCCAAATTGAATCAAAACGTGTGTGGCATGCAAAGCTGCAATTTCTCGTCGCCTTTCACGACTGTCATCTTCTCCTTAATCAATTCCCTCCCTCTCTCGTTGTAATTTGCGTTTGCAGTGCTCTACACACTTCGAGCTGATATATCATGAACAGAGCTCAAAACCACTGGAAAAGGGCTGTGAACAGCCGTGCTCGCAACAGTGGTGGATCCCTAGCTAATAGTGAGGGTTGTTGTGAATCGAATGTCATAGCACTCGATCTCTACTCCATTTTTCGTGCGAAAACTCGGTGATCATTTCTTCACGTACCATCTTCATACCTAATCCTCCATTAATTGCTTTCTCACTTTCTCTCGCCTACAGTTTTTACCAACTTCAATTTTTTATATATATATATTAGAAAATAATAATCTTCGTTTAACTTTGGTGATCCCGAGCCATCTCTTAATCAATTCTTTCATACTTCTTCCGCTTCAATTCCTCTATATTTTTTTTTCCTCGAAGTACTTGGGAAAAGCAAGGCAATTAAAGTTGGAAAGTGGTTGCTTATTAACACAGCAGTACTATATCACAGTCTTTTCCAGTCATTTTTGCAGACCTTGTGATTGCCATTTACTCATGCACATGGAAGGAAGACCCAAAATACCTTTTAAAAGTAGGCTTTAATTTCTTTAATTTTAATAATAGATTTCACTTTAATTTTTTTTCTTGGTATGAAGGGTATAGCCTACATATATATACACTTAAATGGATCAGTATCAGTCGAAAAATTCCCCAAGCTTAATTGGGAGGTCGCCCCACGATTTTGCTTTACACACACACTAATCATTTGATCATCGTTTTCCCCATAAGTCCTCCCATGCATCACAATTGGAGACAAGAATTAATTTATCTTAAGAATACTAAATAACTGCTTTGAGAATTGAGAGAGGCTGCCTATTTTTTTCTAAAAAGAATTGCAATGCAAAAAGAAGCTAAACAAATGTGTAGGCTGAAGTGAGAAGTGGAAAGTGGAAACTCGGGCATGTTATACATATAGACAAGTAGATGTTGGAGAAAGGCAAGTAATGAATAGAGAGGCTACTAAGGCATTTGAAGCTGTCGGAAAAACGATCTCAAGTTCGGTCTCATGTTATGTTGCTTGCTTTTTATTCTGTTCCGTCGAGGGACATGTGGGCTCTGTCGTCCAAAAAAGAGAACGGAACAATAATAAATGGGGACTGACATTACAGCTAATGTATGTGGTTGTATCTAACTTCTAACCACAGAAGAAGACCGAAGCTCCTTTCATTGGATTACAACATCTCTGAACCTCATTAAACTCATCTTCTGCCATCCACACACACACACACACACATATATGCTAACAGTAACAACTAACAACAGCTCCTTCTCTATCCAGAAGGAATTGATTATTTTACTAAGTTTGTACACTGGGTTTCAGTTCTCTTAACTAGGAAACTTGAGGTAATTATATGTAAGCCTTTTAATGTTAAAAATCATCACGCCGATGGATAAAAAACAAAATTCCTGTTCCTTATTTTTAGGGTTTGATGAGCTGTTCTGCATGAAGTCTTTCATTTCGATTGATTGCCAAGGAACAAAACACACGCACGCACACAGTTATTTGGAATAAGGAAATTAAAAAAAAAAAAGTCGATTATACATCACCTTTGGATCCTCTGAAAGATAGACGGGGGATGAGTGCAGGAGTGGATTAAACGTGCAAGTGGATTTCTTAGCCTCAGTGCTTTACGTAGACGTCGTCATATATATATAAAATAGAATGTTTTTCAAAAACAAAAGGTGAATTATTTCCCTCTACCAGCTCCCAGGATTTCTAAGGACATCGGTGGATGCGATTTTACTTCAGTACATTATTTATTGACGAAGCAAAATGCCAGAAACTTATATGGGTGTAGGGTATGGTTGGATAAAAGTAAAATCCCATTGTTGCAAGTCAGGGCTATTTTTGGATGCCAAGGACTAAAGATACATCGCAATCAGCTCTTTCTTTATACGGGCTGACAGGTTAAGATGCCTCCTCCGTGACCACCAACATCGCTTGTTCCATGAAAATTCAATTTAGTTTCTCCAATCCCTTCAAGTACCACATAAGCGACAACAGAAAAAGAAAAGGGGAAAACAAACGATTAATATTTGGAGATGACTAGTTAGCTGGCTAGTTTTCATCCAAATTAATCAATCACCAGGCCTCCTGTAATATTCAGCGGGGATGGCATGATGAGCTCGAATATTTGACAAAAGGCGAATCTCTAGAATCAAAATGGGGTGCCCACTATCATTGAAATGTAATTATACTCGTGAATGAGTGTTCTTTATTACCAAAAAATAAAAAAGAAAAGAAGAAGAAACACCAATTACAGCAGAACAAGAAAACTAAGTATGATAATTATAGAGTTCACAATGACCATGAAAGGCTCTGTGTTCTGATCCTAAAAGAAATGACCAAGCGTTTACACATGTAATTAATTCCCTTTGCCTCGAAGATAATATCATTTTTTTACTTGAAAATATATTAAAATAATATTTTTATTTTTTAAAATTTATTTTTTATAGTATATTAAAACAATTCAAAAACATAAAAAATTTATTCAAAACCAAAAAAATTAAAAATTTTCAAAAACTTGATAAATAAACACACTCATCAAAGCTCGAAGGTAGATAGAGACTCGATAATCGGCATGAGATGTACGGATTTTATGTCCTCTTAAGTAATTTAACGTTAGTATATGTTAATTTCAATTGCAGAACTTAAATAACCAGTCATTATGTAATAAATCCAATATTTGAAGAGCAAATTTGGAAGAATTAATTAATGAGGGACTTTATTGAATTTTAGAAAAGGGACTTAATTACAAGAAACAGGGACTCAATTAAAAAATATATATTTCTTGACGGTTTCAAGGTTGCCCATGACTCTTAAACTAATTAAGCTTAATTTACTCAATTAAAAAATATATATTTCTCGACGGTTTCAAGGTTGCCCATGACTCTTAAACTAATTAAGCTTAATTTACTCAATTAAAAAATATATATTTCTCGACGGTTTCAAGGTTGCCCATGACTCTTAAACTAATTAAGCTTAATTTACTCAATTAAAAAATATATATTTCTCGACGGTTTCAAGGTTGCCCATGACTCTTAAACGAATTAAGCTTAATTTATTATGAATACTAGCTCCCTCAATAATGTTTCACTTTATATAAAAATTGGAAATTCAAAAATTGAATCAAAACAATAATTTGAATTTGAACTGATTTGGAAAATTGTAAATAGATTTGGACTAATTTGAATTTGTTATTTCTTTGACTAGGACACTACCATTTTTATCCTGGACATGTGTTGCCTTCTTAGCTCAAGAGATCCAAGCCCTCCATTTTTTCCTTCAATAATCTTATTCGTTGCTTCTTTGGCAACCTACCTTGATTCACTTTAGCTTACACAAAGAAAAAATAAGTTATCGTAACAAAATCAGATCATTACAAATTGGAATTATTTATCTTTGGGCATGTAGTATGGGAATTAAAAAAACAACTAAAACAAAAAACAAATGAGTTGGTTTCATTGTTTATATAAATAATGAAACAATTCAATTTTTTTAATATTTTTTCAATCAAACCCTTTTATAGCCCAATCAGAAGAAATTAGCTCGAAATTATGGTTAAAATATAAAACTGAAA
>NW_011499849.1:755508-763218 GCF_000495115.2 Populus euphratica | reverse complement strand
GGCAAAAAAAAAAAATTAATCAATGCTTTTAAAACAACTTCCCCGCCATTTAATTTGAAACCTGTATTGGACAGAGTTCAGTTGGGAATTTTAAATGTAACTCGTTGTGCCGATTTTAAATGAGTTTTCATACTTTTTTTTATTATGCAATAAAATAGAAAAAAATTGAATCAATGAAGTTCATAAATCGAGTCACAAGTTTGATAGGTTAACACAAGTTAACTTGAGTTGTTGTTTTTATTATTATTATTATTATTATTATTATTATTATTATTATTTTAAACCCGTTAAGTTGACAAAATCATTTAAAATCAATCCAAAAAATAAAATTGATCAATGCTTTTAAAACAACTTCCCCACCATTTAATTTGAAACCTGTATTGGACAAAGAGTTCAGTTGGGAATTTTAAATGTAACTCGTTGTACCTAGTTTAATGAACAATACAAAAAAAAAAAATCCATGGCCTAGATATTGTTTTTCACATTCAAAAGAATTTTGATCCTACACTAGCATGAGAACTTACATTTCTTACTATTCATTTACTAAAGGTTCAGTTATGCTATATATACTCTATTTCTCATAATATTTTATTTAATGGTAATATAAAACTATTATTAGAGTTTCACTTATTATCATATTTTTTTACTTAAACTAACTATTTAATATAACATTAAAGTTTTAATAATCTAACGATTAAAAAATTAAAAAATCAATCACAAGTAAGTGGTTTATATGTTCAAATTTTTTAAGTACTAGTGGATTTATGTAAATTTATATTTCACATATTTCTCATTTAAAAAGATGCATAATAAATAATATAAAATCATCGCCAACAACATTTCACTCACCAATTTAGATTTTTGAATCAAACTAGTTGTTTGACACATTTACATGGTATCTCCTAATGATATAAAATAACATAGCTCATGTAAGAATTCACCCAAAAATTTTGAAGGACATCAACCTTGAAAGTAAATTTTGAATCTGTTTGCATTTTCTAAGTCATTTTTTTGAGAAAAAATAGGAATTTTTTTAATAGTAAATGTAGTACAAGGAGATAAATTGTGATTTGTTATTTGTAAAGTTATTAAATTCAGCTTGATTAAGTCCCGAGTAATGAATTGAATGGATTAAGTTCCATATCAATTTAAAATAGCGTTGTTTAAAAATAATATATTACCTTTAAAAAATAAAAATTCCTGCATATCAGTGGATGCAAATTTTATTAGCTGTTTCGCGTGTAGTTTTTTTCTGAAGGCAGAAGGCCAAAAATTATCCCCTTCATAATCCTGGCGATAATTGAATGCCCTCAAGTAGCTTTCTGACCGCCACACAGCAACCTGCTCTTCGGTTTCATCAGTCTTGTTTGCTATAAAATATTCAGCTTGACTGCTTTTGTTTTAAGAGGTCTGGTTCATATTTTTTTAAATTAATCACGGGATTTATTAAGCGGTCTTAGACGTTTCTGAATTATTATTTTTTTCAATATGTACTAAAAAATATACAAAAATCGGCAATGCAACAAAAGCAGAAATGATGTCTTGTGAGGTTCAAACAAGGGGCCATGCCATTCATGAATTTCAAGTCTATCTGCCACTAGTCGTGTGAGGTTATCCCCTTTTCAGCCTGCCAGTTGGGACTCAGACAGAAAGCTGTACTGGGCACTGACCGAATTCAGGATGGGTTGTCAATCCAGGACCCTACATGGGATTCCGACGTATTTCTGGGCCTGCTAGTGCTTATCAGGTTGTCGCATTACCATATTTGCTTGGTAAGGATGGGCCTAACTATACTCTAGGCCAGGCTTGGTTTACTCTGTCGTAGATCTTAGTCGTCGTGTAGTCGAGCATTAGAAACCCATCTTCTTGGACACGTGCAAAGTCACTTCACATCAAACCGACGCATTCCTCTCATCCCAACGAAGAACTTAAGCAGAAAGGTAGAAATATGATGTAGGTGCTATTCATAATGCAGGGGAGGAAGGTGCGGAAATAAGGAGTTCAGAAAAAAACGAGAAGGAAGAGGAAATCATCTTTAACTCAAGACAATCAATTGACTAATTGTACGACAAAAAAATGTATGGAATCACGAAGCTTGTTTCTCATAGATTTAACTATTAATCTGACAACACGCATCATATCACAACTAAAAATAACAATCAATGTTTAGATGACAGAAGCAATATACCAAATCGATTTCACAAGCGCGCACCTGACAGAAGCAACATACCACATCGATTTCACAAGCGCGCACAACATGCATGTATATGTTTCCCATTGTATTCCAGATTCTGCACAGCTATCAATTTTTATCTACAAATAGCAGCGTAATGTTCTTCTTGGCGACATGATGGAAATTCCAGGCCTAATTGCATCATAAGCAGTGATGTTGCAATGCTCAATACACATCACGGAGCGGGGTGCTGCAATGCTTGTTTAAGACTTTGAACAGCATTATCATAGTATACAAAACCCATGAACCAAAATTCATGGTTGTCAGCAGATACAATCTGGATATATTTTTCAGCTGAATTGACTTTGCTTGTGGATGGATTGACAGCCTTCAGCTGATGTAATGGAATAACAACCTGCGTACATACAAAGAAAAGAATAATATAGATAAGAAACTTGATGAGATTAGAACTAGATTTTATTCCAAAAGCAAGTGGACCAGACAAAGGCATGCATGTTAGCCTACATTAGGATATAATCAGTAACAAGCAAGAGCCAGTAAATTCCAATTACATCAGATCCTATTTCCACTTTTATAAAAGCCTCTGCTTGTTTAACTGGAGGAGAAACCAGTGACTCTAATACAGTTGTTTAAATGAAAAGGCAGCAGCATTGATAAAATTCACTTGTTTTGTTAATCCCCTCAAGGACAACAAGCAAATTTGCAACAACAATGCATGTGCACCAAATCCCCGGGTCCAAAGCAAAAGAGGACCTGGCACTGCAAATTACATGTTGCTATGGTTTATTTTCAGCAACATTAGTTTTCCTGGATAGAAGAGAGGGTATTTCTCTCAAAAAAGTTATTTTTTATGCCATAGATAATATATGTAGACATGATGGTGCACATACAAACAAAAAAAATGCAAAGGGTAAAACTTGAGCAAAGTCTTTTAGTATGAAAGATTCCTTGGATAATTATGAAACATCAAGATTCTAAGTTAAAGATTTTTCTCCACACTTGGATAGATGTAGATAGCCATGTCATACTCAATCACTATTGATTCATCAATGAATGCAGCAACAGAACAATATTTGGAAAAATAACTACGATCATCAGCATTAATCTTGGAGACAATGGAGCATTGTCAGAGTTGTCTACCAGGAAACTTAGCAAAGCATGACCAGAAAACTGCTTGAGGTTTCTTAGATCCTCAAAGTGACATGGTATCTTGGATTGATAATTAACAAACAGCATGAAAGGCAAGGGCAGATAAGTCCTCGAAAGTATCAACTAATGGTTGTACTATAAACAGACTGCAGAAAAGATACCCCACAATAACACGCATACACACTATACATTGGTCTTTGAGAAATATTTGTATGACAACAAGAGAATACTTTATATAACATGTTCATAACCATCACCTCTGCAGGATGAAACCATCCAGCATAGACTGCGAGTCAGCATGGAGGATTCATTAACTTGTGACTAGTAAATACTCAACCTCTATTAAAAAAAAAAAAAAAAACTTAATGCAATGCTATCAACTAAATGATTTGTTAGCTTGAAAGGTCGTGAGTAAATGCATAAATAGTCAAAGGTTTCATGCATATGCTTCTCACTTGAATCAAGGATTTTCATATTGTAAACTGGATTCTCAAGGCACTTTCTCATTCTTCCTATCAAATAAAACACATCTGTATATTAAACACTATAATTCTTGCAGTCATTGGAGATAAAAAATTCAGGGTGATGGCCTGAAATGAGAAAAGCAGTTTTCCCAGTGTGTAAAGGATTGTAAAATATCCATTGCCAGAAGACTGGTCACGCATGGTTGGCTCCTATAGCATGGATGCATAAACTATGTTGCCAAAATAATGAAAAGCACAATACGCATACCTTATAATAGCTCCACTGAGATTGCTCACCAGCTTTGTAAGACAAAGGATTGTCACTGCAGAACGCAAGCTTTGCTGTTGACAAATATAGAACTCCCATAACTGGACCGGCAGAAGTGGATAGGTAGCATGCAAATGTCTTCACAAGTTTCTCCTCGGGAACAGTCTCAAAAGTTTGTTGAAAAATCTTCTCATAACCACCTTCTGCAAGAACTTTGCTTCCCTGAGCAATTCTCCCCACAGCAGCATCAGCAATACTAGGGCCTGTCTTCACTGGTCAAAAAGCATTTTTAAATGAGAAAAGTTCACTGAGAAGATGGTTAAACATGAAATTTAGTCAATCAAGTGTAGACAATTAAGCTGAAATGGACTGATAAAGATGCTTGAAGCCAACAATATTGTAACGAAAAACCATCTTTTCAAAAACATCAAGTTGCAACAAGACATCAAAAGGCAATTGAACCACAATCAATAGTCAAGAGAGGATAAAGGAGGAGGGGAATTTCACCCAACATCTTGGAAAAAAAGAGAGAGAGCATGACTACAGTTCTACATTAATCATGCAAGGGAAATAATGCATATCCATCATAAATAGTCCATCAAATACAGAAGCGGGCCATATAACATTATTATCATTTCAGTCTCCCAAAAGGTAATAGCTGCCCGAATCAAATAGCATCGGCAATTACCCTAGCACAAACATAGACAAATAAAAAAAAAAACAGCATACAGTGTTTCCCAATGGTGCCAGCAAGATCCCCAGCCTTCTTCGTTGCCTCTGCCGCCTTCTTTCCCCATTTCCCTAACACATCCTTCACCGCCTCCACTGTATCTGCACAGAGAAGATCCGAAACGCCAATTAATTAATTAATTTAAAAAACAATAAATTAAATAGTAATTGAAGCAAATTACTCTTGGAGGAAGAAGGAGCAACGGGACCAGGAGACACGTAGGGATTGGACTCAGCCGGCATGGTAGTGGCAGCGGTTCCGGCGATAGGAGATGGGCCAGGAGGCTTAGACTGTGTTGTTGATCCCGTGGATAGGTTGGCCCAATCCTCAGGAGAAGGAGCGACGTCTTTAGGGTCCAGCTTTGGGTAGGGAGCGTAATCAGAGGTATGAGAATTGTTGTTCTTGTACTTGTCCCCGACCTCCGCGAGCTTTGCAGATTCTGAATCTGACGGTGATTGAGGTTTCCTGGTTTGATCGACCTCTTCGTTGTTTTGATTCATTTTTATTTTTATTTTTTTCTGTTGTTTGGACTTTGAATCTGTTTTACAGAAAGACGAAAGAGAAATAAGATTAGGAGCCAGAAAAATAATGTAAAAAAGAGTTTGTAGCTTAGACCTAGCGAGGGGAGGGGAACCTGGGTCGACGGTTAAATTTTTTAGATTCGGATATGTTTTCGTTTTTGTTTGATATATTTTTTATGAATTTTAATTCTTTAATTTTAAATTATTTTAATATGTTAATATTAAAAATAAATTTTAAAATAAAAAATATATGTTATTTTAATATATTTTTAGATAAAATATATTTGAAAAACAATAATTACTAAACTAAAAAAAGATATCTTTTAGTGGTAAATGGAGTTTCTGGATAGGCTTTCTATTTTGATTATGATTTTCTCAAAGTTGAAGGAAGGAAGTCTATGGACCCGATGTGCTTAATGAGATTACTAGAAGGTGATTGAAATAGAAGTCCGGATATTGAGTGGGCTTTTATCAAACCCAACGACATGTTTTATTTATCCACTAATATGAGCTTCTCTTCTCTGACTAGATAATCGGCCCATAATTTTCATGTGTTATCCGCGCATCACTACGCACTCGTGTAACAACGTAACCACCACGATATATACTTTCCAACTTGGCTGGCTTCCATTTTGGATCTTCTGTTGGCTTAATTGGATTTTGTTATGAAAAATAGAGGCTTGAAGTTCTATATATAGCCTCTTATTAGAAAGCAGTCTGATAATGGAGTTCCTGAACAGACAACGTTTGATATTGGAAGCGAATGAACAAGAAAAATTCATTTGCTTGTGATAAAGTTTTAAAATCCATTGTATTAAGGAACCAGATTTTTAAGTGTTTAGACAGGGAGTAATGACACGTTCGCGCCAATATTTTCTTCTCCAAAGTTAAAAAAGTCGAAAAATGGTAGTAGAAAATGTAATAGCTGTAAAATAATTTTTTTTTACAGGGTTTAGAGATATTTTAATAATAAAACCAATGATTTTTAATAAAAAATTATAATAAATAAAAAAATAAGTTTTAAATTCTAAAAACGATAATATTTATTCTTGTTTTTATATAATAAATGCTTTGACAGTATAAATATGAATACTTAAATAATATAAATGGTAAAACATTTTCCTTGATCATCCAGGGGAATTATATATCTCCTAAACATAAATATAGATAATAAGGGATGAGAATCTCTTATACAATAGTAATAAAAGATAGATATCTCTCGCATATATACAATAGTAATAAAAGATAGATATCTCACCCATGGTGTTAATGTTAATCATGGTGTTAATGTTAATGGAAATGTGATAAACACTTAAAAGACCTTTATACACTTTTGAATTTAAAGAGATAATTATTCTTGATGTTTAACATTTCATATTAGAAGTTGTAATAAATAAACAAGGTCTTGTGACCTTATAAATATTTAAAATTATATTTTTATTAAGATTTTATGTCATTATATTATACTAAAAATATCATTAAATTTCTTAACTTGAGCATGATTTACGATAACAATATGATAATATAAGATATCTTTAATTTATGGTAAACATTTGTTTTTAATGTAGGTTTGTAAAACATGCATATCTTACAATTTAAATAAATTATTAATGAATTTAATTATTGAAATTGAGGTTTATATGAAGAGACAAAATGAGAGTCAAGTTTAGAGAAGAAATCCTAGTTGGATTAATTTTATTTAAATAGAAACATCATTTTATTTTTAGGTTATAAATGGAGTTATCAACTTTAAAGTGTGGTTTATCTTAATGTAAAGTTAAAATGTAGGCCTAAAATATGTATGAAGAGCCCAATACTTAATAATAATGTTTTTTTTATTATTAATAACAAAAGAAAAGTCTAAGTATGTCACGCAATCTAAATATTATTTGGTATTTAACTCATATCTGTAGTTCTAGAAGTTCACATAAACTCATTCTCTCTCTCTCTCTCTCTCTCTCTCTCTCTTTGTTTTATTAGAAAGATGATAAGTATCTACAACTTTCATAGAAACTATTTGTTCATATTATAATGTTATCAAAAATATTTTGTTCAACCACCAGATTAATTAATCATCATATCAATAGTTTTAAATTTTAACTCATAAAAAATATATTTTTCATTCATTTATATATCTTGGTTTTAAAATCAAGTTTCATGCTCTTTTTTTTCTTTCTTTGCATTTTTATAATATTTAAATTTTATTTCATGTCATACCATCGTTAATCTTTTATCCATGCTTAATGATTAGTATTTAAAAGTGCATCTTTACCGTGGTTTTATATCATCATTTTGCACTTGAAGTATCAATAACTCCTTAACCAAAGCATGTTTTATAATAATATATCTAATAATATAAGATAACTTTAATTTGTGGTAAATGT
>NW_011499849.1:658956-754658 GCF_000495115.2 Populus euphratica | reverse complement strand
TAGTTATTGTTGTTATTGCTATTATTGTTGTTTATAATTTGTACAATTAATCTCCCTGTGGTTCGACCCCGGTCTTGCCGGGTTATTTATTACTTCGACACTCCTGCACTTGGGAGAAGACATCAATCTTTTAGTCGTGTCACTTAACATTTTCTTTATTATACTTAGTTAATTTATATCATATTTATATTGTTATCTAATTTATTTATGTTTTTTTAATTATATTTAGTTAAGTTTTTTTTGCAAGATGAAAAGATTACACTAATGATGTAGGAATAAATTTAGTATAAATTCGACGTAGACTTTAATGTTTAAATTTAAATTTTTTTGCTATTAACATGTGTTATAATTGTTATTTTGATCAATGTTAATACTATTCTTGTTAAGCAGCAAGTCTTAATTCGTGGTGTATGGTCCTTAAGAAATACTTAATTATTTCATAACCTACGATATGAAAAACTGACACCTATGCTAGGATCTTGATTTATTATTGACATGGATTAATATTATAATACTTTATAACATTTACAAGCATTGACTCAAATTTATTATTTTTTATTTGATGATAATTGCTTGAGATTACTTTAGCTTTCACTGCAATGAATAAATTTCCAATACATTCTTAAAAATATATATATAAAAAAAATAATAACTTATTTCATTCAATTATTATGTTGTAATGAATACCCTTAATACTTGACTTATGTGTAGGAAAATAATATAAATTAGTATTGAAAGCATTTTTAATGAACATATAATTTATAATTTTAAGTCATGTGTTGATTTTTTTAATATCATGTATCATCGTTTTTTAAAGAAACCATTACATTTTTAGTTACTTATAAGAATATCTTCTCATTTCTAACAACTTATATGTGTCATTTCTAAATATTTTACGAGATACTCAAACAAGTATATAATTAGCAATAAAAATTACTTTCTTTATAAGTTTTGAGATGTTCTTAAACTTGCTAGTTTAACATTCATCATTTTTTTTTACATATAATATATCATTTTATCAAGGTGAAATGAGTAGTGATTTGATGAATAATACCATTTTGAAAATAAAATTCACTAAAAGATACTTTGTATTGCTTTTTATTATCTTTATTTTTTTGTTAAATTATTTTCTATTTATATTCCCATGATATTTAAATATATCAATGGCTTCGTTTTACTTCATAGAAAATTCTTATAATAATGCCATGCATAATTTTCTATATTAAAAAAGGTAATGTTTTTTCTACTTATAGTTTGTATAAATTTTAAATTGACAATATCAAAGTGAATTAAATATAAAGGATCACTACTTCTTTCAATTTTTTGAGAAGAAGTATCTGTGAATTTTAATTATGCAAAAACTCCACGCTTGTGATTTTTTCTTAAAAACCATAATTAGCAATAATTTAAGATTAATTATTTTTTGTACATAATCATAATTCATATATCTTCACTTGTCATACTATATATCATAAGACTCAAACAAGTAAGAGGAAAAGACACTTTTATTATTATTAATCTCATTTTTTTATTATAATGGTTATTATATTCATTTTAAAAAAGTAATTACACAAATACTTATTTACCAATAAATATATAATTTTCAGTGAGTATAAATTTATCATTTTCAAAAATTATTTTTAAACCATACTTTTTTCAACAATGAACCGCACTCTAAATCAAGCCCAATCTATCTTTTTCAATAAAATAAAGATTCAAAACCATCATCATTAAACTCATGCTGTAAAATAAAAGTGAACATAAAAAATAACAAATTCCTTTTCTAAAATATGGTTCAATCGCTAACTCTTTTTTCCAAGTTATTTTCCAGTGAATTTTTCTTATCTTTTCAACATATAATTTGAAAAATAAACAATATTGAAATTTAACATCAAAATAAAAATTATAGCAAATTTAAGAATGATTATATATTTTTACACTAGATATTTATTTTTTAGTTTTGTATTTTTATAATAATTTAAAACCTATTTTCATGTAATCAAATTATAAAAGAATTTAAATGAAAAAAAGTTTAAAAATAGAAAGAAAAAAAGTATACAGTGTAAAATACTATTTTCAAATGGGTTATTCCCTAAACTATTTAAGTGTATAGTTAAAGTTAATTATCGTAGCTGATGTCGTTTCTTCACTGGCCAAGACCGTTTCACGAGAATACACTGTACAAGCATGTGATGTAAATATTATTTTTGATTTTTGATGTAAATATGACTATAATAAAAATCCACCAAAATCTGGTGTTTTGAAGGCATTGTTTAGGAAGGTTTTGCAAACTGTATTTTACGAAAATTTTAATTTTTTTATGTTTTAGATTATTTTAATGTGCTGATTTTAAAAATAATTTTTAAAAATAAAAAATATTACTGTAATATAATTTTTTTTTAAAAATAACTGAAATTACACTCTAAACAAAATAATTTCTCATACTCTTGCCCGCTGACTCCCCTAAAAAAAGTTATTATTTAATATTATAATAATAAATATTTTTTAAAATATATTAAAATAATATTTTTATTTTTTAAAACTTATTTTTAATGTTAATATATTAAAAAATTTAAAAATAAAAAAAGTATTTTGAAATAAAAAAATAAAATTTTAACAAACACGGAGTAGCATGTTCTACGTACCAAAATTAGCACCCCCCAGAAAAATCCCAAAATGAAAACTTTAACAGGCTCGTGTAAGAGTGAGATTTGCACAAGCATACAGATATAAGGGTTAGTTAAGAGAGAAATTCGCATCAGAGAGAGGGGGGGGGGGGATTTTTAAAGATTAGATGCTTGTTTGTCTATACGTATTTTTTAATAGTTATTTTAGTTTTAATTATTTTTTTAATGTTACTAAATATTTTTTTATATACTAATATAAAAAAGCTAATATAATATATTTTTAAATAAAAATATCTTAGAAAACAACAACAACAGGCAAGAACGACAAATGATGCTAACCTCAGCAACACCCAAGGAAAGAGGACGAGTTTAGCTGCATCCACGCTCTCTTTTCTTTTCTTTTCTTTTAGGCTGCTGTAGCAGGTAGCAAACGATTACAATACCAGAGCGTGATTTCACGTGAATAGTTTCCGCGTGGACGGGACATCAATCTGACAGTGCCACATCGGTTGTGTCAGCCTTTGTTCAAAGTAGCTCGTCCTGAAGCTTCAGTAACTAACTACTGGGTACTTCTTTTGATTGGGCTGTGCCCTATACTCTCCTTCAGTAACGCGTAGAGTTGAAGCTATTGCCTAGAAGTACAATGGATCTTTACAGAAATATCCTTCTATTCTTGTTCATTTGAAAAGAAAGTGTCATATTTCTGTTATTTACTACTCCCACCCGTTGACTAGACAGACCCTTTTTTTTCGTGAAAACCGCTCCCGATATTTCCCTAATCATCGATTCACGCTTTCTTCATTTTCATAAATATTCACTTTAGCCAGTCTATATTCCGTCCACCCTTGAATATAATAATAATTCATAAGGTCAAAACACAAATATTACACATTCTATGATCTCTATATTTTTCATATTCATTTTCCATTACGGATCAGTGGATATGACTAAACCTCGGCCATCAAATATATATATATATATTATTGTTTAAGACATGAATTCTACTCTTTTTTTTTATCAAAAAGCAAAATTTGAATAGACAAGAAGATAACCTCGCGTCATAGTTAAGAAGGAATATAGGAATATAGTTATGATTATTTTTAAAATAATTTTTATTAAATAATTAAATAATAATAAATAATTTAAAAATATAAAAAATAAAATATTAATAAATATTTATTTGAACCCCACCTCCAAAGAGGAGTTATATATCACCAACACTAACACCGTAAAAATACAAATTCAAGAAAATAAAGAGCCATCCGCAAAGAAATAAAAGGTTATTTCACAAAACCAAAAAAACACTTTGTAAATGCTCCGTCTCAACAAAACCAAAAAGAAAAAGAAAAACGAAGAAATGAGTGAGCAGAGAAGGATGAGTAATTAAAAGACAAAAAAAAGAAAAGAAAAGAAAAGAAAAGAAAAGAAAAGAAAAGAAAAGAAAAGAAAAGAAAAGAAAAGAAAAGAAAAGAAAAGAAAAGAAAAGAAAAGAAAAGGAGCTTTTGCTAAAAGGAGGGGAAGGGGAGAAAGAGAAGAAAACCCCCAAATAATGGAGGAGAAACGTGGAGAGCCATTGGATATTGCAGATGAAAGAGAGAGAGTAAGAAGGCAGCATGGAGAATCCCAATGCTACTCAGTCTAGTAGACACCACAGCCTCCTACTCTTCACACCCTTCTTGTCACCAATTATACTCTAAATAATCAAATTCCTTCACTTCCTTCGCATCCTCTCCGCAATCTCTCTTCACTCATCTCTCTCTCTCTCTGCCCATAATCCCAGACTCAACTTCTCTCGTGTGATAAAAAAGAATCACTCAAAACTTTCCCCATTCGAAAACCTCAAGAAAGAAAGAAAAAAAAATCATACTGTTTTTTTCCTCTGAAATTTATATGATCACCAACAAAAAGCCTAGATCATCAGATACTGACTCTAATTATATGAGAGACGATCGAACTGACATGTCAGAAGACGACGACCGATCTCCGCCGTCGGATTCAATCGCCAACGATTCTTGCCCAACACGGACCTGCACTCCTGGGTCCGGGTCGGGCTCGTCTTCCATCCCTGAATACTCAGCTCCATACCCGGACCAAGTCCTCGAAAACGTCTTAGAAAACGTTCTCTGGTTCTTAACCTCACGTAAGGACCGAAACGCTGCGTCATTGGTTTGTAGGTTATGGTACCGGGTCGAGGCTATGACCCGATCCGATTTGTTTATCGGAAACTGCTACGCGGTGTCTCCAGAACGCGCTACGTCGCGGTTTACTCGAATCCGTTCGGTGACGCTAAAAGGAAAGCCAAGGTTCGCTGATTTTAACCTGATGCCGGCTAATTGGGGAGCCCACTTCGCGCCTTGGGTCTCTGCTATGGCAAAGGCTTACCCTTGGTTAGAGAAGATTCATTTGAAGAGGATGTCAGTGACGGATGATGATCTGGCTTTGCTTGCGGAGTCATTTTCGGGGTTCAAAGAGCTCGTGCTTGTTTGCTGTGATGGGTTTGGTACTAGTGGACTGGCTGTTGTGGCTAGTAAGTGCAGGTACGTTGTTTTTTCCCCTTCATAGATCTGATTGCATTGTCAGTTAATCTTTCTAGGTATTTGGTTTGTTTGATTAGCGGTTGGTTGTTAAAGTTTGAAACTTTGTTTTGATTCATGTTTATAGAATGAATAATTAGATCTTTGTGGAGCTAGAAGCTGTTTCAAGATTTGGTCTCTTGCTAGGTTGGCATTTGTTTGTCTGTTTAATTAAATGGATTTTTATAGCAATATCTGCATCTAAGCAATGCTGAGATATTAGGGAATTAATTTAGTGATTATGGATATAGCTTTTTGATCTATAAAATTTTGGAACTTTTGCTGGCTGTGATATTGTTGGTGATTTTTATTTTATCTTTTCTGTTTGTTGGTCTAAATGATGCTTTTTTGGGCAGTGGGGATATAAAAGAGTGGAACTGAAATTATTGAAATTTCTGATAAGAAAGTTGTTGTCTGGTGGACTTATAGTATGTTGTGTACTGCTCTGTTTGTGTACAGGCAACTCAAAGTGCTTGATCTGATTGAATCAGAAGTATCGGATGATGAAGTGGATTGGATTTTGTGTTTTCCAGATACTGAAACATGTCTTGAATCCCTGATTTTAGATTGTGTAGAATGTCCCATTGATTTTGATGCACTAGAGAGGCTGGTGGCTAGGTCCCCATCACTTAAGAAACTTAGGCTAAACAGATTCGTTTCAATTGGGCAACTATACCGTCTAATGGTTCGAGCTCCGCAGCTCACACATCTTGGGACAGGCTCATTTAGCCAATCAGAGGATGTGGCTCAAGGTGAACAGGAACTAGATTATGTCTCTGCATTTGCTGCTTGCAAATCACTAGTTTGCCTATCTGGATTCAGGGAAATCATTCCAGATTATTTGCCTGCAATATACCCAGTCTGCGCCAATCTCACTTCACTGAACTTTAGTTATGCTAATATCAGCGCAGAACAGCTCAAACCAATTATAAGCAATTGCCACAAGCTTCAGACTTTCTGGGTATGTGTTTTGTTGGGTCCCTTGTTTAAACAGAAACTGCCATGAAATGTGTGTTCTGAGAATTCTTTTGGTTTTCATTGCCCAGGTTCTTGATTCAATATGCGATGAAGGACTTCAGGCTGTGGCTACAACTTGCAAGGAACTACGTGAGCTTCGGGTTTTCCCTTTTGAAGCCAGGGAGGACATCGAGGGCCCCGTTTCTGAAGTGGGCCTCCAAGCAATTTCAGAGGGTTGCAGGAAGCTCCAATCTATTTTGTATTTTTGCCCGCGGATGACAAATGCTGCTGTTATAGCTATGTCAAAGAACTGCCCAGACCTTGTGGCCTTCCGTCTCTGCATAATGGGACTCCACCAGCCTGATCATGTCACTGGAGAACCTATGGATGAAGGGTTTGGAGCCATTGTCATGAATTGCAGGAAGCTCACTCGACTTGCAGTATCTGGTTTATTGACTGATAGAGCTTTTGCTTACATTGGAAAATATGGGAAGATTGTAAGGACCCTATCAGTTGCTTTTGCTGGCGATAGTGACATGGGGTTGAAGTATGTGCTTGAGGGTTGTCCCAAATTACAGAAGCTTGAGATTAGAGACAGTCCATTTGGGGATGCAGCTCTACTATCTGGTCTGCACCACTATTACAATATGAGATTCCTTTGGATGTCCGCTTGCAAGTTGTCTCATCAGGGCTGCCAACAGGTTGCTCAAGCATTGCCTCACCTGGTGGTGGAAGTGATTAAGCATGAAGATAATGTGGACATGGATGAGTATGTTGATACATTGTACATGTATCGGTCTCTTGCAGGGAGAAGACATGATGTGCCACAATTTGTTTCCATCTTGTAAGGCATTTGTACTAGAAGAAGTTGCATCAGCTGTTCTGATGGTGGCTGTGGGCATTTGTTTGCTCGAAATTAGATTTGATGGGTACCTTTTTCATAGCCCGTAAGAAAGTCATGGTGATCCTTGCTAGAGAAAGTTGAGTTCAGTCCTTGGGCGGTGTTGTTGCAAATGGCATTCAAGCCAGAAGCCTGATATTTTCAAGAGGACAGACATCTCTTTGTGGGGGGTGGGGGTTTGGATGCATCTGCTTCAAGGTACTGGACCACCATTGGATCTTGTTGTATTGGTATGCTTCTATATTTTATTTCTTTTTTGCTTTTCATATTCATTTGATCATAAATGAGAAGGCTCCCAGAGGAAAGGGATGGGTGTTGAGGTGCGTAAAGTATTCAATGGAAAGAATCGTTTTATCCTCTTTGTATGAAGAAATCAAGATGGGTTGGAGATTTGGAAAAATTAAGGATCTTTTCTTCCGCTTTGAGTGCCACCAGTGAAGGAGAATCAGAAAAAGCAAAACCAATGAGCAAGCAATCGCAGTTGAAAGAAGTTAGTATCTTAATTTGATTCAAATGGTAGCTTAGTCGTAAGGTGTAGCTGGTGAGAACTAAATGCCCAGACTTGATTCGTCTCTCTCTCTCTCTCTCAACGTTTGTTTTTTTCAGATGTGTTGTTGTAGCACTTGACTGTTGATTTATTATTTTTATTGGTAGCCTATGTGAGATGGGTAATAAATGCCAAATATGCAGCATGTGCATGGACCATACACATACACATCTTTAGTGGGAATGTGTCAATACCCTCCCTCCCTCCCTCTCTCCCTCTCTCTCACTCACTTCCCTGAATGTGGAATAATCAATTGACAGGGAGGCCCCTATTAATTATATATGGAAAGTGTTGTACAAGTACATGTTGCAGCCCCCCCTGCCCACCGTGTGGGGTTGCATTGGGTGGGAATCCCAATCCTCAAGGTTGTGGACGGGTCTGATCATTTCTCATCTCTCATGTTCCTCCTTGAGGCTTGTTGTAACTTGAGTTGCAAATGCGAGCTAGGTTGTCCACAAGAGAATCCGGTGGTTTGGGCTATTAGCGATTGAGAATTACTTCAGGTCTCTTTGGTGTCCTGTGACTTGTATCACGGCGGCGCTTCTCTCTATGGCTGGAGGTGGGACCAATAATCTGATGATTTGTCACAGCCAAGTACTCTCCTCACTCTCATTATCAGGAGAGAAATCCATCTACCCGCCAACTTTGTTGGTGTTCTCTCAGGCAAGATGGTAAAAGCAAGCTTAATTATCATCGAAGTGGAATCTGACTGCATTTGAAAAAGTAATGGGAAGCATGGCATAGCGCATAGCAAGGCCAGGTCTATCTATTCCAGTTGACTCAGCCGTTGTTTGTTTTTCTTCATCTTCCACCACGCTAAAAAACAAGTGACAGCCAAACCATGTATGTGCATAAATCACAGTAAAAAGAGAACCATTTGAGTTAGACCTAGGGTCAAGGATAAGAAGATGTACGTGTTCGAGGGTTCGACAAAAACATAAAAAGCATGTCGAGTTTTTTGGTACTTGCCCCTTGGCTTATCCATTTTGCTTTTCTCGGATCTCATGGTGGGATTGAACAATCCCACGGATGACCAGAGCCAAACAATGGTGGCCTCTGCTTTTTGATTTTATCCTTGCTTACACAGTCTTGCCTTTATTTCTTCTTTTTGAGCACTGCTTCCTTGTCCCCATGTAGAAAGGAAGAGATCTGACGATGACCACACACAAGGACTACTAGGATTGGCATCACTCAATTTCTTAGCCCTGGATATGTGGTAGTGTCATCTCTTGATTAAACCGTCTTACCTAATGAACATATCCTATCTATCTATCTATCTATCATTTGATAGAGAGGCTTTCATTTAATTGAATGGTCATGATATTAACCCAACCCATTTAGGGTTTTGCCCACGCCGTGCACTGTTTGCTAAGCAGATGCATCGTCATGATATGCTGCCATGACAGAGTTGAGGCTTCGCTGCCCTGATTGGTGGATGCCCATCTCAAGATGTGCCCCACACAGATCAATCAATATTGTGGGCCACGTGTACGGTATGGGAGGTGGGATACCTTAATAACTTTACACATTAAAAGACAATAAGAAGCTATAATCATGCATTTAATAATGATATCATTGTTGTTAAGAAATAATGGAGAGTCAGAAAGAGGGGCTAACGTACATAATAGCAACAAACTACAACAAAACTAAATAAATATTGGCATCTGGCAGGTGATAAGTGATCCGGTGGGTGGTGTGGGCGTGGAAAAAGTCGGTGAAGCCAAAAAAGAGTTTGGTTTTTCATTATTTTTGCCTGTTAAGCACATTCATAGCTGAGCTAAGCACGAGGTCAACCACTAAAGTATGTGCTCCCTTGTGCTGCTCCACTTAATTTAAATCTCTTCTCATCTCCATTGTTTAATTTGTACAAGCACGCATAAACTACTGGTACTGGCAGTATTATATCTTTTCTTACATGCATTGCACCTTTTTCCGAGCACTATTTCCAGGATCGATCTTGCTTTTCCCAGTGAACCCCATCATACATGTTTTTATTATTTGCAAATCTGATGCTCATATTTTTAGCATGCAGATTGATCGGTGCTGATAAAGTGAAGCTGCACTACTGATGTGACAAGAAATTTACTAGGATTCATTTTGATTTAAACAAATATTGAATGCTTCGCGATTCTTTCTTTCCCTTTGTTTTTGGATTCAGTGTAGAGAGGAGAAAGGAAAGATTTGGCTCCAACTCGAGACCCCAACAAGTATAAAATACTCCCAAACAATTGGGTTTCCTGCCACTCAACTAGTCGATGACTGCAGGTATATAATTATAGCATAGAATACTAGCTGATGCCTTGAGCATTGAACATGACGCTGATGGTAATTAATAGGATTCTTGCGTTCATGTATTTCTCTATTCAGCCTGAGGAACGTTGACGTTGTCCCAATATTCATAACAATGGCGCACCATAGCAACCCCATGGTCATGTATAACTGGAATGAATCATGCAAGGAGTGATTGGGCTACTATTTCTTAAGGAAATGATTGCACAACGTTCCGTTGCCGACATGTCCTTGTGGATGACCAGTAAATGGATTTGGTGTGAAGTGATTTGTAATCCAGCTGGAGGAGAGAACATAGTTTAGCTTCGCATAAAATGGAACATAATTACCTTGCAGGCCTCTGGTGTATGAGCTTTCTCCAAGAGATGGCAATGATATCGCAGCCACCCGTAGTAGAAAAGAAAATTATATATGACTAATACTTTAGAAAAATGGGGGCATACCAAATTATCAATCATATGCAAACAAAAGCACATTTTGACACGAACCTAATTCCTTTGACTTGGCTTGAATTTGAATTTGGGAGGAAGAACATCCAAGCAACGCAGCATCCTGGGATTTAATCCTCTACTTATTCTGCATGGATAATATTGTCTAGCTATTAGTGTCGAAATGTCAAATAAAACTTCTCTATATTGTAATTATCAAGGTTAAATACATTCAATAAGATTAAGATTAAGATACAACACCTCAAATGTCAAAGCCTCAAGATAAGAGTTGTTGAGTGTTGATATTAAAAGCAAAATGTTCTTATTTGTTGGATAAACGAAGAAGATGTTGTTTTCTTTCTCTTCCGCAGGCAAAAAATTAAAATATATATTTTTTATTTTTTAAAATTTATGTTGACTATCGAAATTCAAATATCTTAAGTCATTTTATTTTTATATCAAATTTAGTTATTATTTTTTTTTTGTTTTTAATATGTTTTTATTGCTTTTTTTTTTCGATTTTGACCCTCAACATTTGGTTTTATTTAATTGTTATATTAAATTTAATCTTGATTATTTTTATTGCTATTTTTTTTATTCTTTTCATAATTGATTTGTTTCTAGTTTCATCCCTCATCATTTTGTTTTATTTTATTTTTATATCAAATTTAATTTTTATTTTTTTCATTGTTATTTGTTTGATTGAGAATTTTACTTTGTGATTTTTTGAGTTTGCCTTCTATGGGGTTAGTTTTAACCTCAAGACCTAAGTTATGAATTTTAAAAATTATCACGAGTTAACTTTAGTTTTTTTTTATTTTTTAATTTTAAAAATTATCACGAGTTAACTTTAATTTTTTTTTTAAAAAAATTTATTTCATCATTCAATATTAGGTTAGTTATGGATTATGCTTCATAATTATTTTTTACTTTATTTTATATTAATTTTTTTTTATTTTTATGTCCTAGATTGTGGGTTTGGTGAGTTTATTTTAGTTAAATTTGATCTTTTTTATTTTTTTCTTATATTATATGTATATTTTTTAATTTTACTCTTTAACACTATATTGTTTTAAACTTGAGTCTTGTAATTTTATTCCATTTACTTTCTACAGAGTTATCTTAGTTTCACAATCAAGTTGTGGATTTTATAGGCTAATTTGGATGAACTCGAGTCAATTTATTTATTTTATTTTATTTTCAATTTCATACTTCAACATTTCATTTACTAAAAATAGAGATTTGAGTTATTTTAATTTTTATAAGGTTATTATATTTTCATTTATTTTTTTTCTTTGTCATCAAATAAGACTTTTTAAGAATCGAACTTATTACTATTAGCAAGCATTTATTTTTTAAGTTGATTATTGTTAATTTTTTTGCTAATTCAATTTATTTTTTTAATCATATTATTAAATTAAGCTAACTTATTAAATCTAGTCGAGTCAATGATCTAAATCTCTGATTTTTCTTGCTTATTTAAAAATATCGGCGCCACCAGAATATCTTAGTTCAAAAATTAATTGTTTTATGTATTGTCTTCAAAATAAAATAATCATTCATCAAAACCAATGATAGATTTATGCATGCTTTATCCAACAAAGGAAATTATTGTGATAAAAATAAAAAAAGGGTTTCATAAAAATTAAAAAATTATAAAAATAGCTATATCTCTTCTTAAAATTATTCTACCCAAGAAAGAGATTAATGTGTATTACAATAATAATTCATAGTGATTTCCTTTTTTTTCTTCTTATTTTCTAGTATTTTATGTTATTTTTTATTTGATCCTTTGATATTGCAATAATATGGATTTAGGCTTAATGAGTTATTTTGTCTATTTATAAATGGAACCTTCAGATATCAAGAAAATATTTCATTACTTAATTTTACAAATTAAAATATAATTTTATTAGTTTATATTAATTAAAGCTTTAGGGACCAGGTTGCATGATCAGGGCAAATATTTTTTTTCCTTTATTTGTTGTTGTTTTTAATTGATCCTTTTATGAACTTGTTTTTTGAGAATTGACTTTGGCCTTATTTGTTTCATGAAAAGTGGTTTCTTTCCAATCTTTCTTGTGTTTATTTATCATTAGAAAAGTTGATCAACGAAAAATATTTTTTAGTTAAAGAAAAATCTGACTTGATTTCTACAAAAGTGTTTTCTTTTTATTTTGAGCGGAAAACACTTTACAGAAGTTGTAAAAAATTTAGAAATATCATATTATTTATTGATTATATCAAATTTAATCTTCAAACTTTTGATCGCTATATATTTTATTGAGAATCTTTTTTTTTTCAATTTCATCCCTTAGAACTTGATTTAATTTAATTTTTATATTAACTTTACTTCTTATTTTTATGATTATTATTTGCTTTTCTCTTATTATTTTTTTAATTAAAATTTTTTATCTATCAAATTTGGTCATCATTCCTTTGATTGTTACTTCTTTTATTATGAAATTATAATTATAATTATTTTAATTTCATCATCTTTTAATTTTGTTATTTGTTAGATTTGATCTTTATTTATTTTATTTATTTAATTTGGGTCAATTTATGAAATTAGATTTTTTTTTCAATTTCATTCTTATTTAAAATTTTAATTTGTAAGATTTTTTTTATTATTTTAATAAAATAAAAAAAATATTAATAAGTTATTTTTCAATTTATTTTTTATGATATAACCAAACACTGAAAAGTATTTTTCAACTTATTTTTTATGACACTAACAAACATTGAAAAATAGTTCAGTTTTTAAGAATTCACTTTCCAAGAAAATTACTTTCTATCAAACAAATAGGGCCTTAATAACTTATTTTGGCTACCTAGATATAAGGGTCTCGCTTTGTCAAGAAAAAATTGTAATGCTTGGTTGTCTAAATTTGTCAAAATATATTTAAATTCCATTGATTTAGAAAAACAAAGGCTTCATGATGATGCTGAACCAAACATAGGTAATTGTAGTTAACTTGTTGACTCATGCAGTGCACATGGCAAAAAGTGAGTGAGGTTGTAGATTTTTGGCTACACGTGTTGCCTCTTCTAATGGCCAAATCTAATTTTCTGCAGTGCATATAGATGCAATGTTGTGTTCTTCCATGTGAGTCGGTCATAGAGCCCGAATCATAATAGTTTGTCATGAGAGGCTATTTTTTTTTGTCTCTCTTTAAAATTTGCACTACACTATAAAAATTTCAAATTATCCTTTTATTTTTATTGTTATTTCATATTGCTAAATTTTCATGTTGAGTCCATTTATGAAATTTAAAAGTTTTTTTTAATTTCACTTTTCAATCAGAAAATTATAGATTATCCTCTTATTGTATTCTTCAACTTTGATCCTTATTCTTTTAATTACTTCTTCTTTAATATTTCGAATCCTTTTGTCTTTCAATCTATGCTGCCCTTTCAATTTTTTTTTTTAATTTGGTCCTTATTCTTTCAATTGCTTTCTTCGATCATTTTGTATTTTTTTTTAATTTCATCCTTTTATACATGATTGACTGTAAAATCTGGTGCTATTTTTTTCTTGATGGGGTGATCTCAATTTTATAACCATAGTTACAAGTTTGAAAACTCAACCCAGTTAACATAAAAAAAAAATGTTAGGGTTTTTTTATACTAATTTTATTTTTCAATCTCATTCTTCCATGCTATTGTTTTTTTAAAAAAATTAGACTTTGTGATTTCCTTTTAATTTGGATATCCCAATCTCATCACTTGAACTGTAGGTTTGGTGAGTTTATCCAAGTTGACTCTAGTTTTTTGGTCATTTATTTTTAAATTTTAATATTTTTTTTGTTTTATCTTTCAACATTTATTTGTTTTAAATTCGAGTTTCATAATTTTCTTGATTTGTCTTTTATTAAGTTATCTTATTAGCATGATTCGGGTCGCAAGGTTTGGTGGATTTCGCCGGTTTGTTGGTATTTTTATTTTTCTTTTTATTAATTGATTTTTTTCCCTTAATTTCATCATTTTACATTAAATTTGTTTAGAATTGGATTTTATTATTTTATTATTTGTTTTATATTAGTTTATTATAGTCTCATAATCCAAATTATAAATTTGACATACTCACTTACATTAGTTCAAGTTTTTTTTTTTCAATTTTGTTTATCCATATTGGATTAGATAGGATCCAAGCTTCATAGTTTTTTTTTACAAGCTTTTCTTTATTCAGATAAAAATATTTTTTTTATTATCATTACATGTTTTTTTAATAACTAATTAAATAATACTAATTCATCGGACTATCTAATTCAGATCATGAATTTTGTTTTTTTTTCAAAAACATGCTTGCATTCGCTTGGAAATTTTATTTAAAAAAGAAAAAACAAATTTGAATGGAGCGCGGCATAACTTGAGCCACAATATCTAGTAATTGCATAAATCCACTTGTAAAACTTTTTAGGTCTCCTCAGATAACTTAAGGGCTGTAACTTGTAAGAACATCGAGAGGACACCGTCCCACAACCCCATATTTTATATCTAGTGCAGTCCTCACTGACCAACCAATTACGTGTCCACATCAATGACACAGTAGAAAATGGACTTTCCCTGTTATTGTGGTCCCTCTCCATCTATGCAAAGAATCTCCCCACCGCCTTCTTCTTTTTCTTTTTTTCTTTTTTAGCTCTATACCTGTACTAGTTAAGAATTAACATTTAAAAGACTTATTAAATTTATATGAATATATTAATGATGTGTTTTTAAAATCGGTTGAGAAAGAATTTTATTCTTAATTAACGTAAAAAGATGCATTTTATTATTAAATAAATAAAAACCTTTAGCGTAAAGTGTCATGGTTCGAAGGTGCAGAATCTGGACTCCCCCTCAGGCGTGGTCCCTCCCCTTCCTACCATAATTTATCATAATCACCACAATGGTGGAGCTGACTTATAATTTGTTTGTATGTTGATTTTTTATTTATTTAATTATATTATTAAAAATGATTATCATAATTAATTTTTCAATTAAACAAAAATATAAGTTTTAGATAAAGAAAAATGATTTTTAATTTAAATATCAGAAAATATTTTTCATAAAGAAACCAAAATCTAAAGTGGAACATTATATATATATATATATTTGAGACACAAACTACCATGTAAATCTCCATGAATTTCTCTTTCGGGACCTAAGGTAGGAAGTGGGAGTGTCCATGGCGTGTGTGTGTGTCCATGGTGGTATAGCAGCTCAACAATTTGTACCAATTCTCAACAATGATTCAAGCAATTGAATGCATCTTCCTCGATGTGATCCTTACCCTCCAAACAGTAATCATCTCTTGCAAAGTTTAGGGCGAATAGAAAGGAACATGAATCTCGACTTTGCTTTCTAGGATTTTATCCCCCAGATTTTTGCTAAAGAATCTTCCGAATTTCAAGTGTGGTAATAGAGGAGTTAGTGAAAATGATTTTTTTTTAAAAAAAAAGAAAAGTGGCCTTTTTTATTCTCTCCCAAAGGACGGTTGAAAAATGACCCGGGGAGATAATGGGAATATAAAGCAAATACATCCCCGGCGATCGAAGTTTTTTCTATTAAAACATGCTCTATCCAGGGCATTACAACTTGTTGATCTGGACGTGGCCACTTATTATTTAACGTCGGGTCAACCTTCGTTAGTGGTTGCTGATGGGCTCTTCAATAGCTGGTGTTTCTCTTGGAGTCGATGGTCTTCAAGAGATTTCCTTAATGATCTCTTTAACTGTTGACAACTCATCATGTATGTGATCGAACAGCACTACCCACTTGTGGTGGCTCCGAGTTCATTTAATGGATCATAGGCCAGTAGACCTTACTTTCAGAGACACTGATTTTTGAAAAAGAGAGAGAGGAGACTCCTTTAATCATTCTCTTTACAACTCTAAAAATCCCCCCACCGCTCGATCTTGGATCTTTGGGAGGGTGGGGTTGAGGTGTAACGACAACAGAAGAAACAGTGCCTTTGAATTTCACCCTGACAAGTAACACCTGAGATCCATGATTTTCCACTCACCGCACACTTCTCGGTCTGACCCATTTGAAAAGAAAGTGGTGTGTGGTGTGGTCACCTTGCATCGAAATGGTCTTTCATAAAGTAGTGCGTCAGAATTCAGCTTCAGTTCGGTCAAAAGAACCTTGAAAAGAAACTCTAGATATTTTATATTCGAGGTGGAGCCCCGTTTTGGTCAGGATATAGCCAATATTACAGCATCAGCAAAACATGGATGGTGAAACCCTCCAATGAAGCTGTAGCTTCATTTTTGCTTGAAAAGAAGCCAGATTTTCCTTCCGTTCCAAGGCCTAGCATCCGATATCATGGCCGGATGAAAAATTGTTTCGGAGTCATTCACACTAGTGGTTGGTTTCGATCGATAGTTACCAATTATTTTGGAGTCATCGTTTCGATCGATAGTTACCAATTATTTTGGCTATTCACAAAGGGAAGATTTATAGATCCACTAAACAAAGTGACTTCCCATCACAACTCACTGTATCTTTCGATGTCCATCCATGATTTTGTAGAGTTTGCTCGAGCACAGGTAGATAAACCAGTACATTGCATAGGCTATGTTGCGAGTTGTGTATATATAAAAAAACTAAACAAAAGAATTATTTGGGATTCTTTTTTATATTATTTTTAAATTTCATATTATAGATCAAATCTAAAAACTCATGACGCCATTTATTATTTAGGTCAGATTTTAAATTAAATTATATTAAAATTAATTTGGTATGGCCATACAAACCTGCCAAATCAAAATGACAACTTGAATAATTACTAAAAAAATAAAATATATAACAATTAAAAAATTAAAAATTAAATTTAATACAGTCAACAATAATAAAATATTTTTAATTTTTTCATAATTTCTAGAAAATATTTCCAGCTCAAATTTAAAAAAAAATACTTTTATAAAAATTAAACTAAATTTTTTTTATTAATTTTTTTTTTGTTAACCATCTTTTGTAATAGAAAAATAAACACAAGAAAATTTAAAAAATAATTTCCTAGAAATCAAAGTCTTAATTATGTTTCTACTACAAATACAGACTATATCTTATATTACATTAATCTCCAATCAAGTTTTATAAACTAACAAAAACCTTTAAAACTCAGAAAACATGAAAATAAGAACTACCAACTCCTGAAACAACTCAGAAAAGGATACAACGACAAAATAACAACTGAAAAAATAGGCATCATTGTAATCCACAAGATGGCATGGTTGAAAGACCCCAGCCCTTAATGTACTTTTAATTGTAAGGTGATCCTTACGAGTTGTGACAAACAAATGGAAAATTACGCACGACTCTACTAGGTGCGATAGGAAATATTTATTTTTACAGTTGAGCTTTATATATATATATATATAAAATATAAAATTATTTTTTTTAGATAATTTTTAATGGTTTTAATATGTTAATGTTTAAAAAAATTATTTTAATATATTTTTAATTAAAAAGGAGGCAATCTACTCCAACAAATACATACATGGTGCCCAACGAAATTGAAGTACCAGTGATCTAATGCAAAAGTTTGAGGAATTAACAGATTACAGGCTAGTTAAGTTTCAAAATAATAGTTTGAGTCATGTTTTTGCTATCGTATGAAACATATAACAAGTTATACTTGTAACAAAATTCTTTTCTTTTCTTTTTTTCATTTTTTCAATTTCAACATTCCATTATATATTAAATAACAGCAACAGCCTACCTCTGCCGCCCACAACTTTTGGAGTATAGCGTGTCTCTTCTCGTCCATAACTTGCTTTCCAATTAAAATGCACAAATTTAAACCCAACCTCGACCCATGCCTTTCACTTCAATTATTTCGCCAATAGATCTGCGATCCAAGATCAAAATTTACGGTACAAGGTTCCTCGCTGAATAAGAATTTATGTTCCTGGGTATACTAACAAGACTTTTGGAAGTCTAGCAACACAATCAAATAAACAGAAAAGACAGAGAACATAATTATACTATTTGCTACTTGTACCAAAATAACTAAACACGGGCAACAGATAACAAAGTACCATGACATCATGAATGACAAGCTTCACAATGAGGAAGCTGGAAGTACTAGTCAGGGAGCTAACCGCACAATCTTCCAAACTAGCTTTCTGTCAATTTCTTGAGGAATATACTGCAACCTGTAAAAGAGCATGCATATATTAACCATGCAGTTAACTACCATAAGACCATTTGATATCCAAAACTCTCTATAATTATGAATACTTTTATACTTTCCAAACCCATTTTTCTCAATACTTCACATATATATATATCTCATAGTATGCAAAATAGAGTACCTTCCTGTGAGAATTATATTTTTTTTCCTGGAGAAGCCACATTCCTAACTAACATTTTTGTAAAATTGTGATGCAGTCAAGCATTCAGCAAAACACAATAGACAACAAAATATGATATGGGGGATTGCTAAAAAACCTGCTCCATTCAATGTTTGCATGCAAATATAAATATGCAGCACGAGAAATGAGATGAAACTAACCTGTCATGTAAACGAGACTGCTGTCCTTGCCAAAACTCGAAAAGTTGTGGTTTAAGCCTGTACCCTCCCCAGTGTTTAGGTTTTGGAATCAAACTTCTGCACTTAGACAACAGGCAAAAAAACACTACATTTTATTGATACTTGCTCTTAAACAACCATACCCACTTAAACAAGAAATTGCTAACCACCAATCTTAAAATCCAGAGTAATCATTTTCTTTCAAAAAAAGGTAGCAGAAATAGTCTTGTGTGTAATAATAAACTGAGTTATATTACAGAATCGTAAAAGCTAGTTATTTGAAGCCACTCAAAGAGGAGAACGAAGAGAAGTGCAACTTACCCATCAGAATATTTTTCCTCTAATTCTTTGTATGTTTGGTGCAGAATATGCCGTCCAGGGATTATAGTACTCTGAAAGGAGAAAGAAGATGATAAACAAAGCTCACACCAATATTTTGATGTGTTGGATACACTCTGAAAAGAATAAAAGAAACCTGCTTGCTAGCTATTGCTCCAATTTGACTCCCTCGAGGACGGCTATGAAAGTACTGTTCTGATTCCTCATCAGGAACTTTCTGCACAGATCCTTCCACTCGTACCTAAAAATCACAGTTATCATGCGTTTAAGCAACAGACCCAACATGAAAACAGAAAACATTTTCTGCATAATTCTTAGCATGTTTCATGTTTATATAACTGTATATGGACTTTAGAACCAGGCCTAAAGTGGAGTGGAAGGATAGCCTAAATATCATGCAATATAGGATAATGGTTAGCATAATTCATTGTTAACTGATGGTCATACTTAGGCAACAAGCATGATTGATGGAATGCTAACATCATGCTTAACATAATTCATTGTTAATTGATGGTCATACTTAGGCAACAAGCATCATCGATGGATTGCTAACATCATACTCTTGACAATGGCAAAATATGGCTTTTCCTCTCCTACCTAATTCCCACAACTAACAATGCAGCATTGTTATTTGGGACAACCAGTTATGTCCCTATATACAATGACAACAGACCTACTGCTATAGATACTCAGCATGTTTGATAAAACTAATTAAACTGCGTGTGAGCAAATTGTGATGCCATTTTGCAGCTGCTAAATATTTACCGCAAAAGGAGCACCAGATTCAACATGGAAATTTTGAGGTAAGTCCACAAATTATTTGAGATTTAATCATCTGAGCTAACTTTAACTAGAAAAGAAAAGCTACCCCGTGGACAAATGGAATAACAGAAAAGTATGTGAAACTACAGGGTCATATTTTTTTTCAAATCTTCCAAACAGATGTGACAGAAAAAAACATGCAGAAAGACTACAGCACAGATCTATCAGCAGGCAACTAAAACACAACCCAACAATAACGGTCACCGGAAAGCACATGAAACTGAAAACCAGTGTCTTTTTTAGTTTCAGTAATCCTTAAGAAATTACACTTTTTGTCCAATCTCACATGTAAAATAGCCATCAAAGTTGTCTACTAGGTCAGTATATAATATAAGCTCACATACAGCATACAACAATGAATATGATATAAATAAAATTCCTCCCACCATCCTTCTGTTGGGTGAATCCTCAAAAAACCCCTTCCCCCAAGAGAGAGAGAGAGAGAGAGAGGTGATGCTTGGAATACCTGCCGATTAAGACCATCCCAGTAGAAGAGGAGTGATGCTTGGGGATTTTCAGATAATTCATGCGCCTTTTGACTTTCATAATTGGTGTACCTGAAAAGGGTAAAATTTTCAGCAATTTTTAAAACCACGAGCAGTCATGAAACCACTTCTAATCTCACTATTGCCACCAATAATAGCAGAAGAACACTTACCAAACAAACCCATCCTTGTCAACTCCTTTCAACAACACAATTCTTGATGAGCTGTTGCAAAAAGTCAAGTGACAAGTGATGACTGTTAGATAAACAAATACCATACATGAATAAGGAGTCATCATATAGTCATTCCAGCATCTTTACAGACATCTGACAATGTTGAAAGAACATTTGATGTGCAGATCTTCCACATAATCATTAATATGATTGAAAAATGACAATCAATTCTACAAAACAGCCAGCTATGCATTTTATAAACAGAAAAAACGTAGAACAAGATTTGAGCAGCAAATCCTTTCATTTTCAATTCATGAGAGAACTGAGTTAGTTTTAACTGAGTAGCAAAATTTAAGAGTAAGAGATGCTTTAGACTTTTTGATAATACCAAACAGAGACAACACTCTTCAAGAAATGGAGAGTAACTCATCTACAACTTCTGTTAGGATTGTAAAATCACACATGACAGCTGAAAATTCAATCTGAGCCCACTCGTTAATTTATTCTTTGTATAAGCCTCGAGTCTTGGTAGATTGTTCTACTTAAAGCTTAGTAGTCTAGAATTTGTAGAATTAAGATACCTAACAAATCTCATGTAATGGTATCAATCAGGAAGGAGGCTAGTTTTACAAACGTGTCAAGTTGTTAAGCCATCTATATGAGATTATGTGATGCAATCCTGACCCAAGGAGTGATGTCATGAAAACATTGGGTCCTATGCCCAAGGAGATCTGAAAATGATGATTGTAGCATTAATTTCTTTAATTGCACCGAGGAATGTATGGAAGAATTATTTATCTTTTTCATCCATACAAGCCCAATAAATCTTACCTTTGTGATCCAAATCCATCTTATAATCAAATTTTTTTTATTAAAAAAAGACTTTCTAAAAGTACCATAAACAGCACCTGCACCAGCCCTAAGAACTGGATTTCCTTGTCTAGTTCCAACTCACATTTGTCCTTTTTACAAACTCCAAAGGAGCCAAACCACTCCACATAGTTTTGTGCCTTTGAATTGCCTGTAAACCACCTAAAAGAGTTCCATGTACTTGTGCCTACAACAAATCTGCGGATTTATTTTGAAAGTCTTATATGTTACGCGGCAATTCAGTCATTACTTGGAACTCCCATCAAAAATGTTGCACAAGCTTCAAAGTTTCCATAAATTACAAGGGTGGATAAGTATCCTTCTGGGTCCATAAGCTCCCTCTTCAAATTCAGATTGAAGAACCCAATTAAGAAAGCATACATGGTCTAACATTCTTTACAGTTTACTGTGTCATGAATTTAGTACTTCAGAAATTAGTAATACAAGAGTATTCTGAATTTAGATGTAGAAGTGAAACCATATCACTGTAAATCAGATCACATGAACCACTAAACAAAGAAGCAAACAATGCATCCAATCATTACCCTCAAAAGTAGCATGCATGTTAACTTGGATTGTAATTTAACAAACTATCAACAATGAATAGCAAACGAAGAGCAACATACGGTTTTCCATCCTTTCCAACAGTTGACAGGGCCATAGCATTTGGTTCCCTCAACCCAGCAGTCAATGCTTCGTCAAACCATTTACGAAACTGCAAGATAGAAAATGGCAGACTTAGAATACAGCAGAATAATTTTCCATTGATTGTGAAAGACCAAGAGCAGAGATTGGGAGAGGGAAAAACTCTGAAAGCTATGTGTTAACAGTTATGCTGTCAACTCAAGCATCTAAGGGAAAGAATACTTAAGTAAATGGCCAACAATAGTGTTCATACCTGATCAATGGGGTCAGCTGCCACCTGCTCCTCAAGCAATTCTGGAGAAATATAGTTTTGTCTGAGAGCTGATATATCAATTTGTAGAGGCTTTCCAATCCTGACACACATGGAAGTTCCTGGATAAGGTGGAAGATGCAGCTTAAATTTGTCCGCAATAGATGGTGGGACAAATCTACCCCCTAGAAAGTGGTGTGGACCAGTAAATTTCTTTGCGCACAATTTTGGAGCAGTCAAAGAAACCTAGATAATACTAAAGTAGTATCAATAAGATGGTTTGAATATAATTAAATTGGATTATGTTTTGGAAAATTATCTGCAATCTTTCAAATTATTGAAGTGGTAATAGTATGATACAAATGTCTCCACTAAAAACATACCAACATATCAGGCTTAACTCCCTCACCGCTAACATCACCCTCTTCAACATGCCATCCAGATGGAATATCCACAGACACAATTACAGTGGATTTTTGGTGATTTTGAGCAAAATTACACAATTGCACCAGCTTCTGGATTAGGTCATCAAAAGGTGGTCTTGGGGAACCTGAAAAATATTTGAAAATGTTGAAAGTCAGATTATAAACACGATTAAATTCATGTCAGAAGTAAGAATTTATGTTGAAAGTCAGATTATAAACATGATTAAATTCATGTCAGAAGTAAGAATTTTGATGTATGATAGATAAAGAAGTTATCCAGGCAAATTATAGAATCAAATAAATAAAACAATTGAGGTTTCTAAGCTCTGATAAGTTGATTTTGCATGGGGATGGAACTACATATTGCACTGGAGGACCATGGCACCCCTGATTTTTTAAATTTCCTAATTTGACCCTTAGGTTGTGTTTGGTATGGGGTGAAAAATTTAAAGGAGAAATGTTGACTGGCTGGGATTTAAAGGTGAAGTGTTAAAGAGTGTAAAAAAGGTTAAAGGATGAAGTCTTAAGGACGCCTGGTGGGATGTAGAAAAATTATGGATAATAATGAGTCCCCATAAAGATAAGATCAAATTTTAAATTAAATAGAATAGTAAAAGATTAAATACTTAAAATTTTGGTCTAAGATAGAAGGAGATGAAAAAAAGAATATAATAGTGTTGAATTATATATGTAGAAAAGAGAAGGAGGGGGGGGCTGCAAAAAACCTGACATGCCCCCTCAAAATTTATTTACCCCTCTCCACACAAGTTTAACATTTAACCCCTTTTTTGAGTTAAATTTTAACCTCCATTAAAAATTTTCCTCCCTGCAAGGGTAATTTTTATCCCCTTTACCCTCCTAGCAAACATGTACTTCGTGATGTTTCATATGAGGAGTGCATTTGATGGTACACCAAAACTAGCATATTTTCTCTTTGATCCTTGTTTAATTTTATTAATTTCATGTTCATCATTCACATTTTTATGCCAGCCCTCAATTTATATTTTCTACTTCCTCACTCTAAGCTGCTCAATTAAATAGAATATCAAAGGAAAAATAAACCAAACTGTAGCAACTTGAAAAGAACTATATTTCAGTATTGCTACAGCATTTTGCAAATCGAGCATTAGCATAAAATCTTAATACACTTCACATAAAGAATGCATAACAATAATCTCAAGTTGTTGAGACACTTATATGTATACACAGTCATAGAAAAATCAAGAGATAGTTTGCACTAAGACAAGTAATTACCATGGAATGAGAACCCGAACATTGCATCTACTAGAATGTCAAAATCTTCAGACAAATCCACAGGCAAATCCTCCACTGAAAGGAAAGGGACTGACAGTGATTCCAACTACCAAAAAAAGCAACATCGTAATGGGTCTCCAATGTTATACTATAATTTAAATACAGTTCAATTCAAGACCAGATGAATACTTTACCTGAGTAACAAGACCATTATAAAGAGGTTTTTGAGTCCGTTTTGGATAACAAACGGAAGGTTTGTATCCAAAATGATGCAAGTGACGAGCTGCCACTAAACCATCACCGCCATTATTCCCTGGACCGCAGATTGCAAGAACACGACTGTATTCGCTAGGTTTATACACCTTTGATTCACAATACTAGAGGTTAATAACAATTTTATTTATAAACTCGATTTCATAGAAATAATAAAAATTTGGCAATACCTCGGCTATTGAAGTAGCAACACTCAATCCAGCCAATTCCTAAAAGAAGAACAAGCAGCAAAATGAAAAATTGAGTCTGTTAATAATAATAATAACAATGATAAAAAAATCGAGATAAAGATTGAGAGTGACCATCAACTGATCGACGCTGAAGCCGAGCGGGCCCATGAGAATCTCATCGACTTCAGCAGCTTCTCGCTGAGTTAGGTATGATATGGACTCTGAATTTTGCATTCTTGCGGTGGTGCTGGATTCGCTGAATTTTGAACTAAATGAACGAATTGTACGAGCTGCACAGACTGTGGGACACCAGATTGAACCTAGAAAATCCTAATAAACAAACAACAAACAAAAAAAAAGGAGTGTGATTACAGGCTGTGTTGGTTAGTTATGTAGAGATGTGCCGGTTTGAGAGAGAGAGCGAGCGCTAAGTTACCGAGGGAGTTTTAGAGAGAGAGCGACAGGATTTGTAAATGGAAAAGGAGTGGTTATGGTGAGAGAGCGTGGGAGGAAGTAATTGAGATAGAAATAAGCATGTCATTGCTCTACTGCTACTCTTTCGAATCACCATCGTCATTGTTATTGCCCGCTGCCCACATGATTCTTCTAGAATTCCCTGATGGAATCGATCCTTTGCTTCGATCGTTAGCACGCTAGCGGTGGTTTTGGTTATTTTTTAAATATATTTTATTTAAAAATATATTTAAATAACATTTTTTTATTTTTAAAAATGAGTTTTGATATTAATATATTTAAAATTTTAAAAATACTAGATTAATATTAATTTAAAATAAAAAAATTAAAAGTATTAATATTAATTTAAAATAAAAAATTAAAATATTTTGAAAACATAAAAATAAATCTAAATTAACGAAAAACCAGCGTTGCAGGTATTTTTTTTTTCTAGTGTTGTGGATAGAATTAAAAGTTCATTTCTATTGTAATTGAAGAAAGGATTGGTAGTATAGATTTTTTTTATTATTATTATAACATTTTTAATTGAGAAAATAAAGATGTTGTGTTTTATTAAATATTAAAATAAAAGGCTAATTTTTTTAATAAAAAAGGATAAATAGATATACATGTCAATATTTAGTCTCAGAAGCTTTTTTTATTTTAAATATTTTATCTTATGGATTAATTTTAAGAGCAAGTAATTTTTATTTTTATAGATATGCAATGTAAACGTAATTTATTTATATAAAATAAAAGATAAAAGATCAATTAAAATATATTTTAAATCATTATGAAATTAAAAAATATCAATTACTATTTAAAAAATATACACCAAGCATTTTTTTTAAAAAAAAAAGAAATATGGTATTAATTAAGATTTTTTAAAAAAGAAATATGGTATTAATTAAGATTTTAATAAGAAAATAATATGAAGTAAAAAAATAAAAAATAAGAGAATTTTTTTAAAAAAAGTTATGAAATACTAAGCTTTTGTTTTGTTTGCACGATTGTTTTTTTATTTCAAATAAATAATAAGTTATTTATTCTTACAAACAACATGTCTTTTTTATGATAAAAAATTAAAGATTAAGTTTTTTTATTTTAAAAACCTATTTTTTAAAAAATTTTCTACTTAGAAACACCCAATAAACTACTAGATCAATTTTTGACCCCAAAATAATATTTAATCTCTATAAAAAATTACAATTAAACATGTTTAAAAAATTAAGGATCTTAATTTATTTTTTTTATACAATCAAAGGGTATAATTATCTCTAAGCTTGTCTTAAAAAAACAAACTTACTAATATTAAAATTAACTTTTATTATTATTGAAAAGTTGTTATCTGAATATTTTCTCTCTCTTTAATATTTTGATGACTCTTTTTTTCTCTTATCATATAAAACCTAAAATGAAAAAAAAATAGATTAAAATATAAAATTAAAAAACAACAAGGACCAAATAAAATAGATAAATCAAAATTTTAATGAGAAAATTAAAGTTTTTTATGATAATATCCAAACAGGGTATGTTTTGTTTGTTTTTATTAAACTTAATCTCTTTTATTATAATTTTTTTTAACTAACAACAAAGTTTTATTTTAGAGAAATGATCTTTAATTCATGATCGTTATATTCCTCAACACTTTATGTGCAAAAGGGCAAGTGCATGTTCCTGGACCAAGTTGATTCCTGTTAAGGTGGTAAGCTTGGTAATACCATTATAATAATTAGAATATGAAGACATATATGAATCAACCTTTAATGTGCTACCCCCGTAGTTAAAGGTGGAAAGCTACTTGGACTCTTGTTACCCCCGTGGTTAAAGGTGGAAAGCTACTTGGACTCTTGAGACCAATAACGGGAGACTTATGGAGAAGTAAAGCGTGGTTCTTAGGGTGAAACAGAGGGCAGGCGCAACTCCAAGATAAGTAAATTCTTGGAAGAGTGGTGAGTTCGTGATCACATTGAAATACTCAGTAACTGTCGCACTTGGAAAAAGAAATTTTCGAGTGACTGTCGCACTTGGAAAAAGAAATTTTCGTTTAAGGAGGTGTTGTAAGCTTTGGTGTGAGGCCTGAACAATCATTCTAGACCGAGCATGATTGATATGCTCGAAGGGGAATATTGTGTCCTAGAGATAAGTTTTAACACTCTTCAAATGTGATGAAGTAAATTATTTGGTTAAACTGATCATTTGAAGTGAGCAAAGGGATGCTTGGGTTACTTTGGTGATTGAAAGATTTGGCGAGTATCTATAAACTTGACCACAGACGCTCTCAAAATAGTAAGTTTGAAAGAGCTGCAGAATGCAAGCTTGTGCTGGAAAAACAAAAGGACAATTGCTCATATAAATGTTAAAGGGGGTGATTGTTGAGATTTTCCATTAATAGACAACAAATTATGCAGCCTACCCTAAAAAGTAGGGTTACTATTGCCAAAAGGCTATAATAGTAGTTGCACCAACCCATTGCCAAAAAGCTACAATAGTAGTTGCACCAACCATTAACAAAAATGGTGCAACCTATCTGTTGTTACCATTAGTGCCATGATTTATGACCTCTTGTTTGTCATAGAATTGCCTATAAATAAAGGCATTATTTGAGAACAAAATGAGTGTGAGAGTGCAACATGTGAGAAGAATAGAGAAAAAGGAATTGTCAAAAGTAACACCTCTACTACAACGTGCAACAGTTTGTGTAAGCTGAGAGTTGAGTTTGAGTAAATGTAATCTTTTTCCATCATATATTTGTTTTTTATTTTTTTTATAGATATAGATAATTTATAAATATCATGTCAATATATTTAATTTTTTATGATTAATTATCAATACATTAGCCATAGAATTCTTTAAAATAATGTACTTCCACCGAATCCATATTGTGGACGGCAAAACATCACTTGGTGACCGCATACCTGATTTTGCCATTTTGGCATATTGAATTATTTGAGGGAATAGGATAGCATGTAAAGGGTGATCAGACGGGAACCGTCAAATATGGAATGTGATGTTTAGATATGCCGGCAGCTCTTATCAGGAGGTGCGTTATTGGACTCCTCATATTCATTAAAAAATGATCCCATGACAGAAAAAAAGTTCTCTCCCATCTAAAAGAAAAGGATGTCAATAATTGTCCAGATCAACTACATATTTTTAATTAATTTTATAAATTTTAAAATTAACAACCATATAAAAACTAAAATTATAAGTGAATTCTGTCAGAGAACATGGCTTGGCTTGTGTAAAATTGAATGGCGAGCGGGCTCGCTTTGCAAACATAAACTAATGGATTCAGATAAAGCCACGTTACTTATCAAGTAACCAATACAAACCGTGCATCATCGTCTGGAAAATAATGGCTTGGATTCAAAAAATACCAGTACACAGGCTCACACAGAAGAAGGCAGCAGGTAGAAACAAAAATAAGAGCATGTATGGGGGTGAAACTGTCAAATTGCATTAAAAAACTACGTGTCGGCACTGGATTAATATCATGCGAGCTCTGGCTAGCCATCATACACTATTGATCCGCTTAAAGTGAATCGATGACGCGCTAAACAAGCGCCACCATTATCTACTTGTCTAGTAACATGTTTTGAATTCTGTCAATGAAGCTCAGCATGGTTTCCAAACCCTTTTCATCTGAAAGAAGAAGAGAAATAATTGCCTGTTAGTAAATAACAATGATAGAAATGTAATAAGCAACACGAAGAAACACGAGAGATAAAAGAGTTGTTGGGTCCCTCGTCAGCAATTAAGACTTGGGATTTACACTTGAATATTTTAGATCCAAATCATGCGAAGGATGCACTTAAGATTCAATGATTGACGGCGATCTATCCCTTATTACAATAGCACAAGATGCATTGAGCCTCCTGTTAGAGCAAAACAGAAAGAAGGGTGATTCACATTTCAGTACTCACCAAGTCTTGGTATCGTATGACCCTTAGGATGATGAATCACAACATGGTCTGCACAACATTTCAAGAGTTCCATTCCATATTGCTTCAAGAAGTCCGTCTCCCCTGCAACAAACAGGCAGGATGACATTAGCAAATATGTTCTTTCTGAATTCAATTATATACAGGTTTGTTTTATATTCTTTTCACAATGATTGTTAACCGTTTCTTTTATAAACAAGGAGCCCGAAATGCCTTATTAGTACATATCAAAGCTGCTAGAGGAGTAATGGCAAAAGATATGGAACTCTATACTCGTAGAAAGAAACAATAAATGGAGATAAGATACCTAAAAAGTGGAGGGATGGGCATTCAATTGGGGAAGCATATGCTTTCTCAGCCAGAGATGGTGACTTAAACATGGCTCCTCCAATTATTATCAGAAACTTTATTTTGGGCACTTTGGTTAGAGCCACACCCTGCAAAAGGAAACAGCAAACAGCCCAATAAATCATCTAGCATTATTATAATTCTATTAATAAACTAGAGGCTGCCAGTGACTTGTATTCATATTCTCCTTCCCAGAGATGTCGGGTTTCGAGCCTCTCATCTGTAAAAAATAAATTATAATTTAAAAAATAAAAAACGAGCAACTTCATCTAACCGTCGCTTGCAATCCGGGAAGCCCAGCCGATAAAATTGCGCCCTGTATCATATATGCACATCCAGTGAATAAGTTACATGAATATATTAAATTAGCCACGAGTAAAATGTAAACAACAAGAATCATTACAGTTTTCTGCATTTTCTCTGCAACCAAATAGAATCTTTATATATGTGGAAACAAATAAAGAACACAGTTTTTCACACACCTGAGAAAAGCCAAGTAGACCATCGAAGGGTCCGTTCTTGATCATGAAATCCTCGATATAAGCGAGGCATTCATCAAAATTAGTGTATTCATTGAATTCCTGGAAGAAAACACACCAAACATCTCTTCAAATTAAAAACAAATATACAACAAAACAAACCGAGTATCAAAATCAAACCACAGAGAAACAATATAAATTTATCCTTTTACATATAAAGATTATTCGAAAATCAAATTTCTTTCTTTGAACTTTATACAGTTGATGCATAAGGATTTGGACCTTGTTAAATTGGAACCACTCATAATAAGGAGGGTCAAAGATTCCTTCCACATCTGATTTTCCTTGGCTAGGAAAAGGGGCATCTAGATAAACGAGATCGAGCATTTGAAGCACTGATTCAGGCCACTTGTGCACTTGTTTCTTGAGAATTTCTCCGCTTGTTCTGAATCCATGAAGACATAAAAACCTGGGCTTTTTAGGAACCTCAGCTTCACTTCCCATATTGCAAAGTTTGGGGGCAATCCTCTCTCTCTCTCTCTCTCTGGGGATTTTTTTATAGGAGAGAGAAAGGCTGTGATACCTGTGGCTATGGAGGGCAATAATTTATAGCCAGACATCGCGTGTTATTTCTGCGTTTACGAAAAGGGTGTGGCGTTGATGGACATGGATTGATGGAAACTTCCAAACAACGCGTGTAATTTGTTTGACAGTGAAAGTGGTTTCTTGGGCAGCGTTGGATTCCTCGAAGATCAAACTAGTGGATGGTGGAGGATGTGCGTCAGGCATGACTAAAGGTTGTGATCCATGGGTAAATATGGAAATATACATCTTAGAGCATCTCTTTGTTTCGAAGAGTCAAATTGATAAATTTGTATTTTAAATAGTATAAATATAGTTTTTTATGTATATTTTAATAAAAGAAACTATTTGAAAAATCAATTTTATTGGAGTATAATAAATAAGTGTTTTATTTAAAAAAAAAACTCAATGTCATTTTATTACACATTACTGTATTTAATTGATTTATTTTTTTATTGACCTTGCTTTATTGGTTTTTACTAAATATATAGGAGCACACTTGGAGCACATGAAATAAACATTGAAAAATTAAAATAATATTTTTATTATTATTTTTTACTCTTCTTTTGCCACGTCCCTTGGAGTTGCACTTAGGTTACTGTGCATTAGAGAATTAATTATCACACAGGTTCCAATTGACTTGACCACGTGAGGAAAGAAAAACAAAAAAACAGAAAGCCACCGAAAAGGAAAATCAACGACGAATTTAAGACGCTTTTCACCGCAGAAAAAACTAGTCAATTACCCGTTTTAAAATTAATTTTTATCAGGAGAGAAAATTATTAGGTATCGTGATAACATTTTTTAACATTACAAAATATTAATTGAAAATTTAAAAATTAATGTGTGAGTTTACAAAAATAAAATAAAAATTTAATGAGTTTGTAAATCATAAAAAATATAGTTGATGCTAACTAAAAAAAAATATAAGTAGAGATATTTAATTTCGTGGGTATTTTAAAATTTAATTATATATTAATAAAAAAGAATTTTTATAAGAAAAATATTAATTTAAATTATATAAGAAAATGTAATTGTGTATATTTCCATACAAGACGCTAATATTATTTGAAAATAATAATGTACCTGGATAATTATTTAAATATTATTTAAATAGATTTGTTTTTAAAAATCTAATTATAAAATGTGAAATAAAAACAGAAAGAAAAAAATGTAGAGCTAGGCATGCATGGTCTAAAAAAATGGGTTTGCAAGCCTGGCTGTGAAAACCTAGACCCCCACCCAATGTTTATATATTTTTTTTAAGAGTGTGTTTGGTATTGCGATAGCTATTGTGATTATAATTTAAAAAAATTTGTTTTATAAAAAGTATTTTTAGTTAAGGTTGATATTTTTTTTTTTAAGAGTGTGTTTGATATTGCGATAGCTGTTGTGATTGTAATTTAAAAAAAATTGTTTTATAAAAAGTATTTTTAGTTAAGGTTGATTTGAAAAAATAGATATTTGGTTAAAACTATGGTTGAAATTGAGGTTAAAAAAAAGTAGTTTAATGTGTTCGGTTAAAAATACTTTTGAAATTAAGGCTATAAAATAATTTTAAAAAATATATATTAATATTGATGGTTTTAAATTTAAATATTGTAAAATTAATTACTCCTATTACATCATGAAATAAATAATACTTTATATAAAATATTTTTTATTATTCTATTAAATTATTTATAATTCCATTACATACAAAATTTATCCGATAAAAACTATAGTTTTCATAATATTTTGAGCGTGTAATAAAATTAAATAAAATATTATCAGGTATAAAATTGATATTATAGTGCGAGTGAATTTAATTCACTATATATTAATTTTTCAAGAAAAAAATATTATTCACATTACAATATAAATTAATTTAATTTACTTTAAACTAGTTTTTTTTTTAAATATTAATAAAATTAACAATCTTTAACAAAAAGAGTATGTGAACAGTGCAAGTGAATTGCAAAGTTCACGCGAACAGTGCAGTGCATTGTTCGTTATTTTTCAAGCGAACAGTGCAGATCTACTGCATTGTTCACATACACTGTTCACGCTAATTAAAATTAGCGTGAACAATGTGCACAAAGCAGCAAAACGCTGCTTCTTCTTTTCCTACGTCTCGGATGCGAAAAAACATGAGACCTATATATAGTAAAATACGTTTTGTTTTTACCAAACAATTTACATATGCGTTTTAAATAAAACGCAGACACAACCTCTTTGTCAAACGGGTTCTAAATGGCGGACGCTGCATCACCCATTCGAGTAAATGATGCACATTTGTTTACCATCCTTTTCAATTATATGAGGTAAGGATTGGGAAAAAAAAAACTGAAATATTAAAAAAATATATTAAATTAATTAGAATTTTTTAAAACTAATTGATTTGGTTTTATAAGTTTAAAATTTTTAAAAATAACATTGAATAAAAAAAAGTCAAACAAAAAAAATCAAGTCAAACCGAAAAAACTAAAATAAATCAATTTGAACTGGTTTGTTAATATAACCAAACCCAACTAAAATCAATCAATTTGAATATTTTTCAGTTTTTTTTTAAAAACCAATTTAGTTATTTTTTAATAAAAACTAAATCAAAATAAAAATATTATCTATAATATAAATTGGCTCAAGTACATCCAAAGTTTTTTATTTCCAGTAACCTAGATTCTAATCATCTTTAACCCAGGCATATAACAAAAATCTAAGCCTTTATAAACCCATTTGTAATAACATGGCATGTTATAATTAAGTTAGAAACTCAAAAATTGAATCAGATAAAATAATTTTTTAGCTTTGATATATTTTTTCAGCATGATTGAAGATACAAAACATATCCATTAAGTTCTCTCAAAGCAAAATCTATAGACATCATAATCAAAATTATAATAAATAACTTTATTGTATGTTCATGGTCATGAGATGACTGTATATGGTCACGAGATGATTGTACGTGTAGGTTGAGAATCAAAGCCAAATAAATAATGCACTTTAGTGTTCCAGAAAAAAAAATGTTATGGATGCACATTAAAACAGGAAATTTTATAACAATAGTTATTTTATAAATTTATCTGGAAAAATAAATCCAATTAAGATAAATTTTAGATGAAAATATTTTTAACACTTTTATAGTTTGTAAATTTTCTTTTTTTCTTTTTCTTTAAAATTATTTTTAAAAATAATTAATACGTGGAATATAAAATTTTCGAAACTCGCTCGTAAAACGCCACTCCCCAATTCTTCGAATTTAAAAATTCGCGCAAATCTCCGGCCCTATTAATTTGGCTTCACCATTCAAATTTGCTTCAATGGAGGATGGTTTGAACCGAAGAGGCGGTTCTTTTTACAGAGGCGCTGCTCCTTACAGATCAAGGTATTTTTTATTCTCAAAGTTAGGGTTTATGATTCCTTTATTAATTCTTTTCAAATGTTTGTAGAGAAGGACTTAGCACGAGACCCGTGGCGAGCTCCGATTAAAAACAATTGCGGATTGACCCGATCCATTTGGATGTGGACGGTTAGATCACTGGCCTACGTCACCAAGTTAGGCAATTAAGAAACGTAACCTCCTCTTTAATTTTTATTTTTTTTTATATAAAAACTGTTGACCTTGCTTAATGAAGGCAAAGCAATTCCTCTGGAAAAAAGCGGACGCGTTTCTGTATTGTTGAGCTAATATTTTGCACGAGGGCTGTAAAATGGAGTGATTTATTAAAGATTAGATTTTCCAAACCCAATTACATAAACAAGCCTGGCTGTGTTGCAAATTTGGGCAGCTCCACTTGCTGTTTCTCCAAGCCATGTAAGATGTTGTTTCGGGGTTTATTTTTATGACATCTGTTCCTACTGGTTTTGTATCGGCTGGCTTTCCCGTGCAATTGAAATGTTAACTGTGCATGCCAGGAAGATTGAGTCGTGGAGTGAGAAAAAGACCGTTAAGGTTGTATCGAAGACCCTTAAGTTCTATGATCTTTGCTCATAGTGGAAGATGTCTGTGATTGATCAACTCTGGGTTTGTGAAATTGTTCTTTCATGGGATTTTACAAAACTGTTGTCAATTTGTTATTGGACTCTGGATATTTTATTGTATTTAATAAAAGAAGAAACAAGATAAGGTCCTTTCTTGGGTTTTTTCCCAGTGAAGAAGGAATTATGGTGGATTGATTGCTTTGAAGGCTCTGAGGAAGTACATGCATGCCATTCTTGGCAATCGAAGCCAGGATTGGTCTGTGTTTGTTGTCGTATGGAATTTGGGCACATTTCCTGCAAAAATAAAAACTGCTGTTGATGATTTTTCTGTGTTTATATTGTTCGCATATTTTTGCGATGAAGATCTTTCCATTTGAAATTTAACATTACCATCTGATGTGGTCAGTTTGAGTGCAGAATTTTTCGAAGTTTCCTCTGTTGTAATGTTCAAGCTCCAATTTAATCATATGGTGTAGGTGGCTCAAGAGATATAATCAGAAGCAAAATATGAGAAGGATTTCTTAGAGACTCTGGTATATGCTTAAACCCTTATTTTTTTATTTTTTTTACATTTGTGCACGCTAACTTCTGCTATCTTTTAGTTTTTGGTTTGCTCAATGTTGCCACTCCTATGATATAATGATTTCTTTTTGAATTGCTAGTCTTCTAATTTCAAACTTTTTTTTAATAAAAAAAATTGAAACAAAACGCAATGGCCGTGTGAAATTTTTAAAGGGCAAGGAAATGGTGGATAAAATTACTGAACTTTAGAGATAGCGCATTATATTGTAAAAGAAGAGGACAGTTATCTGCCCGTAACTGAAAATACTGATTCTCAGATACAGAAAACAACTTGAAATGTTGAATATTTATTTTTAGGAAAGGAAATGGATAGATGAAACATGGGTCCAGTACAAAAATCTGCAACTGCCTTCGGAAAGCTTCCTTTGAATGACAACAGCAAATCACTGATGAAAGCTCAAGCTGGTGTGAAGAACAACCTTAGGAAATTAAACAAGAGTATCATCAAGAGTGGTGGAAACCATATTGTTCATGTGGTTCCTTTTGCACTGTTTTGTTTCTTGGTGGTTTATCTGTGGTCCAAAATGTCTAGAAGATGAGGTCTATTGAGCACCGAAGAATCTGTTAAAGCAATGCCCATCCTTTGGATGTATCAAGAGTTAAAATGCAGGTTCCATTGTAAATCTTCCCAGCAACTTCTTCAATTTTAATGCGACCCTTGAAAAATTCCCTATAATTGTAGTTGAATGCTATATTACTTTTGCAAAAAGAGAATATTACTGCATATTTTCCTCTTGTTTCTCATGTCCAAGAACAAAGCATTATTTCATCAAATTTTCTGTTACAATTCAACTGTGCCCTATAATATAAGATTGTAAAATGCCAAGTGAACAAATACACTAGCACTTGCAGGCAATTGAGTTTGGCTGTGGCTTGTTAGTGGGACTCCTAGTGGCAATTTGCATCTTGCTTATCCTAACTTCATTGAGAACAATTCTCGCCCACTCTGCAAAATAGGTTTCATTGTGACCAACTCTCCCATTTTTGTAAAACTTAAAGCAATCTACATCTTGTTGAGGAAATGGACATTCCTTTTTGTCCAGTGGATCCCACCATGCACCTCGGTGATTCATGCCAGATTGGTCTGCCATCCAGTGATGTGCGTACTGACCCACTCCGGCAAGCTCTAACCATCCTTTAGGGAAGAACTCCATCACACTACTGTTTCTGTCCATGAAAAGCATGTTTGTCAACTGAGCACCATGTGGGGATGCAACGACATCGGTGTAAGTCATTACTCTGACCTGAATGATGAACACAATTGTTAAAAGAATGAGCTAGATTGCAGCAACAGGCATTTCGAACCATCGAGCTTTTTATTAATTCCGGTTGGCTTATTGCTACTGTCATTGCATGTTGTTTAGTAAGCATGTACAAGAAAGAATTTCAGCAAAGGAAACTTAATGATCAGTAAGTTGCAAAATGTTCTAAATGTTCTTCATTCGACCAATCGGATGGATATATAGAAGTTCGATTATTATGGCATTCGCTTGAATTACTTCTGCTCCCAACCTAACCAGTTACTGCCCGCAGGTGTCCCTGACTAAGCCAGAGATTTTACCATCAAGATCTCTAGCATTTGTTCATAAGAAATTGAACGCTGGATAATTTGATTTCTCAGGAACAATGAAGGGGCCATGTCAGTAATATAAGATGAGTGTAAGAAAGTAACATAAGATGAGTGTTGTTTTTTTTTCATAGAGAACTATGTATGTTAAGTGTAATAAATGTATCGATATCTTGGGTATATTATGTTTTGCATGAATTCTCTTTGAAAATATCATCTTTTTTTTCAGTGTAAAAATAGTAGGAAAAGAAAGAAAATTTTTGGATCCAACAGAGTAGAGGTTTCAGACAAACAAACCTGGTCGCAGAAGCTTAGATTTTCTGACTGAGCTACCTTGAATGTGCAGCCCTCCACCTGTGCACACTCCCGTGCAAATATGTCCGTCACAGCGCTTGCATTCTTGAATGACCTCGAACCTCTCCTCATGAGCAGCGTCAGCCTTATAATCGGTTCACCTCTTTCATTGGTCTCTTGTCCCTTGCCTTCAGGGCTTATACCGCAAAATCTTCTAGCATTACATCGCAACAAATCGAAAACCTGAAGCTTCCTTTCCTTTCCCATACTTCCCTCGTTATGTCTCATCACAACTGCCTTCTCAAAGCAGTACGGCCCATCTCCTCTTTCAAATCCCTCAACTTTAACATCTCCAAAGTTAGCTTGCATTAGGTGTTGTAGCCATAACCCCATTTTAGACCTCAACTCTCCCCAATGGAACAGTACCCATCTTGTAGGATTCAGGCACTTATTTTTCAAAGACCAACCAACAAAGGGCGCCATACCAGTCAATCCATGCCACAAATTGCCATAATCATAGAATGTGTCTGACACAAAGGTCAAGCCCTTCATGAGTGTGGCAGAGTCTGGAAGAGCTTCTGGCCAAACCAAGGCATATGAGTTCCTGGTGCCGTCTGTCGCATGACTTCCCTTGATGCATAGAAGCCGCCCCTTGGACATTTGTGAAGGGAAATAGAGGTATTCAGCTTCGTTCGCCTCATGGGTGTCGTTCAAGGAGCTCATAAACCAAGTGTTCCCCTCCATGGCAGTTTCAGCGAACCTCAGATCTTTCAGGGGTAGGAAAGTGACTGACTCTCGAAGCTTTGAGATCAAACCGTCACTGTTGTTGGAGATAGAAGGACCAGCGGAGGCGTCAAGTGCTATTCCTTTCCATTTGTTGAAGAAAGCCCGTGAAGTAGCAGTGGGAGAGGTAAAGAAATAGAAAGGGGAAGCTTGCAAATGCACAAGTACGGGAATCAGCAGCAGTAGAAGAACACATGTGAAGATCTTGTTTGAGTGACATGAACTCTTCTTTTTGGTAAATGTTTTGGTGGTCTTTTTCACATCCATACCTAACTTAGTTTTGAGATGGAAGTGGTGGAAACCTGTAGCCTTTTTTATGGGTTTTTGTGAGGAGTTGAGCTCCCGAGATTGAAGTGGCCCTGATAAATAATTCTGCTAATCGTGATTGGTCAAAGGTTAATGCATAAAATATAGATTGTTCCCGCTCCAGGTCCGGCAGTGAGGGTTATCAGCTGCTGTGTACTATGTTAGTTGATTTTTTAGATATATATTAAAATAATATTTTATTTTATTTTTACATATTAAAACGATAAAAGAATATAAAAAAATTAAATTTTTATAAACCAATATTTTATGGAGCACTCCCAAACATGAATGGCAAGGGCGTGGGCGTTTAAATATTTATTGTCCATGATGTCATGTTCCCATCTTGCTAATTAGCTACCGACCCTTTGTTTGCGAAATTATAACGTCAAGTTGCTTGCGGAGGAGAACTAGTCGTGAGAGGCTAAGATTAGTGTTCCGAGGGATAAGATTAAGACATAAAAAAGAAGAAGATTCACTTTTCCAACGTCCAAGCCTTATTGAAACCACATCAACTTACTTCAGACATAAAATTAAAGACAGAACAAATAGAGGATGTTACGGATCTACATTCCTGTGTCCATCGAACCATGCCTCCTCAGCAGTTGACGTTTGGAAACAAAACCTGGGGAGCTATTGTTTATAAGATTTTACGCATCGAGATCCACAATTGACGGTGGCACAGAGTTTAGCATTTGAGACGGATAGCAGGAAGGCAATGCCAATACATTACAATCCCGAGGGCATCAACTGTTGTTCGACTTCGACATCATTGCTTCTCTGGAGCTCAAGGTGAAGAGCTCTTTTACACAGCTCCTTAGACAAATTAGTAAGGGCCTGCAATTTACTTCCGAAACAGACTTCGAAAAGCAAGGAACTAATCCATGCAATCTGACATCAAAAAATTAAATCATAATTGCTCATTGGCACTATTTACAAAATTCTGTTCATCAAATTTCTCAGCTAATCAGTCTAGAAACATCATCGGAGTTAAATCGAGAACATGGCTACTGAAAGAAATTACAGTCATATTTGATAAAAAAGAAATGACACCATATTTACCAGCTATGATTATGTTGCTCTGTAACCATCTTCGCCCAGTGCCCACTGAAAATTGGAGTTACGGTGTGGCTGTTTCAGATCTTCTCTCCCAGCTCACAAAACAGTGGAGATGAGCTTCGTTAGTGGTGTTAATCTGTCAGCAGGGTCAAAATACTCTACACAAATTGTTCGCTGTGATGCTAGATGATCACTCTGGCTCTATTGGGCCAGTGGGTCCACATCTGCTCCTCTATTGCTCATATTCGTCCTGCTCTTTGACTTGCAGGTTTAACTATCAGATGGAAGCTGATTTGAGTCCTCTTCGGGACAGCCAACTCTAACAGGTGCATTTGCAGGTTGGGACGAAGTTTCTGCAACTTGATTCTTTGTTTTTGACCTGATGGACAGTATCTTTAAGGTGCGCTCTGGGTAGAACAAAATCCATGGATGCCCTGGGAAGACACTAGTTAACAGTCAATTTAGTCAGCGGAACCAGCAATAAATTTATGAAAAACTCCACTTTCCACCATTATAGTGTACAAGAAACTTATCAAAGATCACAATGCATAAATCGAGAGAGTTAACAAGAGCTCGGTGAAAATGGATTTGACAGTCACATTTGCGGACAGACAAGGTTGCATGGACTGTAAACCTAGGACCTCAAGGCCGGGAATTGAGGACTTTCTACTGTACCTAAGAGGAGTTACTAGAAATTGAGATTAAATTGGAAACAAGCAACCAAGAAGGAAAACTTAATATCACACGAGGGAAACTTGCAAAGAATTATTAGGTTTTTTGACACCTAAGGATGCATCACGCACCATCAATCTTAATTTAAATGGCAGCTCGCCACATGAAAGCACGGAAGCTGAAAATTATTCTTTCAGCCAGAGGGGTTAATTACTTCCCAGAGATGTAAAGACCTCTGAGACAAGTATACATTAGAGATTTCGTCGAGGAGATAAACACAAGCAATCACCTAGAAAGCTTGTCATCAAGTTGCTGCTAAGCAGACAAGGAACTACAGAGTGAGGTTCCCTTAAAAGGCAAACTGCCACTCATTAAAGAAGCTGTCACTAAGTAGTCCAAGTCCTACCCATCTAGTTGGATAAACTAGCAAAAAAAATCCCAGTGCCACAATACGAGCAGACATGCGAACCCAGAAGAGAAAACAAAATGCAATCATATGTCCGTCGTCTTAGTTCATTGCGTCTCAGATATTTATCAAGTACTTCATCTGTGGTGATCCTGGCAGATACATCCCTTGTCAACACCCTTGCAAAAGATAGCGTGCAGGTTTAGATATTGACTCTCCTATCCCATTGTGAAGATCAAGCTGGACATTCTTGATTGCCTCAACCAGCCTATAAGGAGTCAGCTTGAAATGGAAGGCTCACGACCAACAGAGCATGTAGGAAGACATTAGCACTCCAAATGTCGACCTTCTCAGAATAGTTTCCCAGTGGAACATCAGGGACAACATACGCTGGGCTTCCAGCCAAACCAGATAAGGTCTGATATGCAGGAGAGTAAAAACGACATCTCATATGCATTAGATAAGCTTTGAGCACATCATTCAACTAATAATTACAAAAGGAGATTGTAAAGAGCATTTGATCTTAGTTCTGTGTTACATCGCACCTCGTCTACGGAAGTCAATTCATACAATAACATTGAACGTACTATTTATCTGATGACATCACAAATTAAAGAAAACAGCTTGCTTTCTCAACCAACAAATCATACAACAGACACCAAGTTATTTCTCCCTCCTACATTTCCTGCATTAATGCTTTTCAACGAAATGCTCTGATGTCCCCGTGTGCATGTCAAAGATTCTTCAATTTTGCTCTATATGCTTATTGTTGCATGCATAAGTTGCCGACGCGAAAAAGAGGAAGTGATATAAAAGCTAGCACTGGAAACAAAATTAGCGTTCTCAAAACAGATGCAGAATGCTTCCCATCTGAAATTCTCATGGCCAGGCATAAAATATATGAAAGAAAAATGATAAAAAAAAAAATCATGATTTAGCATTTCTTAAAAATAAAAAAAATTTAAAAATAGTTTTTATATTTTTTATGCATCATGGATTTAATAACAAGTTTATTAAATTTATGAAACTTGACATGAATTTCAAAAACACCAAAAACCAATTTATTTATTTTTAATATAAAAGATTATAAACTTATAGATAAAATATATTTCTATATTAAAGAAATATATGCAAAAATATATTTTACCTCTAGAACAACTAGATTTAACTCATAAAACTATAATCCATTCTACTGAAATGGATCTGCTTTAACCAATAAATAAACCACTATTATGAAATACACAATATTATCTTAGCAATAATCAGATAAATAAACAATGTGGTTTATTTTGGATGGAATGTACTAAAAATAATATTATCATTTCTATACACAACCACATCTTTTTATTTAGATTTTGAAGTTTATTTATGATTTCTAGTAATTAAAAATTACATGATGATTCCAAGTATTTTTAACAATACAAGAATTTTTTGTTTTTTCCAAATACCTAGAAATCATGATTTAGGATTGTGATTATGATAACGTTATATACATGCACTAAACAGCGATTAAAGTGGCTTTGCTTTAGTTGGAACCAGCTTACATATCATTTTAAATTAATATTTTTTGTTGAGAAATGGTGAGAGAAGTTTAAGGTTAATATATAAATAATCAATATTTTTAGTTAATATATATATATTATAAGAAATTTGTTTGATAGGATGCCACAAACTCTAGAGCAGTCAGGCAAATCTTGAAAAACCATAACAAAACTATATAAGTTTTAACATGTGAAGGAAATTTTTTTTTTGTGAAATTATGATCTATTTATATTTATTTAATTTAAAGAGTTTTAAAATCATATTGCATGATTTTTGTTATGATGCATATCTATGCTAAAAGAAAAGTTGAGTCAGATAACTTTAAGGTGTGAAAGAATTTTAAATCTTCTTATATCACTAAGAATAAATAAAAAGATATATCTAAAATTTTTTATATTTAACGGCTTTAGAAGATACTCACAAAATAGGTTATCGAATAGAAATAATAAACCTCACGGTTTCATTAGCAAGCTTATCATTCAAAGAATCTAGTATGAGTTTGTTTTCTTTTTTACTTATTTTGTTTGGGGATTGTATACTAATTACTAGGAATTTTCACCCTAGACATAAACAGTTTTCTCTTACTTTATTATTTTTTTGATTGGGAATTAAGCTATTATTTATGACGGGTTTACAGAATAGCCTTATGATAAGAAGAGAGATCATGAAAGGATATTCTGATGAAAAGAAATCCCAGTTCGATCTTGAAAGAGCCTTCCTAAAGGAAAAGATCTGATGCTAATCTTGTAATGGTCTTTTGATAAGATGAAATTTAATAGCGACCAAAACGATCTCCCAATAAGTGAAGAGATATGATGATGATGATCATGAAAACATCTTTTGATATGAAGAAATCTCATATTGATCCTGAAAGCATCTTCTGATTGGATGAGATTCGATCACTATCTTAAAACAATCTTCTGATCGAACGAGATCTGATGGATGCATGCCATAGTTGTAAAGCCCAGCATGGCAAGCCCAGCTTTTATTTTATTCTTCAATATGCTAGCTGTATGATTGGACTTACTTTGTGTGGGCTTTACTATTTCATTCCTTCATTGACACCTTGTCTCAATTTAACATTAGGTGTCGATCGAGCCACCACTTGGCTCGCCATGGCTAAGACCTTCTTCGATAACAAATATTGAGTAGACTTGGGGTGTTAGCTGAGAAATTCAAAGCCCATAGCCAGCAATTATGAAAAGAAGCTAGTCACGAGGCTGAATGATCGATTGATGTCATGAATGAGAGGCGTGCCTGTAGTTCTTGAAGGAGCAACCTCCCAAGTGGCCTTTACCGGCCAGTAGAATTATAATTGACAGTCGTGAAGAAACTTCTCGGGAGAATCTATGTTTTTTAGTGACATGAGCCTACCGTCTCTCGTCACAGATTTGTCACTTCTAATGCAGGAAGGATAATGATTATTTATTTGCACGGCAAGCTAAATATGAGATTATTGAAATCACTTGGCTTTCTCGCTCGGAACACCGAACATGCACTCCTCAATCATGCTTAAAGGTAACTTCTTTAATCTCATGATAATTATGCGTTATCTTTGTTGAAGTTCTTTGTTTAGTTAAAGTTAACTGTAATCTTTTTAATAATTTTATTTGAATCTCTGCTTCATAGAAGATGATTATTGTTTGTTTGTTTTTTAAATCTTTTGAGCCGCAATTAAACTATTATCCCGCTCTAGCGATTATCTTGAGGCGTTCGATAAATGAGCCTGTTCAAATAGCACTTATTGCTGTTGACTCCAGGAAGCACATGCATGGCCAGCGATTGCTGTTGACTCCAGGAAGCACATCATGGCCATAGAGGATTAATTATTAAAGATAGTGAAATTGGTGAAACATATTTGATTGTCTGTCGACAAAGGTACAATGCCATAAGTGTTTATGTAGCCATTGCTCGAGAACATCATCACTTAGGTTCTGACTGCTACACATGCAATTAAGAAGAGGAAGCGTGGAAGGAGCTTATTTTTTTTTTATTGTACTTAGATTCGCTTGTTAGCCCAGTGTTTTACCTATTTATTGTGTTTGTAGAATCTTTAGTGGGTCATCAGATTAGATGTGATACATATAAATTAATTTAAATATTTATATAAATAAAAAAAAATATGTATTTTCAGTTTACAAAGTATTTAGTTAAATAAAAAAAAGCATGTATTTTCAGTTTACAAAGTATTTAGTTAATTATGATATATATAAGTTAACTTAAATTTTAAAATAAAACATCGAGATTTATAAGCTAGTAATTTTAATAAGATTTTTTTATATAAGCATCTTAGATTTAAGTTTTAAAATGTATGCTTGTTATTTTCATGGTATTTATTTATTTATTAAATTTATAAAATATTTAATGAGTTTGAAAATTAATCATGATGTGTATAAAGTAACCCAAACATTCTAGATTATTAAAAAAAATAGAAAGAAATATGGTATTAAAATATTTAGTCGAAACGGAACTATATTAGCTATATGATTAAATTTAATTTATTAATTATAATATAAAATCTCAATAAGATATTGTATGAAAAAAAATTAATTTCTTTTATCTTGTCCATCTTGACTTTGTATTATATATATATCTTTCATAACCTTTATTTTAAGCAGTTTTTTCTTTCCAGGATTATCTAAAGCCTATGCTTTTTTTTAGTCTTATAATGTTATTGAATTCTATTATAGCTAGCAATTACCAAGGCATATATTTTCTTTTTATTTAAAAAATGAGACTTCGAAGAGATGATGTCACGTACTGGTTTCAAGTAGTTATGCTCATTAAAACACGTCAACATATCTTTCTTGTTCAATGTATATATTGAATATCTAGAGATTGAATTTATATGATTTTATCGAAATCTTCTGGTACATTGTACTCAAAGCTTAAGAACTTAAGGAATGCAGTGCCAGACAGGAAGAAAGTAAAACTACAATGTTACAAGTTTTAACGTGATTTTACGGATGGATGATTGATTGAGGTCATTTACGTTTGTACCCTTTCACCCTATTTTTTAATGTCCTCTAAACGCTATCTTAGATTGAAATAAAAGGGATATTGGATCCCCTTTTTTATATTACGGGCTTCGATAGTTCAATTGACGGAGAGTGGAACACGTGTGCTACTTCTGTAGGCCGGAGAATTTTCTCCGCTCTGGACCGCAAAACACAACGATTTTAATCCCCGCGATTAGGCTAGATGAGTAGAATTTTGGGGGAGTCCAAAAGTTACATGGGGCACGTCTCCTGTCTCTAGAGATCTGACGTGGGTAAGACGTGTCTGAAATTGTGGTTAAATTATATTTTTTTAAAAAAATAATTTTATTTTATTTTATTATTTTACAAATAAATTTTTAAAAATAAAAAATATTATTTTAATATATTTCTATTCATTTTAAAAAAAAAAAACAAACTATTATTTAATATTGCACTTTTCTATTCAATTTTTTTTTGAAAAACAAACTATTATTTAATATTGCACTGAAAAATTTGTCAATTTAAAACTAAATACTAAAATGAATAGTTGAATTTAGAAGAATGGGAAAGTGGCTATGTGATTTTCCCAAGGAAGTGTGATTTGTTTTATCTTTTTGGTGTTTTGTTTCTGGTCTTGCATTTGTCACGAACTGTAATCTCTAAGAATCATTATATAGTAAGGTATACATTTTGTTCATGTAGAAGAGATGATCTCGGAAGGATTTTCTTCGAAGAAACAATATGATGATAGAACTTGGAAAGAGTATTTTCCAGATAATATTCGAGATAAAATGTGAACAAGGCAGAGGAGACAAAATTGAATTCCAATTCCAATGAAACAACGTCAAGGGAAGTGGGGGCGCCAGACTTTCTTGACGAAAGGAGTAGTAAATTAGGACTTTTTTTATTTCTTTTTTGTGGCGAGAGAGTAGCAAAGGGGGAGGGATGTCTGGTGGACGAGATCTGACTGGCTTCCTTTCGTGGACCTATAGCGCACATTATTCTGCTGGGTCAACAATTATTGATGATTTTTGTTTTTTATAAATTATTAATTTAAATTTTATTTATTAAAAAAATATATATATATTAACTTTAAAATTTACAATACATACAAGTTAATTCAAATATCTACATTAAAAAAAACTGGATGACCATTCGCCTTCTCGAAAGAAAAAGAAAATAAATTCAGTGAATAAAGTTAAATTGCTTTTCCAGAAACGAGGGAGGCAGTCACGTGGAGTATCTATTCAGAATAGACGAGAACAATCATTGAGGCCGCTGTACGGGTGTTAAAAAAGAGGGGATAAAAAATAATTCTTTAAGTAAATTTTTTTAAAAATAAATTCTAGAAAAATAAATTATTTTTTAATATTTAGTAATATAATAAAAAATAAGTTTGGTTTTTTTTTAATATTTAGTTATATCATAGAAAATAAACTACAAAATAATTTGCTAATATTTTTTTTTTCAAGTTTATTAGAATAATAAGGAAAAAATATTACAAATTAAAAATTAAAATTAAATTAAAATTAAAAAATATAATTATATAAAATAAATAATAATCAAAGTGACAAATATCAAATCTAAGAAATAAAAAAATAAAAAATGAAGAAATTAAAATAATAATATTAATATTTCATAAATTATTTCAAATAAAATAAGTAACAATAAAAAAATAATGATCGAATTTGATAGATAAATTTTTTTAATAAAAAATAAATAATAATTATAAAAATAAGAATCAAAGTTAATATACAAATTAAATTTTAAGAGATGAAATTAAATAATAAATATTCAAAATAAAAAATATATAGCAATAAACAATTTGAGGACCAAATTTGATATAATCAATAAATAATATAATATTTTTAAATTTTTAACAACTTCAAGAAAGTATTTTTGACCCAGGTTTTTCAATAAAATATTTTCTTGAAAATCAAACTAAATATAAAGTATTTTTGACCCAGGTTTTTTAATAAAATATTTTCTTGAAAATCAAAGTAAATTTTTCTTTAATTGAAAATATTTTTTATTCACCAACTTTTTTAATAACAAACAAATATAATAAAATTTAAAAAATAGTTTTTCAAAAATTATTTAAAAAAAAAACAGTGCCTTGGTTAGTTCCTGCTTTCAAAACTAATTTTTATTTATTTATAAGATTTTAAAATATGTATAAGATAATTTAAATAAATATTTGCAAGTATCTTAATAATTTAAACAAAAGAGTGAAGGTTTTTATTTTTGATATTCCAAACTTTCATTTTTTTATTAACTGTCTTTATGAAAACATATTTGTTTATTATTAGCATGTTATATTTAAGAAAAAGCTGTTATATATATATATGGGGAGAGAGAGAGAGGAGGAGGAGGTTGCAGGCGGTGGTAGGAAGAGGAGAGGTGGGTGGCCACAAGGAGAGAAACGAGGGGAAAAAAATAAAGAAAAGAGAATAAAAAGGATCTTTAGGTCTAAATTGGGCACTGGTAGCCAGAGATAACTGGTCACCAATTAGGAGTTTATTTTACAATTATAAAAATATCTTCACACTAGAAGGCAAAGAGTGTTCATCGTGCCACTCGAGTGCCTCTAGATTTTCTTTAAAGACGGCGTACGATTTGCTTGAAAATGTTTTTAATCAGAGCACTCGTGCTTGGAATTTAGAAATCTCACAGTTGGACGCACTTTATGATAATCAGAAAAGGGAAGGGAAAGAATAAGTAAATTATCAAACACCGAGCATTCGTCGATCTGGTGATTTAATTTTCGGCTCCTTTAACACATTTGCTTGGTACAGTCATCATGTCAAGTTGACGCCATCATTGGGAGTCAGATAAAGGAAGTTGCTAGTCCACCTGTTCTATTTGCTGGCATTGGTCCACGTAGAAAAGTTTAGCTCCCTTTGTATACTTTTCATGGTTTGGATTTTTTCTCTTGTCCTCTCGGATTCTTCATGTGATTAGGGTTTGATTTTTCTAGATACGATTTGGAAGCACAGTCAATTGATTAATTTGTCCGGAAGCATATTGTTATTTTAATTATTGGAAACAAAACATAAAATACCCAAGATTGTACGGACAGAGCCAATCCCACGTCACTTCTCACGATCTTTTAAGGTAGCAATTACCACGAGGATAAAAACTGAAATTAGGACTGTAGAAGAATAATTACAGTAAGAGTAATTGTTAATTAAGAATGTCCACGATGGTAGAAAAAATGCAAACATTAGTTTTTAAAGATACTTAAATCACTGATAAATTTAATGATAAATTACTAGAAGAATTAAAATTAAAAAAATAAGAGAAAGAATAAAATAAATAATATTGATAATTTGGGGGTAATTTTACACTCCATTCTTGGAATGGTAATTTATGTCTTCCAGTAATTGAACCAGAAAGAGAGGCTTAGTTGATTTTTTAGTGCTTTAAAAGACTCATCACTCACACTTACAGCGAGATTCATCCAATCATTCTCATTGATAAATATATAAATAAAATCAAAGGAAGAGGCTACATGATTGTTTTTATTTTTACCTAAAAATATCTTTGGCTTGAAAAGAAAATATGCACGCACCGAGATGGTCGGTTTAGTTTCTTGTTTTTTTGTTAGCTGTGGCAATAAATGCGGGCCCTTACAAAACAATTTCTTGTGGATGTACTGTCTACTGTCTAGCCTGTAATTCGCCAGCTCAGCATGTACAGCCTATCTCAGCCTAGTGGTCACGCCACTGACCGAAAAGGAAAGTCGTACAGTCCCTTTCTCTCGTAACAATACGTACGCCGTGGAGTATAAGCTTGAAAATTAGACGTGTTTTCACTTGTAAACATTATTTAAAAGATTTTTTTTATTGATGTATGATTCAGACCGACTTGAATATGTTTTTGATTAATTTTATCATTTATAAAATTAATAATCATATAAATTTTAAATAATTATTATATTAACGATTATAAAGCTATAACTTAAAAAAATAAAAATTAATCTTAAACTCTTACTCTAACTTAAAAAAATAAAAATAAAAATTAATCTTAAACTCTTACTATTATCCATGCGACGTACTAAATGATTGATTTGCAGAGTAGCATAATATAATATATTTTACAGCGAAAGCGGAAAACATGATGCTTGAAGTTTTCACTATTGCAGAATAGATATTTTTAAGAAAGTGGAATTAACAAGAAGCCAACGACTATATATTCAAATTACTGAATATATTAAAATGCTTAGGTATTTCGTTGTAGCTACGCTGATTTTTTTTTCCTTTCTTTTTTTCAATTGCAATCTTCAATGGACAAGTTAATGACAAATATGTGAAAATTTGTCAAAGATGGGAAAATTAAAAAAGGTGACCCAGTATAAAATTCAAGGAAAAGGTTCGTCTTAGTCCTTTTACATTTTCTTTTTCCTTGAATGTCCTGCTAGTTTTTGTGATTTTAATTTTTATACAACTTTTTTTCATTTTTAAATTTTAGTTCATATAATTTTTTTCATTTTTAAATTTTAGTTCATAATTTAAGAGACAAGAGAGAAAATTATTAAATTTTGATTAAAAAAGAGCAAGTCATTAGTTAACACCAATTCTATCTATTAAATATATTAATTTTGATATTGACAAGCTAATCTCATAAATTAAAGTTTGATAAAAATTGTTTTGGATGTCAATATTATTTAAAAAAACATATTAAAACCAAGAAAAAAATTTTACTCGGTTTAATCATATGTTTTTGAATCTTTTATTTTGTTTTTCTTTTCAGGTTAATAAATTATTTTTTTATGCACCGAGGATATTTATTATAATAACCCTAAAGGGCATAGTGTGATGGCAAATAATTTGAATCTGTACAACAAGTTTTGAATTGGAGTTAGAACGTGTATTTCTTATAAAAGTTTAGGACAATTAGAGTTTTACTCGTTTATCTAAATTTATAAAATATATTTTTTAGGAAATGAGATTTTCTCAGATAAAAAAATATATTTATTATAACTTTCATATGAAAATAAATTAAATATATATAATAAAAAAAAAATTCTTTGATTTTTCTCCACTATAATAGTAGTTATAACATAGACAAACATCTGCAAACAACTCTTTACTTGTATTATTAAAAAAAAATAATAAATCATTTATCAGACAAGTATATCCCAGTCGGGAGGCTCTTAGTTGGGCTTTTTTAAGTGGGTCATGTATATTTAGTCGCATAAATTTATGCATTTAGTCTATTTTTTTAATTTAAATTATTATTATTATTTTTATTTTAAAAAAGATATCTATTATCATATATTTAAATAGAAAAATATATTCTCATTTTAATATATTTTCTTCTCATAGTTAAAAAAAATATATAAAAAATATTAAGTTAATAGAAAAACAATATAAAAAACACAAATCGCATTATGACATTAAACATGATTCTACCGGTAGGAGATAAAGTTGCCGACATGTGTGGACAATAATATTTAAATGTGCGGAGCATGTTAAATTCTGTAGGTTGATTAATTAATGCTCAGAATGGACAGATAAGTTTATTTTAAAATAAAATAAAATAAAACCTTTTGATTTACAAACAAAACATGGCCGATCAGAATCAGTCTGCACTGTACACTAAATTTTACAAGGCCAACCATCGCCTGTTTGCTTCCGGACAATGTACTTTCGTTTCGCCGGGCACCTTTATGTTAGGATGTCCTTTCGGAATAACAAAAGATATTTTTCTACGCGATCCTACGGGTCATTTTTTTATTTATTTTAAAAAAAGGTTTTATAATTAAAATTTATATTTATATAAAAATAATGATTTAAATTCTATAAAAAATAATTTTTACCATATTAATGATTTTTTATCTATTCATGTATTTTTTTTATTAGCACCATGTTTTTTAAATAAAAAATAACAACAATAAAAATAAAAATCCTTAAAAAATCCAGTTATCTAAAACAGGCAGGGAAAATACATCTCTCTAATCAAAATTCTATTTCCTTTTTAATATATTTATTTTTTATTTTAATATATATTTTTAATTAGAAACATTATTTTTTAATAAAAAAATTATAATAATCTCAAAATCAAGTTGTAACAAAGGAATATTAAAATACAAACTTCGTATTCTATATGTGAATGAAGAAAATAACTAATTAATGGGATTAAATTATCTATGAAAATATATTAGAAATAACAAAAATAAAAATTTGTTTTTGTTAGATATTCATGAGCATGTTTTTAATTTCTTTTGCTACTAGATGTATAATAATTAAAAATAATAATTATTAATGTTACTATAAACCTTTGATGTTGTTTAAAAATTGTGAAAAAATTAAATAATAATTTAAATTGTTAAATGAAATGCAGTATCTTGCTAAAATCTTTCCACTCTTCGAGTTTTTTTTTTTTTTTCAGGTTTAGGTTATAATTGACGTGGCTGAAATCGTTGGTTGTAGACTTGAAAAATGACGAATTATGTCAAGCTTAATATTAATTAAAATGATCAATTTTTACAATTTAAAGTTTAAGGAGGACACGTATTTTTAACACTCTAAACTGACGAATCTCGTCAAGTTAGCCAGTAATTATTTGACATCTTAGAACTAGTGCAGATGATCAGTAATAAAATTTGTTAAGTTCAAATGACAATTAGTGGTGTTTTGTCAACTTTCATATTAATCAATTAACGTGGTTACACTTGTCAGCCACGAGATACTTTAAAAAAAATAAGATGACCGAATTTTTTTAATATCTGATAATATCATGAAAAATATATTTAAATATTTAGTTATATTATAAAAAATAAGTTAAATACAAATTATTAATATTTTTTAAAAATTTATTAAAATAATGAATGAGAAATCTTACATATTAAAAAATTAAATGAAAATAAAATTTAAAATAAATCTAATTTTATAAATTATTTCAAATTAAATAAATAATAATTAAAATAACAGAAATCAAATTAAAAAATTAAAAATTTAAAAAATGATGAAATTTAAAAAAATAATAAATTATTTTAAATAAAATAAATAACAATCAAAATAATAATGATCAAATCTGTTAGATAAAAAATTTTAATTAAAAAATAATAAGATAAAAAAATAAAAATTATAAAAATAAAAATAAAAATTAAATCAAATTAAATTATAAGAGATAAATTTTTTTTAAAAAATTAAAATAAAATATATAACAATCAAAAGTTTAAAAATCAAATTTGATATTATTAATAAATAATATGATATTTTCAATTAAAATATTTTTTGTTTAAAATAAAAAATATTTTTAAAAAAATTATGTTAATTTGTTTGATTGAAAATTATTTTTGATTGGCTAATTTTTTAATGAAAAATAAATATATATTTTTTTTAAAATCATTTATAAAAAAATATTTTCCATGAAATAAATAATATTTTAAGATTGATGATGTAAAATTCTAGAAGACAATTTAGTAAATATGTAAAAAGATATTTTTTTTAAATGAAGATCTTAAATAAAATCTATTAATTAATAATTAAAATGCAGTAGAATTGTTAAAGACATACCGTTTGGTAAACTGACGTTTCCAAATTCCCAGCCACCAACGTAAGACGTTCGGTGACATGCGTATGAAATGACGTCACTGAAAAAATCATAGTATACCATACCAGTAGAATTAGTTTCTGTAGAAAATTACGATTAAAACAGCTGCGTCCCCCGAGAGCATATTTACATTTCAAAAGCTGTCACCTAAAAGCATTTAGAGTTGGTATTTCGCACAGTGGTGCAAGGAATTTTTTTAATATTTTTTTATTCTGAATTAATTTTTATGATATTTTTTTAAATTTGATATTAAAAATAAAAAATATTTAAAAAAACACAATTTTAAAAAATAAAATTGATAATGATTTTTTAAATAATGAAGATATATATATATATATATAGCTCCAACGCTAGAAATAATTTGGTGAACAGTAACCTGGACCTCCAGTAACAGGCAGTCCAAAATAATATGCCCATATTTTTTATAATTCTAACGTGCATTTGGACACCGTTTCCTGACTGAGCTAGATTTGGGTGAGAACTTCTTCTATTTATACCATTTCTTGCTTGCCATCTTTCTCCCCAGCGCTCTCTCTAGTTTTCTCAAAAGTCGCGAAGAAAAATAGAGGTGCATTTTTTCTTTAATGGGCACAATCAACAGAAATGGTGATGATCTCCATGATACCTTGTTACCAGATGATCCAGTCAACTACGATGTCGGTCAAGAAAATCAAGACCCGCTTGCATCTAGAGTCTGGACTGAGACAAAGAAGCTATGGGTAATCGTTGGGCCTGCTATCTTCAGCAGGGTGGCCACTTTCTCCATGAACATCATCACCCAAGCTTTCGCTGGCCATCTTGGTGATGTTGAACTTGCTGCAATCTCCATAGCCAATACTGTTATTGTTGGCTTCAATTTTGGACTGCTGGTATGCTATAGGAAATTTCGCTTTCAATCTTGCACCTTTTCCCTTTTTCCTTTCTATTGTCTAAACTTCTTAAGGTGGTTTTGAAAAAAAAACAGCTAGGAATGGCAAGCGCTTTAGAGACTTTATGTGGGCAAGCTTTTGGTGCAAAAAGATACCATATGTTGGGAATTTACATGCAAAGATCATGGATTGTTCTATTCTTCTGTTGTTTCTTGCTCTTGCCATTTTACGTTTTTGCCGCTCCACTTCTTAAATTCTTAGGCCAGCCCGATGACGTCGCAGAGCAGTCAGGATTGGTGGCTTTATGGTTGATACCGCTACACTTTAGCTTTGCATTTCAGTTCCCGTTGCAGAGGTTCTTACAGAGCCAGCTAAAGAATCAAGTGATAGCCTGGATTTCTTTGGCGAGTCTAGGGGTCAATGTGTTGACGAGTTGGCTCCTTGTTTATGTGCTTGATTTTGGAGTTATTGGTGCTGCAATTGCTTTGGATATATCTTGGTGGGTTATAGTTATTGGATTGTTCGTATATACTTCTTGTGGTTGGTGTCCTTCTACTTGGACTGGGTTTTCGGCACAAGCCTTTTCTGGCCTCTGGGAATTTGTCAAGCTATCTGCTGCTTCTGGAGTCATGCTTTGGTATCTTCTTCTCACCCTCAAAATTCCCTTGCTTCTGTCTAATTAAAGTGGATGTGGTTATAAAGAAAAATCTAATTAAAATGAAAGAAAGTAATCAATTAACTTTCAAAGGACTGTTTCTCTAAGAGAGATAAGGTAAGGTTAAAATACATGTTGTCAACAAATTGCAGCTGACTGGTATCGGTGTGTGCTCCCTTCAAGAAGCATGGAGTCCAAACATCTCTTGTGAAATAAAAAAGAAGAAGCATATTTTAATATTTAGAGGCGGCGGAAAAAGAAGGGATGAGGTTTAGTTCGTTGATGAACTAAGAATAGATTTATCAAATTCTCTTAATCTTTTTCTAATAGGTCGGTTCTTGCGTTGGATCCTTTGGTAGTTGCCAATGATCTTGGGCTTAAGTCTTGTTGGGCTTCTTCTTTGGAGAATGAACTAGTCAGATGCTTATATGTCTATTCATTAGCTAACCCATTTGTTTCCTTTTTCTTTTTCCACACGCTTCATTTCTTTTGCCATATCCTGTCATCAAATTATTGTTGATGTTGTTTTTTTTTTAAATGATTAGCCATATATGAACAGAGAATCTTGTATTGTATGATTTATTTGTTTGAGCAGCATTGCTCATAATTAAATAGAAAAAAGAAGAAAATAATAACTTGCTCTTTGTATCTGGCTTTGGTACGCAGCCTGGAGAATTGGTACTACAGAATACTAATATTAATGACAGGGTACTTGGAGAACGCAACGCTTGCTGTGGATGCCTTGTCAGTCTGGTAAGAGACTTGAACGATCGATGTTGTTTTTTAAGTGTTCTATCTCTTCTTAATTTCTCGGTATCATAAACCCTCTTTTACTTGCTACATTCTTATTGTGAAAGAATAACATGCGCGCCTCTGTAAAATACTTATTATGATCTCCACTTTAATTTGTATTTCTGATTGAAATTTGCAGCATGAGTATTAATGGGTGGGAGATCATGATTCCTTTGGCCTTCTTCGCAGCTACAGGGTAATTTCCTGATCTTTTGAACATAATTCAGTAATTATAAATTTTGAGGTTATAAAGAGAAGAAGATGCACTCCTTGTATTTGGGTTTGGGGTCAGTTAGACACAGTGCTATTTAAGCTATCACTTCAAGAAATGATTCGTATATTTCTGTCTTCTTGTTGAATTTACAACCATGAAAAGCTCGTCAAATTTGCAGAGTACGGGTGTCTAATGAGTTAGGAGCTGGAAATGGCAAGGGAGCAAAATTTGCAACTATAGTATCCGTGGTGCAATCATCTATAGTTGGACTTATATTTTGCGTAATTATCGTGTTACTACACGACAAGATTGCATTAATATTCACCTCTAGCTCCAGCGTTATCCAGGAGGTTGATAACCTCGCCTTTCTTCTGGCCATTACTATTCTTCTTAACAGCGTTCAACCAGTTTTATCAGGTAATTTTCAAACCCCTCGTCAATTATGACTCCCCCCACACAAAAAAATAAAATAAAAAGAATTGCTGACACATTACCTCAATTCCTGTCCTCTTTCTTTCTAATTCAAATTAATTACCAATTCCTTCACCATGGCAGGAGTTGCGGTAGGAGCAGGATGGCAAGCATTGGTTGCGTATGTAAACCTTGGCTGCTACTACATTATTGGGCTCCCACTTGGATTTCTAATGGGATGGGTCTTCAAGTTGGGTGTTAAGGTGAGTTAACTGCCTTCAATTAAATTTATTCCGATCAAAAAAGCTTTTTTTCAAGCAATATGGACTGAATATCTCAAGCCTTGAGTACCTTGCAAGGAGCGCTTACAACAATATGGATTTGAATATCTCAAGCAGTCATTTCATCAAATCTCGTTTTTCTCATCTGTGCAATCGAGAGATTGTTAATTCTTTGTTACTAATAGAAGTTTGTTTCTCGGACCGCTGTTGTGGGTATACCAGGGCATCTGGAGTGGGATGATTTTTGGTGGAACAGCCGTTCAAACGGTGATATTGGTCATCATAACCATGAGATCTGACTGGGATAACGAGGTAGGAAGCATTAACTGCCTTCTTTATTACAACTTCCAACTACAATGCATTATTGTTTCTCTTATGATCCTTAACTTGTCAATGCGTTGAATTTGAAGGCGGAAAAGGCACGCATTAATGTAAACAAGTGGTCGCAATCGAAGCCAGATGTTCAATGATAAAGAGACTCAATTTGATAACAGTCCTCGAGGGGTTTATTACGAAGAAGAGGTTTACACAGAAAATTCTTGGAGTAGAAAACTTTTATTATTTAAGCTACATTTCATTGTCTTTAGAGCGGTAAGGTGTTACCCTAATGGTAGCAACCGAGTTTCTTTGTAAGCACATGATTTTGTTTTTTCATTTTTGCATTTCTTACACGCTAAGCAAATTAATATTAATTTTACCAAAAATACAAATAAATTCATTCTTCCATGTTTCTCTTGTGCATATTGGGAATATCTGCATTTGTCTAGTAGAATCCTAGGTGCTTCCAGTCCTAATGAAGTCAAAGCATTAGATCCCTATTTAAAAAACACGGTGATACCAAGCCTGTTAAGGTACGTGAGTGATTAAGGTTGTTTTTTTATGTAAAAATAATATATTTTTTATTTTTAAAAATTAGTTTTGAGATTAAAAATATATATTTTTTTAAAAAAAATTAAATTTTTTTAGAGATGCAAATTGACTCCAGTTTTCAAACAATTTTTAAAATTGAAATCATTGCCTCAAAATACGTGATATATGCTAATCTCAGAAAAATATGAAATCCATGAAAAAAATCCTATCTCTTGCCTTTACTTCTTCACCAAATCCTCAAGGATTCTATATTGCCTTTTCTTTTTATGACTGGCGGTCTGCTTTAAAAATGTTACATAGGCTTCACACACACTGTTTAAAGCTTCTCAATGGACCAGAATGAAGAAGAATGCCAATCAAATGTGAATGATTTCAGAAATTCAATAGTGAAAGCGAAACGCAGTTTGCATTCATTCTTGTATGCTTGTTTGTTTTTGTATTTTAAAAATATTTTTGAAAAAATTAAATTTCGACCAACTCCCTGTACACATGTTTGCGTTCCATCTGTAATGGAGTTATTTCCAGCATAAAAATGCTGATGAGAATGTTGGAGAGATATAGGAGGTAGGCATGAAATAGTCTCAAATTCAACGAAATGATGAAATCTACAGTCCATGGGAGTAATGGGCTGATAGAACTTGAATTTGGACTCTGGAGAATCCAAGACAGGCAACAAATACAATAAATTCAGCAACATAGGATCCATGACAATTACACAACAGTAGCGAGTTGCTCTGACAATTATAATCATGGTTTCACAGGAAAAATGATTGTCCAGTTCTTGGGGCCATGATAGCTGGAAGATCATGAGATCATGTGGTAAAATTACCCACAAAATCCATGGTAACTTGGAGAAGAAAATACCCCACTATTTTCTAAAGTATAGGAATAGTAGTTTTATATTTTATCAGCTATATAAATAGACCGAAGAGCCTTCATCGTGTAAGAAGAGCCTTCATCGTGTAAGAAATGTTAGCTTGGGTGTATAGTATGGTAATTTTGTATATATTATGCAAGTTTTGAATATAGCACGTAATTTGTGTATTTTTTTATTGTTGATATTAATAAAAGTTAAGATTGGTTTCTATAATAATTTGTGTTTGTATATGTTGTATTTTCTACTTGTGTGTTTCACTTATTTTATAATAGAAAGAAGAGAGTATGAGAAAACCTACAGGTATATTTAATTGCTAGTCAAACACGAGTATATAAAAAGAAGGTAGCCTGAGGCTAGCGATTGGGCTGCTGCATAGAGGTTGAAAATTTTTGAAGTGAAATCAACCATGCGACGCCATTCATCTGCTGGTTAGCCTATAGGCTTCATCCTTCCATGTCCTTGATGGGAATTTTTAGATATCTATCATGTATTTATTAATTAATTCATTAACTTTTCCTTAAAAATTTAAATGCGGTAATGATTATTTTTAAAAATATATAAAAATAATATATTTTTAATATCAGAATATAAAAATGATCTGAAAATATAAAAAATATTAATTTAAAATTAAAAAATTAAATTTTTAAAAAATATTTTTAAAATTCTTTGCCACTCTAAAGAAAATAAATAAATAAATAATATGTGGTATTGTTGGATTTCAAAAAGCTATTAATATGAAATTCTGAAATTTATGTTTGAGAAAAAAAACATTGTTAATTTTTTTATACAGAATTGAATAAAAGAGGTGCATCTTAATTAGTTATAATTTGTCCCTACAATTATTTCTCGAGAAAAAAACAAAAAGAGGAGCCTTGTCCCTATTATATCCATGGAAAAAGAAACCATCTTCAACGTGACTGGAGCGGAGTAGGATCCAGATTGCAAGAAAAGTTCGCGAATGTAAACCAGGGCTGCGCTTATGGACGGGTCTTAACTCTTAAGGTATGTTTTCAAGTTCAGAAGCAATGGGCCGGCTGATGTGGCCCATGTTAGATTTTATGGTAGTTAGCTATTGCCCAGCCTGAGACCATGTTCATGACACTTTTGATCCGCATGGTCCTGAACCCACTCAATCTTGGAATGCCGTGTTTGATTTTCTGTTATCAAAATATTTTTAAAAAGTTTATCATTTTTTATTTTAAATAAATATATTTTAAATTATTTTTATATGTTGATATTAAAAATAATTTTTTAAAAATAAAAAAATATTATTTTAATATGTTTTAGAATACAAAACTCTTTAATAAATAATCATTATCATATTTTCCAAACAGAATTTAAATTTATGTTTATGTTATTAATAATTTGACAAACACAGAATTACTTTTTATCCTAAATCAAAATCCTCTCTCTTGTTTTTTCAATGTTCTAACACATTTTTATGCCAACTGCGTATATGTTGTCCAAAAAGTTACTAAAAAATAAAGAAGTGAAAAAAAATGTTTAGTTTATAAACATATTTTGCAATAAAAAAGAAAAAAAAACTAATATGCTGATATAATAGGTAGACCCCTGTAGCTAAACCTGCAGTGTCCTTCCGACCTGCTTCTGTTGCTGCTCAAAATGGTGTTTTACATCCAAAAACCACCGTCTCCGTCGCAAAATTTGCTTGTCATGGCAGAGAAGTTTAGACGGGCTTCCAGTGGTTTTTCGTTCGAGCAGGATAAACAAGTGCCTCCAGCTTCAACAACATAAGCCATTACAGATCCATGTACCTTCCTTCTAGCAACAAGTGCCTCCAGTTTTATTTAATATATTTTTAGTATTTTTTTTATTTTTATTAACATGAATAATCATTTAATTAAATAAAAAAATATTTTAAAAAATGAAGTTGCTAAATATAGCTAATTAAATATTTTAATTTTAATTTCTTAATCTGACTTAATTACTTAGATGTGTATATAAATATTTTGATTTATATATTGAGTTTTTTATATCAAAAAATACATTATAAAATATTCATATTTATTTTTTTAATAAAAAAATTATCCGCCTGTAACAAAAATATGGGCCCAATAACCAGTCTTAGCTATATGTCAAATGTGTTCATTGAAGTGGTTTAATTGGAAATTCTTGGTCCTTAGTTATCATAAATAGTAGTCGCTAAATTGAAAACTTCTTTACAATTAGATCATTGCATGTCAAAAACTTATAATCTGTACATGCGTCAAATAAATAAAAAGATGCATAGAATGATAATATGTAAATGAGATAATGTTCAGAATTAAGGTTTGTATATACATATATATATATATATAAACGGACCATAAACGTAAATGAGTAAAATATTTCCAATACCCATTCCCATACTCATTTGCCACCTTTACCTCCATGTGTCCTCAAGCCTATAAAATCAATGCCCAGATGCCCTTTCACTTGATTGCCATTTGCCAACCAAATCAACATATAACAGCAAATTTACTAACCATGATACTTCTTCTTATTTATACGTCCAGCAAACTCTCTCCCTCAGAAGCAAATAAGAACCCAGATTACATTGCATTTTTTTTCCTTTCGATGGGGAGTGTTGACACAGATAGTGAACGTAATCAAGCCTTGTATCTCCAAGATCAACATGATCAAGAAAACAAGGACGATCTTGCATCAAGAATCTGGGTTGAAACAAAGAAGCTATGGCAAATTGCAGGGCCTGCCATCTTCAGTCTTATGGCCATGTTCTCCATGAACATGATCACTCAATCTTTTGCTGGTCATCTTGGTGTTGTTGAGCTCGCCGCTATCTCCATATCGAATACCGTTATTGTTGGCTTCAATTATGGACTCCTGGTGCGATATTATTTGATTTTCATTTTCTATCTCCAAATTAAACTAACCAACTTCTTTTCTATTTTTCTTTTTTCCATTATATGCTCTAATCTTCTTTAGGGGATGTTTTCGCATTTTAGTTAGGAATGTCAAGTGCTTTGGGGACACTTTGTGGGCAAGCTTTTGGGGCTGAAAGATACCATATGTTGGGCATCTACATGCAAAGATCCTGGGTTGTTCTGTTTTTGTGTTGTTTCTTGCTTTCGCCATTTTACGTTTTTGCCACTCCACTTCTCAAACGTCTAGGTCAGGCTGATGAAGTGGCAAAGATGGCGGGAGCGGTGGCTTTATGGTTGATACCTTTGCACTTTAGCTTTGCATTTCTGTTCCCCTTGCGAACGTTCTTGCAGAGCCAGCTAAAGAATCGCGTGACTGCCTGGGTTTCCTTGGTGAGCTTGGGGATTAATGCCTTGACAAGTTGGCTCTTCGTTTACGAGCTCCATTTCGGGGTTGTTGGCGTGGCTATTGCTTTGGATATATCCTGGTGGGCTTTAACACTTGGGTTGTTCGTTTACTGTTCTTGTGGTCGGTGCCCTTCTACTTGGACTGGGTTTTCCGTCCAAGCCTTTTCTGGGCTATGGGAATTTGTCAAGCTCTCTGTCGCTTCTGGGGTCATGCTCTGGTATGGAGTCCTGCCTCCTCCACATTCCCTTTATTCTTGCCGAATACCTTAATCAGAATGACTTTTTTTCTTTTAAAAAATATCTTCCAAATCTTGATACGGTTATAATTTGTTAATATTTTTTTTAGAAAAAAAAAACACAGTGATATACATTATCGTTCTTGTTGAGCAAGGTCAATTACATGGAGCCTTATGTTTTGAGGGGTAGTCAAAATGGTTGGTGCGTGTTTGCATCCAGCTAAAAAAGTGAAGATCACTAATTCATCAGGTGGATATAGTTCGTGAACTGAAGCAACAAATTTCTTTTTTTACCCATTTATAATACATATTTGAGCAAAATATCATATACAAAGGCAAATAATATTGTTATTTTGTTTTTCCACGCTCTACCAAGAACGTTAACTAAGCAGCAAATTTAATACAGTTAAACCATGAATTTACATCTAGCTCTTATTTGCTGCAGCTTGGAGAATTGGTACTATAGAATACTTATAATAATGACTGGGCACTTGAAAAACTCGACACTTGCTGTGGATGCTCTCTCAGTTTGGTAAGAGGCGGTTTTTCCTTTGCTGTCTTTGCAGTTGTTATTAGCTCGCGATTCTGTAAGCCTTGCCTTAACCAAGGATTAAAAATTTGCAGCATGGGTACTCTTGGGTGGGAACTCATGATTCCTCTGGCCTTCTTTGCAGCTGCAGGGTACTATTTTGAACCTCCTTTTCTTACCTGTAATATCCTAGAACACATTATGTAGTCAGTATGTGTGGCGGCATGGCCATGTTAGTGTTTTAATTCGAGTTCAAATAATGTCACTACCTTATCGAGTTGATGTCCATAAATCTTACGAGATTGCATCAGAAGTCCATTCCTGTAAACACTTTGAATACATTTGAACTCCTAAATCAGGCATTTAGAGCTGCTTTTGTTGGTTATATAATCTAGTAGCTAGCTATTCTTGATCTTACACTCAGAAATCTATCATCAATTTTGCAGCGTGAGAGTGTCCAATGAATTAGGAGCTGGGAATAGTAAAGCAGCAAAATTTGCAACAATGGTTTCAGTGGCACAAACAACTATAACTGGACTTGTGTTGTGTGTGCTTATCATGCTATTAAAGAACAAGATTGCTTTGGCATTCACTTCTGACGCTGATGTTATCCATGAGGTTGACAGCCTCTCGCCCCTCTTAGCAATTAGTATTCTCCTTAATAATGTTCAACCGGTTCTGTCAGGTGATTTCGAGATTCCCAGTTAATTAATTATAACTAAACAATATTCAACAACAACAACAACAACAATAATAATAAAAACTGTTAATTCTGTGCTATCGCTATAGAGGAGCTGGTTGTCCCTTCCGATTTCCTCTCTATCTATTAAAAGAAACCGCCTTCGCCGTGACAGGAGTGGCCGTAGGATCAGGGTCGCAAACAAAGATCGCGTATGTAAATCTTGGCTGCTACTACTTTATTGGGCTCCCTCTTGGATTTCTTATGGGATGGGTCTTCAAGTTGGGTATTAAGGTAAGGTTCCAAAGTTGGGATCTCTTTTACTTCCATGACTTTCCTTTCATCTATTCTGCAGGAGATAATAGCTAGCAGAACATAGAGTCGTCTACTTTTCCGATTGACAATTGGGGTTTGCAGAAAAAACAAGCGACATTTTTACAAGATAACGGCCAATAAAAAAGGAGTTTTCTAATTATTATTTTTTTGATGTACCAGGGCATCTGGTGCGGGATGATTCTTGGTGGCACTTTTACTCAAACTGTTACCTTGGCCATCATAACGATGAAATTTAACTGGGATAAAGAGGTAGAACTTTATACTGATGAATGATGCTGTACAGCTTCAACATGAATTCATATGTCTTTTACTCGCAAGTTTTGAGAAATTTATTTGCAGGCTGAAAAGGCTCGGAATCGCGTGGACAAATGGTAAAAACCCAGGCTAATGGGATGATTGCAGCCCAAACGGATGCGCTCCTTGTTATGTTAATTGTCAAAAACAAATTGTAATATTAATTATCGAAGAAAATTGAATGATCATGGTGTTTTCTTCTACACTGTAGCTCGATGTTGGATGGGAAATAGTTCATCTACAATGCTTTTGGCTTCTTTTTTTCATCCTGTTTTATGCCTGTGATATATATGTTAAAACAATACACACACAATCTTTATCTCTCGAGTTTGTTTTTGTTTTTGAAAGAGAGATAATTACCGGTGTTTTAAAACCCAACCTGGCCCGACAGGTTGACCCGGGATCCAGCCAACTCGAGGCTGGAACCAGGCCGGATTGATAAAAAAATAAGATGAGTCATGGCCCGGCCGACCAGGCAGGTCAACCCGTCGACCTGGCTGACCCGGCAAAACCTGGTTAAAAACCTGGTTGCAACCCGTTAACTTTTATTTATTTTTTTACTAAAATGATGTCGTTTTGAATTTTTTTAAAAATAGAAATTGACCTGGCTGATTCAATTAAAACTCGGTGACCCGGTCAAAACCCGGAACCCGAATTTTAGACCGGACCGAGTTTAAAAACTATGATAATTATAAATATTTATATGAATAAAGTACAAATTTTTTTATTTTGAATGTCTTTAATCAAACATCAAACCCGTTCTCGTCTCTTTTTTTTAATAAAAAAACTATTAATCAAACACTGAAATAAAAAAGGTTTTTGAAGAGAAAAAACAGGCTTCTTGTTTTATTTTTATTTTCTTAATAATTTTAATAACAACTTGACCGGGCTTCCCTAGCCTAGAACGAATGGGCAAAGCTCTTTGAGCCTAGGCGTCGTCCTGAGCGAGGCAGCTTGGCATCATTTTTATTTTTATTTATTTTTTAATTTTATAAAATTAACTTTTTTTATAAAAACTAATATAAATAAAAAAATCTTTATTGTGCATTTAATTAAATAAATTAAAAATTATATATACCAATAAATAAATAAAAATATTAATGTGTATATTCAACTTGCCTACCTACACCTGCAAGTTGGATATTTTTTTCCTAACATGAATTATTAATATGATTCTTAACCATGAATAAAAAATGTAACTGTAAATTAAAAAATTAATATCTATATATAATAAGATATAGCAAAAAATATATATATTAATAAAATCATGTAAGATCTCAAGCTTATTTTTAACATAATAAAAAAAATATGCTAATATTGCAATTGCTAGATTAAAACACTATTTTTTTAGATTTTATGTAATGTTTAAAAAAAAAGTTTAAAGAAGAAAACAAAAATAAATTACAAAAGAATGACGACGAGAACAAAAACAATGATATAAATAATTCAAGTGTAGAGTGATAAATATTTTGAATGTAAAGAAAAAATAATAATATTTTTTCCAAAAAAATGTAAATATTAAGTTTATTAAGAGCTTAACTTCATAATTGTTTTATGATTTATTTTTTATAAGGTTATCCCACACTTATGATTTAGATCACAAGTTTAGTGAGTTGACTCGAGATTTTTTCATTTTTCTAATTCATTTTTTTTAATTTTATCTTTTAATATTGGATTAGTTGAAAATTAGGCTTTGTTTTTTATTTCAATTTAGAGTTATTGTTATTTCATGACTTGGGTTACATATTTGATGGGTTAATCCTGGTTGATTCGAGTTGTTTTTTTGTATTTTTAATTGATTTTTTTAATTTAATTTTTAACATTAGATTGATTCAGAATTAAAATTCATAATTTGTTTTAATTTTATTTTTATTGTATTATCATGGTCTCATAATCCAGATTATGAGTTTGATAGGTTAACCTAAATTGACTTAGGTTATTTTTTTAATGGATTATTTTCAGTTCTTTGATACTAAGTTTATCAAAAATTGAGTTTTATAATTTTTTTGTTTTTTACTATGGGGTTATCATGATCTTGTGATTTAGTATGCAAATTGAAATTTTAACTTAAATTGATAAAAACTAATTTAATATGTTACTGTCTCAGTATTTATTAAAAAACCTCATATTAAATGTATATTTTGCATCAAATCCTGTTTTTTTCTATTATTTGAATTGTCATTGAATCTGTCAAAATAATTGGGTTACATTAAATTAATTTCCACACAATTTAAGTTTTTATTCTACAAGAAAAGATATCAACAATGCTCATACATTGTTTTATATTAAAAAATAAATAATTTAACCTATAACTATAATGTAGCATGAATCAATAGCCTAGATAGATATATTTATAAACTTAATATTTAAGGACTCAGAGAGTATCATTTTAGAAAACCAATGGAATATTCAAATGAAATTAAGGGACCATAATAACATCTAATGTTTGAAAAATACCTGCAATAGATTTAAGAAATGCAGAATGTGATGGTGACCAAGTGGTAAAGACTTGGGACTAAGGGGTTTGCTTCCTCTATGATCTCATGTTCGAGTCCTTGGTTGCTCATATGATGGTCATTGTAGGCTTACATGGTCGTTAACTTCAGGGCCCGTGGGATTAGTCGTGGTGCGTGCAAGCTGACCCAGATATCCACGTTAATTTTTTTTTTTTAAAAAAAAAAAAATGCAGAATGTGAATTTCTCTAGTGTGATAATCTATAATGGGAGAAGCTTTATCACTTTAATTTTTTTTTCATTTATCATCGTTTTTCTATACTTATTTTAACTATCATTAAATCAAATAAAAATATTTTCTTAAACCAGACTTACAACATCGTGCACGAGTCTATATGCTAATTAAAAAAAACTATAAGAGAGTGAGAAATTATTGTGCAAGACATGTATTTATCTACGTGTAGTTTGATAAAAACTAATTTAATATGTTACTGTATCAGTATTTATTAAAAAATCTCATATTAAATGTATAGTTTGCATCAAATCCTGTTTTTTCCTATTATTTGAATTGCCATTGAATCTATCAAAATAATTGAGTTACATTAAATTAATTTCTACGCAATTTAAGTTTTTATTCTACAAGAAAAGATATCAACAATGCTCATACATTGTTTTATATTAAAAAATAAATAATTTAACCTATAACTATAATGTAGCATGAATCAATAGCCTAGATAGATATATTTATAAACTTAATATTTAAGGACTCAGAGAGTATCATTTTAGAAAACCAATGGAATATTCAAATGAAATTAAGGGACCATAATAACATCTAATGTTTGAAAAATACCTGCAATAGATTTAAGAAATGCAGAATGTGATGGAGACCAAGTGGTAAAGACTTGGGACTAAGGGGTTTGCTTCCTCTATGATCTCATGTTCGAGTCCTTGGTTGCTCATATGATGGTCATTGTAGGCTTACATGGTCGTTAACTTCAGGGCCCGTGGGATTAGTCGTGGGGCGTGCAAGCTGACCCAGTTATCCACGTTAATTTTTTTTTTTTAAAAAAAAAAAAATGCAGAATGTGAATTTCTCTAGTGTGATAATCTATAATGGGAGAAGCTTTATCACTTTAATTTTTTTTTTCATTTATCATCGTTTTTCTATACTTATTTTAACTATCATTAAATCAAATAAAAATATTTTCTTAAACCAGACTTACAACATCGTGCACGAGTCTATATGCTAATTAAAAAAAACTATAAGAGAGTGAGAAATTATTGTGCAAGACATGTATTTATCTACGTGTAGTGTAACAAGACATGTTAATTCCCCCCCCCCTGTACGGTCCTCTCTCTTCTGCTTCCTCTCTCGAGCAGTTGGGCCTTTGGACCAGACTAGTAGCTTGGACAAGCTACTGTCTTTGTTGTCACGCCTCTGGCCCAAGAAAATTAACTGGACAGCATTATTCATTTTGTTTTAAACCTTGGGCCTTTTAGCCGATCAGTAACAATGCCCTTTTTTTTAAAAAAAAGAAAAACTTAAAACACTGATTGGTCATAGAAATTTTCATATGAAAAGGAGTGGTGAGAAGTTTAACCTTTTTCAAGGAAGCATAATCTAATTATTAATAAAGGATATTTCATTAAACTTCGACTGTTGGATTTATCTTAAATCAATGGCTGAAAATTTATGTAAAATATTTTATTTTATATTGAAAGTTATTGGAAAAGTGCCACACTTTCACCTGTATTTGTACTAACTAGGCAAATTAAGTTATGTAAAAAACATTTGTCCAAAATTTAACCTTTGTCTGTAAACTTATTTTAAAGAATAAAAAATTTCACAACGCCCAGATAAAGATTTGAAAAATATTTAATCCTTAAAATTGTCGAATATGTTTAAAAAAAGAAAATTGTAATATTTTAATGGTTTAAGAGTGATATTGAGTCATTATATGATATTTTTTAGAAAAAAATATAAAACATTATCAAATATTTTAATGGCTGAGCATTTTTCAAAAATAGTTTTTATTTAAGAAAATTAAATGTTTATGGTCTGGAAAAGTATCAAAAGTTTTTGGTTTATGAAAAATAAATTATTTTCTCCTTATTTTTTTAATTTTTTAATGATCGAGTATCTTCGGATTATTTTGTTCATTAAAATTATTTTAAAAAATAATTATTTTTTCATTCAAGAGAAATATTAAAAAATCTCAATGCAAGCAAGAAATGAAATGATGGAACGAGCTAATTATATTGATGGGCTGAGGAGCAAAGAAACCCGTCCATTCTCTTTAGAATTAGGGTGTCTAAGCCGACAACAGTCCATGCGGACATCTCCAGCCCATTTTTAAGCCCATAGAATTCCGTGCCTACCATCATTTAGCCCAATTACAAGAATAGATAATCAAGCCCAATAAACTAAACTAAATCAGGCCTGGATGTAACAATAAAACGATCGATATCTCATATTACATTATTTTTATTTTATTTTATATTGAACAGTCAATTCACTAGATAACTAAAAAAAATATAAATATCTAAAAAATTTATCCAATAAATAATAGTATAATTCTACCCGTGAGTTATAGTGATCACCTATTAGATCTCTTTAGTTTTTTTTTAATTTTAAATTATTTTGCTTTAATAACGAGAACAGATATATCATTGCAGTTTTTATAAATTATGTTCACGTGCACTGCTAATTTATTAAAGGAATAATAACTCCTCCTTTTCCAAGACATGGTAGAAGGAATTAGGGATGTTAGCTTTACTTTATTGGTTTTTGTCTTATTCAATTTAAAAATTGTTTATATACAGCTAAAATTTTATAAATTATGTTTTTTTTTTTTAATTCAAGCCGAGGGTGTAAAAAAGGGAGATGGGGTGGTGGGTGAGGGGTTCACTTGACGCCGCCCCCGCCCTCACTTGATTTTTCAAAGTTTTTATCATATTTTAAGGAGTCTTAATTTTTAAGCTTTACTTTATTGGTTTTTGTCTTATTTAATTTAAAAATTGTTTATATACAGCTAAAATTTTATAAATTATGTTATTTTTTTTTAATTCAAGCCGAGGGTGTAAAAAAGGGAGATGCGGTGGTGGGTGAGGGGTTCACTTGACGCCGCCCCCGCCCTCACTTGATTTTTCAAAGTTTTTATCTTATTTTAAGGAGTCTTAATTTTTATTTTGTGATATAGTATGTGGATTTTATCTCATGATTTGTAAAATATTTTTATAATTTTATGTATGGATTTAAATTTTAAATTTTATTTTATGGTTTTGTGATTTACAGGTAGAGATATAGTTTTATTTTAAATTTATATTTTGTTTTTTTTAAATAAAAAAAATCCGGTTAGGTACCTGCTATGGAGAAATTCTCCACCTCTATAGAAATTTAAATAAACAAGATTGTAAGCTAGTGGGAAAAAAAGTGAATGCAATACATTATTATTCTTTAATCGTGATTGAAAATTCGATATGAATTATATTTTTTTGTTAAAAAATATTTTTTTATATTTTTAAATTATTTTGATATGTTAATATTAAAAATAATATTTTAAAAATAAAAAATATTATTTTAATATATTTTCAAATAAAAAATACCACAAACAATTAATACTACTACCCTACCCTTCCAGACAGATTCATTATAGGAATTCCTCCTTCGTCCTCAAGCTATAGTGTACGAAAAGCACGTTTGCTTTTTATTTTTTCAAAGGCACTTTAGCAATTTTACTATATTAAAAAAAAAAGCAAAAAAACCAAGTTGTGCCTGGTTAATTGAATAATGACTAATGAGTCATTGGAAAAAACCAAATTACCCCTAACATTATATTAAAGCCATTAGATTTTTTGCAAGGGTAAAACAATAATTGCATTGAATCAATGGATAGTAAATTAAGAACATGTGCATAATAAATCTGCTTTCCATTTTAGTTTTTTTTGGTTATCGTCCAACTTGTGAGCGGTCCAAGAGATTGTTACGTGTCTGGCATAAGGAGCTCTTATTGTCTTTGACAGCGGGAAAGCAAAAATAGCTTTAAATTTAAGAGGAGGGTATTTTTTGTATGATACGGCACTGACTACCACCTCTATACTTGCAATCAAATCAAAATCCGACACGAGTTTAGTCGATCCAAAAGTATTTGAGGTTGTTGTTCTAACTAAAATAAGATTTTAATATAAAGTAATGATAAATCCATGGAAGTTTTAGATCTAAAAGTATTTATTTTAAGGCATGTAAATTATTAGTATTGAATTCATTTTGAGAGAAGGAATTGGTTTTTTTTTATTTTATTTACAAGAAATATTAACTAAAATAAGATTTTAATATAAAGTAACGATAAATCCATGCAAGCTCTAGATCTAAAAGTATTTATTTTTAAGGTATGTAAATTATTAGTATTGAATTCATCTTGAGAGAAGGAATTGATTTTTTATTTTATTTACAAGAAATAAAATTTTTAATTTAAGCTTTTAAAAATAAGAAGATCTTCTAAACCAAGACAAAACCTTGGTGGTGGATTTTTAACCCTCGAGTGGTTTTTAATTATTTGTTAAAGCCTTGAGCTTATTCCTCTTAATTCTAGATTAATATAACTTTTCTTTCATCTGGTTTTAAATTAACACTCTATAATTACTGAAGTCCCATAAGATTTTTACTTGTTTTCTTAATCAAAGATTTGGTTTGATACCATAGTTACCCATAACTTCCTTGTTTTTTTTAAAAAAAAAAACTTTGAAATAGGTTTTTGATGTGAAAATCTGACATATTAATATATTTGTTTGCTAAGAAAAGAGAAGTAAATATTCAACCAGAAAATAATGGAAAAGTAGGGTATAAGGCCTCGGCTCTCGGTGCATAAGGTTCTGAGAATTAGGTTTGAATTTGCTTTTAAAAAACCTATTTTTTACTTGAATTTAAATTTATTATAAAATAATTTTTTAGTTTTTAAATTTTTTTTAGTCCATTAGCTTTTTCAGCCGTTGCCCTTGAATGAACAGTTTGAACAATAACCTTACATTTGCTAGACAATTTATTTTCAACGGTAAATAACCGAACAATTTTTTTTTAAAAAAAAGTAAATCTAGTTTCTAAGGCATAAACCTATTATGTTTTTATTCTTCCACCTATCCTATTTTTATTTATATAAAGTTTATTTATATACTTATATCATAATTTTTTTAATTATTTATAAATTTTATACTTATACAAACACTAAAATTTAAAAGCTAGTATGATATAACTAGGTGTTGAGCTTAATAATATATAAATCTAGTGATTTGTTAAATCCATTAGTATTAAGCTCAACTAGATATTAAATCCAAGCATATATAAGTCTAAAGAGTTTTTAATTTTAATATTTTTAAGTTTAGTTAGGTGTTAATTCCAAGCATGTACGAACAAATTATCAAATCTATTATTTTCAGGCTTAGTTAAAAATTGAGTCTAAATATAAGAAACTTTAGTAATATTACAATGATTCATATTGGATTACAAGTTTGATTGAGTAAGAAATATTTTTTTTTTGTTATATAGAAAGATGTTTTAATACTATAAGAGAATAATTACTTTTTAATAATTTTCTTTTACTAAATGATAAGAATGATTAGTTATAAAGATTTACTAGGTCCTTGAAAAAGGAGAGGGTTTGTAATCATTTTATTTTGAATACTTTTTTTTTAAATATTTATATTTTTAAATTTCATCTTTTAAAAAAAGAGAATTAACCATTAAAGAGTCTTCAAACCTAAATTTTTATTTTTATAGGCACCAACCACCAATTATATTAGCCATATAGACATTAGGTATTGGGCTACCAGCCACCTTGATGAAGAAAAATAAATTAATATACTAAAAATTAGAAGCTTAACAGATGATGCGCAACACATAAGTCTTGATGGTAGGCTGATAGGATACTTTGAAACCATATCAGTAGCATGGGCTCCAGTCTAATACTATCTAGTACACTATTCGAGTAATGTCTTCAAGTTCCATTACTGTTCAAATATTTCGAGTGGGTCATACAATCGCTAAATTGAAGAAGGAAAGGAATAAAGTTAGTGTTAACTTGCAATTATCAGAGTCAAGACCTCAACATCAAAGTCGCTAGTGCTTTAATGACATGATATGTATATATGCATTAGGCTTACTCACGCTAAGATTCTTAATCTCAACTCAATAAAACAAAATGTTCTCCGGACAATATCCAATCTTTTGCTCGCAAAGCGAAAGAAGGAAAAGAAAAGGGATGATACCTCTCCATAAAAGCTATACATTATTATCAAGCAAAGACGAAGGAGAAGCTGCGTATTTCACATCACAAGAACGACAATGAATCCGAGTTTTTATCCTTTTCAGTGTGAATTATGAAGCCAGGATTGCCAGACTCGGCCCCCCTAGCGTGTGTTTTTACTTTCCACCCCCATGGGTTAGCCTATCGCGCACCGGCAGGGCCTATTATTGACGTGGCTCGCTTCCATTGGTGTAAGCAGCCACTTTCAATGAATATGGTCTCAGCCTATAAATATTGCATGCAAACCTGGTTATGAGAATCTAATTCTGAAGGTTGGCATCGAGTGTATTTAACGAAGGAATACTATGAAACAAACAATAAACAGGTTCCCGGGATTTCAGGTCTCTATGTCTCCGCGTTTCCTTGATTAAGTCAACAATCCTAATTTCTGAAGCGGCTACGGTGATTAGAATATGATAATAGTTATTTTTTAAAAATATATTAAAATAATATTTTTTATATATTTTAAAAATAATTTTTAATATTAATATATTAAAATGATTTGAAAATATATAAAAATTTTAATTTTAAACAATTAATTTTTCAAAACAAAAAAATTAATTTTAAACAATTAATTTTTCAAAATATAGCTATTTAATTATGCTAGATCTCTGATCCCTGGCTTAACACTCATAATAGCACACTTGATTAATACATTAGCTGACTGGTTGATGGATACAATTTTTGACAGCATGCACAGCGCTCACACATGCTACGATTATAATTAAGTAGGTTCGTACCATTATAGGTTAGTGTGGACGATGAGTTGTGAGATTAAGCCTAGATTAGACATTGCTGGGTGCAATTCCAGCAGTATCGTAGGAGACAAAGCCTGGATTAGACACGAAAGGTTGTGGTTTAGTTCTGTCATCATCATTGACGATTCACCCTATCTGTTGAAATACATTTTTTATTCACTCTCGTGCATCACAACTAAAATTCTTGGAAAAGCTTTCAGGCTCCTTGTACTGTTTATATTTTTTTTCCTTTTCAATTCAGCTATTTTTTCATTTTTTTAAATTTTATTATTGAATTTTTTAACATTCATTTGAATTATCTTTGAACTAGCAGCTAGGTAGAATAAATCATCTCAAAGTAATTTTTTTATAATTTTAAATAGTGAAGTTGATATATTTTTTAATATTATTTTTTCTCTTAATTTCAATCTCAAACTATTTTTACAAGTAAATTAATCAAATCAACTACATCATATTTAATTAATTTTTATATAATTTAATTTTAAATCTGAATTAAATAAGAAGTTGGATTAGAATGATTTTTTTTATCAATTTCATCATCTTTATATAATTTAATTTTAAATTTGAATTAGATAAGAAGTTGGATTGGAATGATTTTTTTTTATCAATTTCATCATTTTTTCTAATAATTTCATCATTAGATTTTTCTACTAAAATGAAGTCTAATCAATTTTCTAAAAAATAAATAAAACTAAATTTATTTAAATAAAAGCTAATTAATAGCTAAATCTAAATATTAGATCAGACAACAAATCATGAACTACAAGAAATAAAATGGGCATGCATACAAAGCAAGAAAAAAAATGAAACTAGCCTACCAACAGAAGGATGTTAATTAATTAAAAAATATAAATAAATTAAATTACACTACTTATTTAATTGAAGATTAAACAATATAAGAGATTAAACTATATTATGATAAATAACTTTTCTCTTTTAATATTTTTTAGTGTAGTATTATAAGATTTACTCGATGATTAGTTGGTATAATATCTTGAATTACTTATCATTTTATGCAAACCAAACCAATAATATTTGTATAGTTCCTTTTTATAGAGTTTTTTTTAGTTCTCATAGTTATATTTATTTTATCTTCAAAGAATGTTTAATTTTATTAGTACCTTATAGAATTTATTTTTTAAAATTCTCATAAAAGTGACCATATTTATTACTCATATAAGTATTTTTTTATAGCAACACTTCATTAGATAAGCTAAAGTATGAGAATCATTAAGAGCCAGCAACGGAACCAAGAGAGGTCGAAGCCTCTGCAGTGAAACATTTTTTTTCCAATTTCCCTCCAACAAATTATATTTTTAGCCCTAAAAAATAAAAAATTGAAATTTGCCCCCTAATTTGTTTCCTTTAATTTGAGCCCCCAAACTAAAATTGTAGATCCGACTTTGTTAATAGCACAACTTACCCTTTTCTAACACCTTAATTATATTATTTTTTAGAATTATTAAGAGTGTTATATGACTTAATTTTTATATTAAAACCTAAATCTTGGGGTTAATCAATCAACTTGATTTGAGTTATTATCATAATGTTTTTTTATTTTTAAATACTTTAAGATTATTCACCTCGATGAACTATACACAAGTTTTCTTATTAAATTTTTCATAAATAAATTCTTCATATTTTTCTTTTACAATGCATAGGCAATATTTTTCTAAGAAAGAGCTACTAGCTCGATAGAAAGGGCGAAGCAACGAAATTGCAAATTGGATGGATAAACAATGGCTTAGGGAAACCTACCCTTAACTTGAGGGCAGGGTTTTTAATGGAGGTAAGAGTGTGATGAGTTTAGGTACGTTTCCATGGAGGCTGAGAAAAACTTAATTGTAGAAAGAGGAGTTTTATAAAGACAACAAGGGCTAAAACTTCGGGAAGAAATGATCAAGAAATATTGGAATGTACAACTCGGACTGCATGAGAAACTAATAGAGAATAATGGGATAATGTTTCACCAGCGTACCAATAGGAGACAGGTGTAACAACTCTTATAGTCAGCATAAAACGACAATAGATCGTTACAATTTGAACAGTTGAAGAATCATCTCTAGATTAGCCCAGATCTTTCAAGTTTTAAATATTTCAAACTTGAATAATTGAATTCTAGTTTATTTATTGATTAGAAGTCTAGTTAATGTCATGTTGAGTCTTGATAAACTTTCAATTTAGTCATTGGAGGTCCGGGCTACCTCGAATATATATGCCTAGAAAAATGTTTTTTTTTTCATTTTAATTTGTAGTTATTGATTTCCCAAATCAATAAATTATCCATTATCAATTTCATTCATTTCGTCCCTTTTATTATTAATTAGTTACATAATTGTTACAAAGCACTCACCATTAAAAAAAAATTATTTTTATCTATTTCTATTTTGTTAATAGCCACAATAATTATTAACATCCGTACAGATGATATATGTAAATATATATTAAAATAATTCATCATTATTGTAGTTTAAAGTCTTTAATAATAAATCTTATTCTGTATTTGTCAATGGTTATATCAAAACCTCCACCTTCATAGACCTAGATGGTCATCACTTCGGTCCATGAAACCTTTATGAGTTATTTTCTTTTCTTTTACACTATAGAAAATACATGCGACATCTGATAGATTTTTTTCCGAAACACCGGGACTTATGACGTTGTAACTAAGTACAGAAGCAGAAGGGACTCACCCAAAAAAGTAGCGACTTTCTTATTTATGCAAACTAAATCCATGAGATCTGCATTCATCGCAGATCTTTGTATTCAATGATTTGGTGACATTGAATCATATGGGTTTTTTTTTCTAAACAAGTCCTTGATTCTAATACAGATTTAGTCCCCCGATCCATTCAATTTGTTGCCAACTTTCATTAAAATTAATGGTCAAATTTTGACCGAAATTCAACAACCAGTGCATGTCACACATGCTTGCTTAGCTAATGATTTTCACGTCAAAAGAAATCTCAAACGAAGACCCAATACGATTAAATTATTGAATCACAGGAGCCTTCGATGCTGGAGAACTTGTCGATTTATCAATTTATCTCCACCAAAACTATTTTGGAAATGATTCGAATCCAAGCATGAAATATTGGGACGCAACTTCTTAAAGACTTGAAACCCTTCAAACCAAACTTGATGGCTCAAAATAGCGCTCTAGCAAACACATGATCTTCGTGCTATAATCTTACCGATGAGTTACAACATTTGATTTTGGTTGCCATATAGTGAAAGAGCTGTTTTGTTTTACTCGATGAATAAAAAAAGCATAATCTTTCTATTGTTCTCCCTCTCACTCCAGGGAAAGGAAACAAAGACACCCGTAAGCATACTGGAGTGATTAATTAATTGAAAAGCGATTCACTAGCATATGATTTGTCGTGAGTATATTTGAATAATTATGCTACAGTTAAATTCGTACAACATAAATTACTAAATTAAGGGAATGGGTGAGAAACTGCTGGGTGGTAGCGTAATGTGACACTCAGAGCAGTAGGCTGATGGGTATTTCTCGTTTTTTTAACAGGAATTTGGTCCTTTCAATGAGATCTCAAGGAAGAAAATAAGTGAATTAGAGGTATTAAAATAGCCAGTTGATTTTTTTATTAAGCATACATTTCGACAAGGAATCTCATAAACTACATTTTTGGTGATACATTCAAAGGAATGCCAGTTCGATAAGGATTGTTTTGGCAGTGTATAGCACCTATGGCATGGAATCACATTTCTCTAAACACCAAATAAAATAACGTTGTGGGCCAATTTATGCTCTATGGGATAGAACCCGAGAAAGAAGAGAGGAAACCCTAGAGAATGTCTTATTGACTTGTGATTAATATTACTAATGTCATTAACATTACAAGGCATCAGTAAATAAGGTTAATTTATGTTGGGAGTTGGGGAAGTGTAATAAGTAAGAGGCAAGAGAACAACGAGGGCGTTCATTGGGAAAGTAGACACATAGTCTTGACTGTAGATGATCACGGAGTGGCTCTTTGTTGGGTCACATGGTAAAATTGTCCTCCTTCTCTCTCTCTTTCCCCTGTAGATCTTACTCGGAATCTCTGGGTTATTATCAGCTTTTCGACATGTTCTCCTTTCCATGACCAAGTGTCCGACCACATTATTACCAAATGAATCTATCGTCACATCTATTTAGGCACATCCTTTTATTTATTGTTAGAAACTAATGCATCCCATTGAAACTTTGAAAGGACCAAGTAAGCCTTTTAACGTAATGCAAGGAACAGTGGTGTCAAAGAAGACGACTCATGCCGCCCTTAATTTGGAAAATAATGTTCCCTTCTCACAAAATGGGATATAGCTTTTGGACCCGCCTTTTTTCTTATCGAATTCCTCTCCTTTTGTTACCTTCGTATATATTTACTTTTTTGGGATGTGCATGCAGCAGTAAGGTAGTCTGGTTTTTTTCTTTTTCACTAGTAGTGTGTGTTCCATGTTAATTTTCAGGAAACAGTATTTACGATCTCCAAGAACCAAGAGAATCTCTCTTCTCTCTCGTTTATGAGGGGTTCAAATTGCCATCTCACGTGCAGAACGCTGTAGCTTTTGTTAGTTAATTAAACATCCCTAAAGTATGATGCCTTTCCTCCTACGCGGAGAAAGATAAAAAGGCAAGTTCGTTTGTCCTTTGGTATATAGACGTCCTTCGGGTTTGTGCATGTCATGTTCCTTTGGGTTTCTTCAAACGGAACGCCACTTCCATACTATAATTCTTCCTCCTTCTAAGCCCTCTCTACTCATAAGACTCCTCCTCCCTTGTACACAGTACACTAGCTTGTGGGTCTCTACCCCGAATCCTCTTTTCATGTTTGTCTGCCTCTTGGAGTGAGGAAAAAGGAGAGAGAGATTATTAGAAAACACAACAGGTCCGTCTGTTTCCGCGTTTGAGAGAGAGTAACTAGACATGGAGCTAGAGGCAATTGTGTACTCTCAAGATCCATTTACTTATGGCTGCAAGGATTCTTGCTCCTTGGCAGGAGGGGGAGCTTGGGACTATGATTTTGAGTTGCAAGAAGATGATAAAGCTTTTCTTGGGATTCTGGAAAATAACAACATGGAGCAACAAGGTCTTCATGCAAGCTGGGATTCATCATCACTTTCATTGATGCAGCAAGAAAAAGAATGGGATTACAATTCCTCATCACCCGGGACTTGCAATGTCGATCAATCTCTCCAAGGAATACTGTTTCCTGCAATGATGGAACCTGCACCAGTGACAACAACAAACAGGAGAAAACGGAGACGCACCAAGAGCTCCAAGAATAAAGAAGAAATTGAGAACCAGAGAATGACTCACATTGCTGTTGAACGCAACCGCAGAAAACAGATGAATGAGTATCTTGCTGTGCTTAGGTCTTTGATGCCTCCTTCTTATGTTCAAAGAGTATGTGCCTCCATGCGCCTTGACATATCAAACCCCCGTTTTCAACTGTGCATATTAAAACTTGAATTATATTTTACCTATTTTCAAAATTCAATGATAAAAAAGAATTCCATAGCCCCACTTATATGGAAATTAATTTTTCATGGAAGTTCACCGGAGCTTATTGTACAGTTCCATCTATTGATTAATCGGTCATCTTGATCGGATTTGTACTAATTCATTAGAAGAAAATTTTTGCAAACATATTTTCATAAATTTAATTACATTGATTTGTTCTTCTTAGGGTGACCAAGCATCGATAATTGGAGGTGCCATTAACTTCGTGAAGGAGCTAGAGCAGCTCTTGCAGACCATGGGAACTAATAAAAAGAACAAGCAACAACCCGACGATAATGGTTTCCCTTCACGGCTATTTGCTGAGTTCTTCACCTTCCCACAGTATTCGACTCGTGCATCTCAGCCTTCAGTAACGGCAGATGAATCAGTGGCTGATCAGAACCAGCGGGCTTTAGGGGACATAGAAGTGACAATGGTGGAGAGCCATGCCAACCTCAAAATTCTATCAAAGAAACGGCCAGGACAGCTCTTGAAGTTGATGGTGGGGTTGCAAAACCTAAGGCTCAGTATTCTTCACCTCAATGTCACCACTGTTGATCAAATGATTCTCTATTCAGTTAGTGTCAAGGTTAGTGAATTTTTATAGTCAAATCAGTCAATTTTTCTTTATTGAGCAATTTATATCACTTTTTTTTCCCTCTCCTTTTAAGCCAATAGAACCATAAAATTAAACACCAATTAATTGGAAAGGTTGATATTAATTATGATCATCTACTATTACAAATTTACTGTACGGTGTTCAATGTTTTTTATTTTTTTATTTTTCATTGGGTATGAATATATTGGGACAGGTTGAAGAAGGATGTCATCTGAATACAGTGGACGAGATTGCAGCTGCTGTTAATCACATGCTATACAGGATTGAAGAAGGAACTGCTTTCAGCTGAAATTTGTAAACCTAAGTTGTAACTGTTCTGCAGTTAGGGCCGGTTGTTAATTTGCCTCTCGTAATGGATTTTGCTGGTTTAATTTTCCCTCCATTTTAATTTGTCCAAGATAATTTTATATAACCGCGACCGAGTGTTAATAATATTAATAATTACAATTACAAGAAAGAAATGAATAATAGCCATTCTTCGATCCATGTTTTGAATCAATGCCAATCAAATTTGTTGTCTTTTATGTCATGCTCGATACCACAATAAAAAATCAAAATAAGATAAAAGTAGATAAGAAGTTAAGAAACCCATTTTTAGATAAAGAGTTAATTATTTTAAAAAAAATATCATTCTAAAATATTTTATTTATGATAGGCTGTATTATACTTGTATTTAATAATAAAATTAACTATTATGTTTTTACTAAGAAGACCTAAACTAATATATACATGAGATGGGAGGTAGGCCTGATTACAAGGTCCAATCTTTATTTAAAAATATAAATATTGTTTAGAGTGGTGAAAAATGACAAATTAAGTTTTGAGTTTGTTTTTTAAATTATCACACTTGATAAGCTTTTTAAAGTTATATTGACCCAACCTAAATTTTCTTATCATGATGGATAATATCATAAAAAATAATTTAAAATTAATAAAATTTATTATTTTTAGAAAATAAATGTTGTTATGAGAGCGATTTTATTGATAATATAACAATTTATTCTATGAAAGAGAAATGAAACAAAAAAGAACCTTTAACTCACAAACTGAATTCATTTATTATTATTTTTAAAATAAAAATTTGAAAAAAAAAATTATTTACTTTTGAAAGGACAAGTGTTGATAGTGTTGATAGATCATACTATCTATAATTTTTTTTTGTTTTTTTTTTTAAAAAAAAACAAAGTGGTGTCATCTAATTAACAAAACCCATCAAGTGATAATACTACCAATGGTCAACTCTTCAATAAAAACAGAACATATTTTTTTTACATGCATAAAAATATTTCCTGCCATCTAAAAAAATATTTAGCATCCCAAATTACAAATCACACCTAATCATATAAAACACGAGAATCAAATGCGGACCAATGCATATTTTTCACATAATTAATTAAATCATCACAAAATCAATAAAAGCATTCTAAAAATAGATAAATAAATCAACACACATATAATCAACAAAATATCACCCTAATTATCATCATAAACGTACACATAAAATCAATTCATATATCAATATCACAAAACAAATAAATTGCTTTTGGATTTGAAATAAACCTTTTAAGACTATAGAGTCATTGATGAAGTGGCATAACTTTGTAATAACAAGTACCCTAATTAGTGATGAATTGAAGGTGGTTATTCTGCCATTTTAATTTGGTTATATCCTAAGAATTCAACCATGAAAGAGTATGTGAAGTTTTTAGCATCGTTATCCATAAGTAAATCAATATGAGGTAACAAAAAAAACAATAAATCATATTTAGGGCTTGCTTTGTTCAAGTCTTAACGGGAATAACGTTAAATTGGTCACTTTCCATTTCAAGATGGTGTTTGCTTTTGGTATTCCTGTAAAGTAGGTGGAGCAAATGAGAATATGGAAGAAGAAAACAAACGAGACGCAAGAAAAACGAACTACATAGAGTTTTACTAATATTAAGCAAATAAACGAGTTCATTAAAATAAACAAACAAGCTTTCCCAACATATAGGTTAGAGTTATTAAAAACAGAGGAAATTGGGAATTATTTAATCTTAAAAACAACTGGAATCTCTTCGGCGAGCCAATTATCAATCTTTTTTGTACTAGTTAATTAAAGTCAATAATCACTTGTGGTGGAAGAGCCAAGGTTTTGGGTGGCCGAGGGAGCTTCGCTGTATTTTCTGAACCATCTGGCCAATCTAGTTCTTATGAATTGATGGTCTAGGAAAGGTATTATGAATGTGCAAAATATCCATCTTCTTTCTGTTAGGATCTCTCCCTTCAATTTGGGCTATTTTCTTTTCTCTTTAACATCGCTGTCCTCTACTAATCATTTTAGCTGGGTTTGAAACCTATGACAAATATATTAACAATACTCTCAAAAGCATCAAGAAAGTGCTGTCGTTTCCATGCCTTTTTGTTGTATTAATATTTTTATTTTATTTTATATTTTTTTCCTGTAATTTACTTTTTTTAAAAAAAAAATTATATGTTTTTTTTTTAAATTATTTTTGCTGATTTTTTTCTAATATTAAACTAGTTGAAAATTTAACTTTATTATTTAAAAAAATATTAAACTAGTTGAAAATTTAGCTTTATTATTTTAAAAAATTATAAATTGCTATAATATTTTTTTATGACTTTTTTTATGACATTATAAATTGTTATAATATTTTTTTATATGAGTTTTTTTTCTTTTATGACTTTTTTTCAAAATAATTATTTTTTTATTTTTTAATTAACAATACTTTAAAAGGTATAGGAAAAGTACTATAGCTTTCCCCACATCTTTTATTTTTGTTGTACTAATATTTTTATTTTATTTTTTATTTTTTATGTTTTTACATGTTTTCTTCCCCATGATTTATTTTTAAAAAAAAAATTATATGTTTTTTTAAAAATATCTAATTTTTTTTAATATTGAACTGGTTGAGAATTTAGCTCTGTCATTTAAAAAAAAATTATGAATTGCTACAATGTTTTTCTATATGAGTTTTCTTTCTTTTTTTTTATACTTTTTTCTCAAGATGGTCATTTTTTTTTATATTGAACTGATTGAAAATTTAGTTTTGTAGTTTTTTTATAAAAAATATTGTAGATTGCTGTAGTATTTTTCCAATATAGTTTTTGTTTCGCTACAATATTTTTCCATGTTTTCTTTTCAAAATTCTCTTTATTGTTTTTTTTTAATATTAAGCTCGTTGAGAATTTAGCTTTGACTTTCTCCACATATTTTTTTTGTATTTTATCTAAAAATTTCTTTTTTGTGTTTTTTTAGAATTGTTTTTATTGATTTTATTTTTGTAATATTGAGCTGGTTGATAATTTAGTTTTATAGTTTTTTTTTTAAATATTATTGATTGCTATAGTGTTTCTCCATATAATATTTTTTTAAATTTTTTTTTGTCAATTGTTTTTTCTATATTAAGCTAATTGATAATTTAGTTTTATTTTAAAAAAAAAAATATTATGGATTGGTACAATATTTTCTTATATGATTTTTTCTTACTATATTGTTTTCTCATATATTTTTTAATTGATTTTTTTAAATTATCATTATTGAATTTATTTTTAAAAATATTGTGGAATGTAATAATAATTCTTAAACGTTTTTATAATTTTTTCTATAAATTTATTACAATACACAAACATATCATAAATCTACAATACCACATTGGCATGACAACTAGTAGTTTATCTACATCTTACAGCCTATTTTTGAAAATAGGTGGTACATCATACCTCTGAACTTCACAACCATTTTAACTACACTGGGTATAGATGTTTTTTTATTTATTTATGTAAACTAAATTTACATATATTCCCCTGGGTTCAGAAAATTTATAAAATAGGATTAAGTATATATATATATATATAATATATATATATATATATATCAATGATACGAGGGTATTGATATCTTTTTAGATTTATTAAATATTATATTATTTAAAAAAAATATTAGCATTTAGAAGTTGTTTGTGCATTTTAAGCGGCGTATACTGCGCCTCCTGTGGTTAAAAATTTCCTTCCATTATGTTATTTAATTCACATCACATGCTCTTTTGGTCACCTTTTATCCTTTTCCCTTTTCTACCTAAAAATACAACCCAGTTCACATTGTTATTGGTTTTTTAAATTTAATCATTTGTTTTTTGTTTTTTATCTTTATATCTTTTGTTAAAGTTTTGTTTGTTTTCAATTTAATCCCTTAATTTTAGTTTATTACATATAATATTTTTCAATTTGATCCTCCTTTTTAATTTCTCTTTTTTTTCTAGGTTTTTTTTGTTAAAGTTTTGATGGTTTGCAATTTCATTATTCAATCTATATTTATAATTTTTATTTTTTTAATTTGATCCTTATTCTTTTGATATTTTTTTATTTAATTTATTTTCTTTTCAATTTAACCCCAATTAAAAAAATTATCTTTCCCTCTATTATATATATTATTTTTATTTTCACCCTCATTCATTTAATTACTATTGTTTTATTTTAGATCCTTTCGTGTAATTGATTTTTTTTATTTTTTTAGATCCTTTCATGTAATTGATTTTTTTTATTTTCATTCTCAATATTAATCATCTTGGTTTTTTTTTTATATCCAAAAATAATTTTTAATTTTTTTTATCATGTTATCTTAATCTTATAATCTGGACCATAGAGTTTCAGGTTAACTCTAGTTGACTTTCCTATATTAGCTAGTTTAAAATATATCATTCTATCTTAAGCTATCTTAAGTATCTTAAGATCTAGTTTAAAATATATCATTCTATCTTAAGTTATCTTAAGTACTCGAGTAAGGTTTTTTATCTATTTTTGTTCAATTAGGGATTTCAAAAGAGTTTTTTTTTTGCAGATTACAGTGTTCTTTTCTTTATATTTTTCTAAATTTGTATGTTTGTTGTTATTGTCTGATTAAGAAAAATATAATTTTGATAATTCAACATTGGTTTTACATAAAGAAAATAAAAAATTTACAATTCTAAAAAGTGTGGTTCAACAAGTCAAGCTTTAAATTTGCTTCCTAGAAATTATCAGTTTGAGTTATATAAACTCGAATACTATTAAAAATTTATATAATTATTAATTTTAGTGTCTATAAAATTAATTAAGATATATATAAAATAAATTAAATTGACATACATAATATTAATAAAAAAAAATTACAAATAGTGGGCCACATCTAAGTATGAACAATAAAATGGACAAGGCATGTAGTACGTGGGTTTTCAATATATGCACGATAGATCCACGTGCCATAATTGTCTTATACTGCTGCATGTCCATATTCGCACGGTGAAGAAATCCATTAGATTTTCGTTCTCACTTTAGGGGGAAAAGTAGCGCTCGAAAGGACTTGCAGGGAGAAAGTGAGGCTAGCTACCGTGTAACTTCGCAAGAACCCAAGCTCTTTTTTTTTTTTTTTTTTTTTCCTTTTATGATCTGATGATTGGTACTCTAGCTTTAAATATTTAAAATGCTTGTTGGTTATGTTGCAATGTTGATGTCAATATTCAGGGTCCCGCAATGGATGAAAGCCTTTTGTAGCTACGTGATTATGGGAGAATATTGTAGACCATGCTTCCCATGAAATTATTAATATTGGGTGCCATCGGGGATACTTTTAAATGACAAAAGTGCTAGTTCCGGTGGGATCGACGAAGTTTCGTGTGTAAAATGATTGCCGATTCAAGAATCCTCAAGATTGTAAAACAATGGAGGCCACAAGAACAGGTACGATATTCCCTCCATCATTACGACTGCATTTCTACGAAAGAGTAATAAAGCTTCTTGATACTGCTGGGATGCACCCATGGCCTCCATCAATTTTGGCTCTATCTGGCAATAATGTGCAAGGACGGATGGGGCTAGGTGTGTCATGAAAATTTCAATTTCAAAGAATTGAAGGGCAGGCAGGAATCACAATTGGGGCTAGTAGCTAAAGTTGAATTAAAATCTAACGAAACTTAAAATTGTAGGTAAAATACATAGACAAAACCATGATATGATGGATCTTGAATATCAATATATCTTATTTCAATATCGTACCGCACTTTCAATTATAGGAAATTAATTTTTTTTGTCAGAAACCCCACTTCAATCGTCCAACTCTTTGTTAGATTAGGACATATCAATCTAGTTTACAAGTATATCTACTAGATGTTAACATTAATTATTAAATTAATCTGAACCGATCTTGAGGTTGCATGTAGGAGGCGGACCGTGGCTCTTTTGTCTTGTATAATATATAGTTGAGTCAATCGACTTTGGGAAAAACAGAAGCATATACAAATCCATTCACGAGCTCATATCTTAGTAGAACATAATTCCATCGGAAAATCTAAATTGTTAACGTTATAACTCAAAAAGCCGTCTGCCAAGTTGATGGAAGAAATATACAGGCCTGCGTCTATACAAAGGGAATCCTCTAAGAATTATTCTAATCATAACACATCTAAAATTCTTCAAAACACCACAACAAATCCAAATCTATGTTACTGTTTTCAAATTTAATTTTTATTTTCAGAAAACGAAAAATGAAACTAATACCAACGATCCTTGAGAAATTTCACTCTTCACTAGCATATTGTTAAATGAGCTCCTCTTTTACTTAAAAGGCTAAGAAAGTTCCAATTTGATGCAATAGTACGTGTCTTCCTCTTCCTCATAAACAAGAAGTCCCAAATCCCAGCTTGTCTCGTGAATTAAAAAATAAAAATAAAAAATATTTTCTTTTCTCAAATTTCTCATGATGTAACAAGAACTTTACAATTTCTAGCTATCCTTGTTCGATTAGATGGTTAAAAATGTCTAGGAACTGGGTTTGTAATAGGCCTAACCAATAGTATCAGGCCCCGAACGGGTAATTGAAATAGCCGCAAATCTTTTTCGCCATGGATCGAAATCCAGCAAATGATAGGCCCATTATTGTAGATTTCTTTCTCTTTTTTCCTTTTTTTATCTCTAGCGGAGACCAAAAACTTTTTAGCTTAATCAATAATTATTAATATTTATCATATAAGAGATAGTTAGGTATTAAAAAAAGAGAATTAATTTTTTTTGAAAAGGATAAAAATATTGTTATAAAGTATTAGTATTAGTATTAGTATTTACAACTTGAGTTTCATATAAATCATGAATAAGTTTCATATGTTGCGAGCATTCTCTTGCACAGAGGACTTTAGAAGACTCGTCTTCATTACCTTAGTTAGGAGCTTTGGATTCAAAAACACAAACGTGTGTTTAAAAATTAAAAACATGAAAACACGGTTGATTTGTTTTAGATCAATATGTTGAAGCTTCAGCAACTTGACGTGTGAAATGTTAAGTTTGACAAAAAGTTAGGTCTTGACTAATTGTCATTAATTAGCCAGCATTTGTTAGGCAAAATTGAAAGGTAGGATTTTGGTCATCGCCTTCACCGTGAAGCTAAAGCCTGCCAAAGATTTTATGATCGGTGATGGCAAAGGAAAACTGGGAAATGACGTAAAGCACATTTGCACTGTAAGCATAGCTGTGTAGGGAAGGTTTGGTGTTGAATATCCTAGCACATTAACAAATAGCTGTGATACATTGGAACTGCATACCATTATTCAAAATGTAGTAATAAAGAGTGACTTTGATCTTGACTTTGGGTATAATTAATTAACAGAAGATTTGATATATAATACATTGCTTAATTTTTTGAGATTTATATTGGACTAATATTGTTGAACCCAAGTTTCTTTGACCACACTATTTTTTTAGCATCCAACTAGCGGGGAGACAGTGAAGGTTTAAATTATGAGAACTTGTTTTTTGAGAGCATGGAATCGTTGAGGAGGAAAAAGGGTAAGGAACAATATAATTAAAAGACCACGCACATCTTAGACTTTAAGCCCTTTAGATCACCGAAATTCATTTTTCCATTTCAATTGAATTTGGAGGAGCTACACACATACCTCGGAGATGCTGGACGAGTTCAGAATGGCAAGCTAAGACTGTAGTGAAGGTTAAAAAAACCACAGATTGAAAGTATAGGCTGATTAAATCTGGGCAATCAAGTTGTTTCGCGACTAATGTAATTAGTTGACAATGTGTCGTGGATGATTATGAAAGCTCATGGTGTTTACCGTGTTTAGATTGTTCTGTGGATTTATTTTGTGATTCAGATGTGGTTTTTGAATTTTTGAATATGGGTGTTGTCTTTGGATACATATTTTGTTACCTAGGATAAATAAATTATCATTATTCATTATTTTAGGTTAATGAAAAGCATAAAATAAATCAATTAAGATTGTTACCTAGGATAAATAAATTATCATTAGTCATTATTTTAGGTTAAAAAGCATAAAATAAATCAATTAAGCCATAATTTTATCATGTTCAAAGATATTTTTGAAATATCATACTTTCCTCATAATTTTTCTAAATAATAACAATAACAATGTTTTTTTTTTCTTGTGAATCTAGATCAGGGGATTCCAAGCGTGCCCTCAAGAATACCTTTCTAAGTTACTATTCCAGCTATTTAGTCAATTATTTTCAAAAGATGAAGTCACTTATAGTCAATTATTTTCAGAAGATGAAGTCACTTATAATGGCCTTATTGTTTTTAAAACTATATAAATATTTTTAAATTTTTAATGATGATGTTATTTGTCAATGTTCATTTGTTACTTGAAAGTGAATTTTATACGTTCATGTTGACATGTGTGTAATGAATTTGTGTGTGATGAATTTATCTTGTGTTCTTATTTTTAGAATAAATTTCTTTAATATTATAGATAAATTTGAGCTACATCAGATCAATTTCACATGGACTCATTAAATGGAAGTGGTGGAGCTTGAATTCATTTTAATTAATATAATCTTGAAAAAGCTTATGATTATCATTTGTTTTCCATAGTCTTAGTTGCAACGCTCATGTTACAATAGTGAGAATAAATTGAGTTTTCATAGACCCATATTCTAAATCATTTTCTTAGGCTATTATAGTTTTTATCTTTAGTAAAAATATAGATACACCATAAATTCTTAACATGTAAGTATATCAGACACTTTTATTATTAAAAACAAACAATAATTAAACTTATTTTAGATAAATTGTGTATGATAATTATTATCTTTTTTATTATATAATTAATTCATTATCTAGAATTTTTAAAAATCAATTGAAGTTTCTTATTACTATAAAACTAGATAGTGATCCTTTTATATTCTTATTCCTTTTACATGTAGTTTGCATCAATATCACCTTTATTGATTTATAAGCATCTTTAATAAACTCTACTTCAGTAATAAAGTAAAGTGAAGAGGACAAGAACTATCCTACCATTCTATGGCTGCATATTTCTCACCTTAAATTTATGCTTCTATTTAAACGTATAATTGTACCTTAATGTCATAAATGGTCTATTCCTCAACAACTCTCGTTTTGATATTGCTAGTTTCTTTGTGTAAGATGTATCTCAGCTTGAAACATCACTGTGATACTTGCAAACATCCATTATTGTCAAATAGACAGATTTAAAAGATTGCATACCGGATCTATCACCTCATCTCTTCAGAAACATGAGTTACATCCCCTCAGGGATTTCTGATAAAAGTGCAACAGCATAATGAGTTCTTGGTGGTGGAATTGATACCTTCTCCTTCAAGGCATCAGTTAAATCACAATTTTTGTGATATAGAAACTTATTCCAGTTCTGCTTCAGAACGTGAAACACTGAAGCAAGGTGCATAACAACATATTAATATGTAAGTGGAGACATTTTCTAGCTCACCTCTTTATCTCCAAGAACCCCAACTTATTTGGAGTGCAAGAGAAATCTCCGTTTTGCATATATCTCATATGAAAATACGTACCAAAAAAGAGCGAAGTCTTTGAATTTACAAGGGAAGAATTGACTTCAGGCTTGGGTTTTGCCTCGAAGAGAAAAACCTTCCTCCACACGAGAATGATCTTTCCATGGAAACAGGACCTTTATGAAGACATGGTGAAAAGGAAGAAGTACCAGTCAGTTTAAACACGCTTGAATACCCACCATCTCGCTTCAAAACCATATTTGATTTTCTTTCCTCATTAATGTCAATCTGATTAGCCAGGTTCTTATGATCATTCAGGCCAATACACATAGTTGTAGCTCTCAAAGAATCCATTGAAGAAGACCTCCTCAGCAGCTTTATATCATTATCCTCAGCCTGGTGTTTGTCAACGGAGCTACAAAGCACCTGGAGATCACCAATATCATCAGAATTTACTTCATCCTTCAAAGTTCTTTCATCACCAACCTGCAGTATTTCACCGACCTCCTCTGTTCCGGCTCTGTTTTCACAAGGTTCGTTACTCTCTTGATTATTAACCAATCCACTATCAACATCTGAATTCTCCATCTGGGTACTGAAAGTTGGATTCAAGTTATCGTGGTTCTGACCCAACGAAATCAAGGGAGTGCTAGCTGGACCATTGATTATATGTGTACGACACAGAGGGCAATTAGTGTGAGACCTCAACCAAGTATCGATACAAGAGATGTGAAAGGCGTGGTTGCACTTAGGCAACAGCCTAAGAGTTTCATCTTGTTGAAATTCACTCAAGCAAACTGAGCATTCAGTGCCTTCAATTAGTCCCTCACCCTTCTTGTACTTGCAAACTGTGATTGAATTTATAATTGACTGTTGCAAGCCGATGGTGGTAATGAACCATATCGGGTGATCAACCCGGTTCTCATCAAGAAACTCTTCATCTGTATCATCTTCCTGAGCCTGGGGCTCCGTGTTATTCCTGGAACCACACCAACCAGAACAAGACTTGGCCACAATAACATAATAGCTAACAATAAGAAAGAAGCTGGCTAGCAAAGCAACTATGATGATCACATATGGTGATAAGTGACGTTCTTGGGGCAGGAATGGAGGTGGTGGAGGTGGAGGTAGCAAAAAGTAGTCTGAGTAAGGATAGCAATTATAAGGACAAGCTGGGTCACAGAAGTCAGGGCAGTCTATAGTCTGGTTTGTTTCAGTTCCAATTGGGAACAGTTTTCTGTGTTTCATCGCCATTAAAGAAACTGTTAAAAGTGGAAGAAATTGAGAAGGGAAGTAAAGATAGATCTGCAACAATGTGTTTGTGTGAGGCTTAGTGGGCGAGCTTACTATCTTTTGTTTCAATCGAAAGAAAAGAAATTAACAAAGTTACGAAAAACGTCCTTTTCAATTTTTAATCAACAAGGTTACTGATGTGTTTGGTAGGTTTGGCTCCGAATCTAGAAGTTCCTTGTCTTTTGTCGTAGAGAACTCTTATCTGGTTGTGTTTTTCTGTGCCATGTATTTACTTGTATTTTTGCCCCTTTTTATACTTTCATAGTACAGTACAAGGAGATCAAAGACGCTACAACAGGCTGAAAACAAGTTAAACAAGTTCGGTGCTGTGAATGTAGTCTCCGCATTCTCCTTCATCCGGTAATAAATATAACAATAGGGCTTCTGTAGACTATCGAGAGCACTATCAGCTACATTCTCATTACAAAATCAAAAACCAAAAAAAGAGTACCAATACAGTACAGCATTGCTTGATCTTGTCAGGCCGTGCATAAAATAAGTTGAATCGATCTGTACCAATACAAACTAAACTTCCCTTTCCTGTGCAAGTACTTCTCTTCTGATGGCCATCTTCTTTTCCCCTTTTTTCTTATCTATTAGGTGCGCTATAATATTTTTGGAGTCGTCCTGTTACTATTTTGGTAGGATGTCATTATCATTATTATTTTAAAATATCTCCAAGTTGGTGCAATCTATACCGTCCCTGGTAAGATATCCTTGGTGTCACAGCCGGATTAGCAAAGAGTCTATAGACAGTATAGACCTATGAAGTGAAATGGACCTCGTATCTGCCATGTGAAGTTTATATATATACAATTTATGGTCCCAATTCAATGGAGATAATGATACACACACACACACATATATATATATATGGGTTTTTTTTGTAAATTATAGGTCATTTAATATCGGGCCTTTAATAATAATATAGTAAATATTCTTTTAAATCTTTTTTTATAAAGAATTAATATATATTAAAATATTAACTCTTTTTTTATTTTATGTTTAAGATGTATGTACTTTGTTAAATTATTTTAATTCTCTATATTATAATAATTGATTTTTTGAATAAAATTTAAATTTTTTCCCAACATTATTCCACATTGATAAAGAATTTTACAATCAATATTATTTAAAAATTAAAAAAATATTTTATCTAATTCATTTAGAGGTAATGAATCATCTATTAATTATTCAAATATATTTATATAATTTATGTTATTTTCAATATTTGTCTGTTTATTATCTTTGATTAGGATAATATGTAATTCAAAATTGAAGCATGACACTTTATATATAAAATAATTTAATAATTTTAAATTTAAAAATTATCTACTTAACTATCAAATTTGCTTTACATATATAAATTTTTTTATATGAAATTATCTTCTGGGTTAGTTCAGTGTACATATCATTTGATATGTATATGCATATTAATTTTAAATATTTTTTGTATCTCAATTTACAAGAATAATTATTTAATTTAAAAAAAATATGATATATATCTGTCTCTATTTAGTGTTTAGTCTTAATAAAACATTGACCAAGAACATTTAGGAATAATAATTTGATGAAATAAAACTCAAATAATTATAACAACTTTATAATTTTATTTGCAAAGTAATTTTGTCTTTGAATGTTATTTTATTTTATATTTATTAATCAAATATAAATAAATATTAAAAATAAAAAAATATTAATAATAAATATGATAAATTAAATATTATTACTCACTAATCTAATATATTTAGTAAATTTAGTGTTATTAATAACAAAAAGGGCATCAACAATGACAAAAAAAATGGTTCCTTGAAGTTACATCTCAACATAAATCCATCTTGAACCTTCTAATATGGTGATTTCTTTACTTACCAAGAAATCCCTTTCTCCTCTTTACTGGCATAGATAGATCCGTTCATTTCAATAACACAATGCATTATGTAGGTTAATGCGACAAGCAAATCAATGTTATTTATGCTCCAGCCTTCCTGGGAGAAGAAATGGGAATGTTTGCTAAAACTCAAAGGTAAATTAAAAAAGAATTAAATCAGTTTTAAAGTTATACCTAACAACATCTAAGTGTAAATCCTAAAATAAAATGTTACCGATTAGACAAATAGCGCAAAAGAATTTCATACAAGGGTTAAGTAGAAGTTCTAAGCTTAAAGAAAGGGATATCAGAACAGGATTTATTACAAGAGTACTGGTGGTGTCAAAAGGAAGTCTCTGTCTGTTTCGAGGTGTCCCGTGGCGGCTAAATTACTGGATTAGTTCATTTCCACATCTTCTATAATTTGCAATTGTGGATGACCTTAACTGAAAAAAGAAGACGATTGACAAAACTGCAGTTTGGATGGGCATTTATGTGATTCATATTATGAACTTCTGTGATGTAGTGTGGGAAAAGTTACAGGGACAGTGGAGAATGTGGCTGATGTGGTGGAGAAAGTTGCTGGGTGGCTTAGAAGGTTATGAAAAGCTTCCAAACCATGGAATTTTCTAGTATTACAAAAAGTGGCGGTGAATTTTTTTAAGAGTATTTTTTTTAATAGAAAATATATTAAAATAATATTTTTTTTATTTTTAATATTAGTATATTAAAATAATAAAAAAACACTAAAATAATTTAACAGATGCCCATGGACCTGATTCACATGTAAAGTTCACCAAATACGGTGGCTGTTTCCATCCAAAATTCATCGTCTTCTTTTTCTAATGACAGTTTTATGTATCAGTACTCGGTAGTTAAACACTTGGTCTGATTTTGGTACCACTGTAGGAGGATGAACTGAAGCGGGAAGTGATGGAGACAGCGTCTGAGCCATTTAAGCATCCGGAAAATCTGGTAGGCAAAGAAGATAACAGAGAATAAGTTGGATGACCTTCATATTTTCACTTCAAACAGGATGTGCAAGAAGAGGTATCAATATGAATTTTCGAGTATCTAATTCAATAAAAGAGGCCTCTTTCTGTTCTGATCCCATGAAATAAATCGTGTAATCAACAAATTCATGTATCACAAGTTTTATCCTTTTTTACCCATAATAACTATGACATTTAAAAATCTAATTCACCTTATTTTCTCACTCTAAATAAACTTTAAGATTGTTTTTACCTTGAAAACTAGAAATTCTTAGTTTATAAAATCTAAAATATCCCTGTAATGTTAACAAATAGGACTATCATCGGGATTTCAACCCTAAACCCAAGTTGTGGAAGAATTGAGCTCTCCCGTATATGTTGTATTTTCTTTGAAGTCAGTCTCGGCTCAAATGCGTTGAATAAGTTCATTTAATGCCTCATTTTTTCTTCGCCATAGCCATTGTGATCGGTTCAATTCGCATCTGTTAGTAGTATTGATGTAGGTGAGACAATATCAATTAATTAGATATCCTAGAAATTCTAATCCCTAGTTTGACATCCACGTATACCATCTCAAACTTATCTACTAATATTACAGTTGCGTAGAACCTCGCCTCAAACCATCTATGTAAACTGGCAATAAAAAACATGCGATGCGATCCCTGCACTCGTCCAGTTGATTACACGACACGCAAATAGGGCTGGCAACTCTGCTTGTTCTAATCTGTCTATCTTCGAACGAAAGTCTATTGACGATAATCAAACAAGCTGTGAAGCCGAGTTTAGGGTTCCATTGACTTTTTTACCAGTCAACCCTTACCCTTCCCTCTCCTATTTCTTCCCAGGCACTGAAACGACCGTTTGGCGAAGCTTCTATCGTGCTCAATCATCTTTAAATTCATCATGATACGTGGTGCCACACAGGGGCGGAGTAAGGAAAATAAAAATTGAAAGGGACCCAATTGAAAGAATTGTTTTAAAAAGATTAAAATTTTAGTTATTTTATAAAGGGAGGGGCTGGGAAAAATTTCCCGACCCCTGCCACCGCCCCCCCTGGTTCAGGGATGGCGTTCAAAGATCCCAGATTCGGCGTGTTCGGCACAATCCAAATTATAATGCTGCCAGTTATATATATAAAAAATAAATAAAAATTAACAATTTAGCAAATACCATACCTTCTGATCCGTAATTTGATAGATTATTGAAATCTTTCGGCCTCAATCCTTACTGGGCTCTTTTTTCGGGCCTCAGCTTGGGATGTCGGACTCCGCAACCCTTTCTTTGTCCTTGGGCCTAATACCACTAAATCTCTTCCCTGAAAAATCTCAGTCAGAGGATTCGATTGAGAAATTATTTAGCTTTTGAACCTAATTGAGATTTTTGGATACTTGGAAGAGTGACTTTGATGTTTTCCCAATTATTATTTTCTTACAAAACCAGAATTTTTTTTTTTTGTTCAATTATCATTTGATATGGAACAGGGAGTGTGGCGTCTTTATAAAGTAATCTTTTTCAAGCCAACAAAAATATTCTTAATTGTCTTAAATCCCAATGGTATTTCAACACGAAAACTTGGATGACCTTGCGGGAGATTAGCACATTTTCTTTTGTTTTCTCATTGCACGCCAAGATGGACTGTAATCGACTAGAAAATTTATCATAAATTTATCATGTAACGCGAAGCAAGGGAGGATAATAGTAGTAATTTGACTTTCCTGGCCAAGTGGCAATATATATATGTGGTTCGACCATTTCTACGAGTCAATATAATCTAAAATTTCCAAGCACGTTCTGCACCGAACTTAAAACTTTTGAGATATATATCTTCGATTTGATCGAGGGATTTCTTTGATTGCACGAGTTGGAAATTAACCTTGGCATTGATGATGCCTGTAACAAGAGCAGTGTTTCCCGACAGTTCCGTTGGCCAGATATTTCTAGCCCCTAGTCCGGTATCTGATAGCACTTCGGAAATCTCAAAACTCAAATTCAAAAGCCAGTTTCTTAGAAATCAAAGGCTGAAAGTTTTCGGCACCTCTCTGAAATTGCTCTATGCAAGAAATACAAAGATGTACGTCTATTTTCCTTTTGCAAAACTTTTCTGGGCATAACATTAATCATCCAGATGCAGATATCTTGCAGCTCTGAGTCTAATCCATGTAATGGTGCAGGGAAATGGCTGTATACAATAGTCATGGAACAGGACCTGCTCATCCTTCTTCTCCTTCTCCTTGGTGAGTTGACTTTACCAACGATCTTTAAAACAGATAAATTGCACTCTGCCCTTATATTTCATGTTCCCGGCCAGTTTAATACAACTTTATGGTGATCTACTAGCAGGAAGGGTTGGGTTCTGGGAATGCTAATATCAATAATTCTACCCTTTTGTAGAAGCAAATGGGGGCCATTACTGTTGATAAAAGGTAAGGGATCGAAAGACTCGCCTTGTCAATTCTCAATAAAAACTCACATGCTGTGAATGAGTTATGGAATCCTATGTACTTAGCTTTTAAATTGGATGTGTAGACAAAGTTGAAGAAGTGGTGGAGATAGCAGATCACGTTGCAGACATCGTAGAAGAGGTGGCTGAGGAAGTGGGGAAGGTAGCTGAAGAAGTTGCCGATCATCTGCCGGAAGGTGGGAAACTTCAAGAAGTGGCCACATTTGTTGAAAACGTCGCGAAAGAAACAGCGAAGGATGCTAATGTAGTTGATGAAATAATTGAAAAGGTACTGCCTAATACACTGTTTTCTGTCTTAGCAATTAATTACCTAACACCATATAAAACGATTGTTAATTGTGTCAGCATGAATCGTTTCCTTATATCAGGTTAAATGTATTTCTCGAAACGCAGAATCAATGCGTTAGCCTAAATGCTCGTTGTTGAAGATTTTGACGTTCACTTTAGTCGTGTACCGATTCGTTTTAGTTGCGAACAACATGGTCCTAAGGCTGAATTATAACTAGCAGGAAAAAAAAATCGGCAAGTTTCATGTTCTTGCTGGCTGCCTGCTTTAAAGAAAGGATTGAAAAAAAAAAAAGCATGCCCAACTTGTTTTCAGTCCAGATCGAAAATCAAAACCAACCACTTGCGTCACCCATTGACAGCCAATGCAGGCTGTTTTAAACATGCTATAATATTACATGAAATAAACTAGGCATTTTGCAATATTTGTAGCATTCATGTTGTAAACTGAGCCTCTTTTTTAAAAAAAAAAGTAAAAATTGGGTTTGCTTTGTTTCTTATTAAGATTAAAAATCAGGTGGAAGAGTTGGAAAAGGAGGTGGAAGAGGAGGTGGAGTCTTTATCGGAGCAACTCACGAAGCAAGCCAATGGAAAATCCGAAGAATCAAAAGGCTGAGGCCAGCCAAGAAACACTTTGTTATTTTACCATGAAAAATTTGACTTGTAATTAAGGAAAGCTTGATAAGTAGCAGATACCCTTATTTATTTATCTATTTATCTAATACCCTTATTTATTTATCTATTTATCTAATACCCTTATTTATTTATCTATTTATCTAATACCCTTATTTATTTATCTATTTATCTAATACCCTTATTTATTTATCTATTTATCTATCAATTTTCAGTCCCAATTCGATTCCATTTTGCTAGATCTTGAAACCATTAGATAATCGTTAATGCTGGGTTTCCTCTGGGTGCATCTGTTTATTCTTTTCAGGATGGCCCGAGCTTTCAACATCGTGCAGTTACCCGGAAAAAAAAAAAAAAAAAAACC
>NW_011499849.1:653553-658892 GCF_000495115.2 Populus euphratica | reverse complement strand
CCCACCGATCCAGTGTATAATTATATTTATATATATATATATATCTTTCTTTTCCCACGTCTTGTCGTGACATAAAAAAATACAAAGCTTTTTTAAAGAGTAAGATAATGATAACCCTTCGTACACCTCATGGCAAGTTTATATAAGCTTTTCAGCACATGTCAGATGGTAATTGATTAATAAAGATGGTGGAGCACCCTAAAATTCCGTAGCTTAATAATGTCCGAGATAGTTGACATGACACCTCTAGAATATTAATACTCTGAAATCGTATTTTTATTTTAAAAAATAAAAAGTTATAAATATTTGTTTTAAAGATTTCATGATATATTTATAACTCATGAATTTTATTTTTTTTATAAAAACAAAAGTTTAAAATAATTTTTTAATAATAATATACATAAATATCTCTTATATTTATATTAATATTTAATTAAAATATAATAAGTTTGTACAAGTAAATTAAAATCTAAAACTTCAAATATACGTGAATTCATAGAAGCTGAATTTTTTTCCTATGCTAAATCCAAAAGAGATGAGTCCTTCTCTTGTTGAACCCGAGGAAGGTTGGGTCTGTCCCATCAGGCACGCCTCATGAAAAATGTTTATTAGAATCATGTTTATTTTTATGTTTCAGAAGTATTTTTTAAATATATATAGAAAAAATGATCTAGTTATTTTTTTGAACATATCCAGTTATGATTATAATATTTTTAGGTGTACCCAAAGCTTGACATACAACTAAACTAATCATTTGGGTCAGCAACTTGAAATGTCCTTGCTAAAATATGCCTATGCTCCAAAAAAAATTATTATCATAATTTTTTTATTTAGTATTTTTTTATAAAAATATAATGATAAAAAACTTAATTCATCACTATTCCAAGGAAAAAAAAAAGCCAAAGATTCTCACATAGCAACAGTCATCTAGAAGGTGTTTTTTATCCTAGCACCTTTTTATCTATAAAAACATGTTTCCTTATATCGCGCGGAACCATTGCACCTTCCTTTATCCTAGCACCTTTTTTCCTATAAAAAACATGTTGCCTCGTATCGCACCGAACCATTAACTGAGTCAGCAAGAATCTTTTCTTTATCAACATGTGAAAAGTCTTGTTTAAAGATCGCAAGGAACAATGCCAGAGTTTTGACGTTTTGTTCTGATTTTGATAGTAACTTTAAACGTGCTGGAAAATTTCATCTCTTACCTCAACTCGCACCGACTTGGCTACAAGACTCCGCCATGTTAGTTAATATAATAAACAGCTAAGGTTGCTTCGGAGAATTAGAAAATGATGGAATCACAAGGAACCACTTCTTCCTACACCTAATATGCCCCATTAATATAAACTTTTAATATACTATTATAAAACAAAGTGACCACCTCAGAAGTATTTTGGTAAGTAAACTTTGTTCCTTTAGATTTAAAATTGAATTTGTTTTTTATTAAAAAAATTTATTTATTACTCGGTAGTTAAACACTTGGTCTGATTTTGGTACCACTGTAGGAGGATGAACTGAAGCGGGAAGTGATGGAGACAGCGTCTGAGCCATTTAAGCATCCGGAAAATCTGGTAGGCAAAGAAGATAACAGAGAATAAGTTGGATGACCTTCATATTTTCACTTCAAACAGGATGTGCAAGAAGAGGTATCAATATGAATTTTCGAGTATCTAATTCAATAAAAGAGGCCTCTTTCTGTTCTGATCCCATGAAATAAATCGTGTAATCAACAAATTCATGTATCACAAGTTTTATCCTTTTTTACCCATAATAACTATGACATTTAAAAATCTAATTCACCTTATTTTCTCACTAGCTCTAAATAAACTTTAAGATTGTTTTTACCTTGAAAACTAGAAATTCTTAGTTTATAAAATCTAAAATATCCCTGTAATGTTAACAAATAGGACTATCATCGGGATTTCAACCCTAAACCCAAGTTGTGGAAGAATTGAGCTCTCCCGTATATGTTGTGTTTTCTTTGAAGTCAGTCTCGGCTCAAATGCGTTGAATAAGTTCATTTAATGCCTCATTTTTTCTTCGCCATAGCCATTGTGATCGGTTCAATTCGCATCTGTTAGTAGTATTGATGTAGGTGAGACAATATCAATTAATTAGATATCCTAGAAATTCTAATCCCTAGTTTGACATCCACGTATACCATCTCAAACTTATCTACTAATATTACAGTTGCGTAGAACCTCCCCTCAAACCATCTATGTAAACTGGCAATAAAAAACATGCGATGCGATCCCTGCACTCGTCCAGTTGATTACACGACACGCAAATAGGGCTGGCAACTCTGCTTGTTCTAATCTGTCTATCTTCGAATGAAAGTCTATTGACGATAATCAAACAAGCTGTGAAGCCGAGTTTAGGGTTCCATTGACTTTTTTACCAGTCAACCCTTACCCTTCCCTCTCCTATTTCTTCCCAGGCACTGAAACGACCGTTTGGCGAAGCTTCTATCGTGCTCAATCATCTTTAAATTCATCATGATACGTGGTGCCACACAGGGGCGGAGTAAGGAAAATAAAAATTGAAAGGGACCCAATTGAAAGAATTGTTTTAAAAAGATTAAAATTTTAGTTATTTTATAAAGGGAGGGGCTGGGAAAAATTTCCCGACCCCTGCCACCGCCCCCCCTGGTTCAGGGATGGCGTTCAAAGATCCCAGATTCGGCGTGTTCGGCACAATCCAAATTATAATGCTGCCAGTTATATATATAAAAAATAAATAAAAATTAACAATTTAGCAAATACCATACCTTCTGATCCGTAATTTGATAGATTATTGAAATCTTTCGGCCTCAATCCTTACTGGGCTCTTTTTTCGGGCCTCAGCTTGGGATGTCGGACTCCGCAACCCTTTCTTTGTCCTTGGGCCTAATACCACTAAATCTCTTCCCTGAAAAATCTCAGTCAGAGGATTCGATTGAGAAATTATTTAGCTTTTGAACCTAATTGAGATTTTTGGATACTTGGAAGAGTGACTTTGATGTTTTCCCAATTATTATTTTCTTACAAAACCAGAATATTTTTTTTTTGTTCAATTATCATTTGATATGGAACAGGGAGTGTGGCGTCTTTATAAAGTAATCTTTTTCAAGCCAACAAAAATATTCTTAATTGTCTTAAATCCCAATGGTATTTCAACACGAAAACTTGGATGACCTTGCGGGAGATTAGCACATTTTCTTTTGTTTTCTCATTGCACGCCAAGATGGACTGTAATCGACTAGAAAATTTATCATAAATTTATCATGTAACGCGAAGCAAGGGAGGATAATTGTAGTAATTTGACTTTCCTGGCCAAGTGGCAATATATATATGTGGTTCGACCATTTCTACGAGTCAATATAATCTAAAATTTCCAAGCACGTTCTGCACCGAACTTAAAACTTTTGAGATATATATCTTCGATTTGATCGAGGGATTTCTTTGATTGCACGAGTTGGAAATTAACCTTGGCATTGATGATGCCTGTAACAAGAGCAGTGTTTCCCGACAGTTCCGTTGGCCAGATATTTCTAGCCCCTAGTCCGGTATCTGATAGCACTTCGGAAATCTCAAAACTCAAATTCAAAAGCCAGTTTCTTAGAAATCAAAGGCTGAAAGTTTTCGGCACCTCTCTGAAATTGCTCTATGCAAGAAATACAAAGATGTACGTCTATTTTCCTTTTGCAAAACTTTTCTGGGCATAACATTAATCATCCAGATGCAGATATCTTGCAGCTCTGAGTCTAATCCATGTAATGGTGCAGGGAAATGGCTGTATACAATAGTCATGGAACAGGACCTGCTCATCCTTCTTCTCCTTCTCCTTGGTGAGTTGACTTTACCAACGATCTTTAAAACAGATAAATTGCACTCTGCCCTTATATTTCATGTTCCCGGCCAGTTTAATACAACTTTATGGTGATCTACTAGCAGGAAGGGTTGGGTTCTGGGAATGCTAATATCAATAATTCTACCCTTTTGTAGAAGCAAATGGGGGCCATTACTGTTGATAAAAGGTAAGGGATCGAAAGACTCGCCTTGTCAATTCTCAATAAAAACTCACATGCTGTGAATGAGTTATGGAATCCTATGTACTTAGCTTTTAAATTGGATGTGTAGACAAAGTTGAAGAAGTGGTGGAGATAGCAGATCACGTTGCAGACATCGTAGAAGAGGTGGCTGAGGAAGTGGGGAAGGTAGCTGAAGAAGTTGCCGATCATCTGCCGGAAGGTGGGAAACTTCAAGAAGTGGCCACATTTGTTGAAAACGTCGCGAAAGAAACAGCGAAGGATGCTAATGTAGTTGATGAAATAATTGAAAAGGTACTGCCTAATACACTGTTTTCTGTCTTAGCAATTAATTACCTAACACCATATAAAACGATTGTTAATTGTGTCAGCATGAATCGTTTCCTTATATCAGGTTAAATGTATTTCTCGAAACGCAGAATCAATGCGTTAGCCTAAATGCTCGTTGTTGATGATTTTGACGTTCACTTTAGTCGTGTACCGATTCGTTTTAGTTGCGAACAACATGGTCCTAAGGCTGGATTATAACTAGCAGGAAAAAAAAATCGGCAAGTTTCATGTTCTTGCTGGCTGCCTGCTTTAAAGAAAGGATTGAAAAAAAAAAAAAGCATGCCCAACTTGTTTTCAGTCCAGATCGAAAATCAAAACCAACCACTTGCGTCACCCATTGACAGCCAATGCAGGCTGTTTTAAACATGCTATAATATTACATGAAATAAACTAGGCATTTTGCAATATTTGTAGCATTCATGTTGTAAACTGAGCCTCTTTTTTTTAAAAAAAAGTAAAAATTGGGTTTGCTTTGTTTCTTATTAAGATTAAAAATCAGGTGGAAGAGTTGGAAAAGGAGGTGGAAGAGGAGGTGGAGTCTTTATCGGAGCAACTCACGAAGCAAGCCAATGGAAAATCCGAAGAATCAAAAGGCTGAGGCCAGCCAAGAAACACTTTGTTATTTTACCATGAAAAATTTGACTTGTAATTAAGGAAAGCTTGATAAGTAGCAGATACCCTTATTTATTTATCTATTTATCTAATACCCTTATTTATTTATCTATTTATCTAATACCCTTATTTATTTATCTATTTATCTAATACCCTTATTTATTTATCTATTTATCTAATACCCTTATTTATTTATCTATTTATCTATCAATTTTCAGTCCCAATTCGATTCCATTTTGCTAGATCTTGAAACCATTAGATAATCGTTAATGCTGGGTTTCCTCTGGGTGCATCTGTTTATTCTTTTCAGGATGGCCCGAGCTTTCAACATCGTGCAGTTACCCGGAAAAAAAAAAAAAAAAAAACC
>NW_011499849.1:622138-650675 GCF_000495115.2 Populus euphratica | reverse complement strand
GGAACCAAATGTGAGGCAGCTGAACTTGAAACATTTTTGCCCTTTGTGGTCTTAGTAATCTGATTGGTAACATCTGATTATTTTAAGCCGTCTCTTGTTTCGATTAAAATGCAGGTGGAAGGAAGGCATGGAAGAGGAGATGGAGTCGTTTGTTCAAAAAGTCGCAGCGGAGGCCGATGACATATCCTACGAAGCAAAAGACTGGAGAGCCTGGCAACAATGACAAATGCAATTTGTTTGACCGGTGCTGGTTCTGAAAAGTCATACTAATTAAAGTTACGGTTTACCGAGACTAAAATCACTATTTATTGTAATTGTGTAATTAAAAAAAAAATAAATGAATTTGACAATTGGTTTTTTCAATATTATATAAGGATAGAGCTGTAATTTTCTTTACAGTCAAATTACAACTTTAGCATAAGTGAAAAATAATAATGCCTTTCACTTATGGGTTTTTTAGCATAATTAAAAATCTTTTTATAATCTATAAATAATCTATAATTAATCTCCTACATTTTTTCTTTTTAGTTTCACCTCTAAGCTATTTCTTAATCTATAAATAATCTATCAATTTATAAATGTTTTTTTTTTATTTTACCCCATGTAATTTTATGATATTTCATATTTAGTTATTATTTTTTAATTTTTATTTATTTTATTTAGGATTTTTTTATTTTTTAAAATTTCACAATCTTTGGGTTTTTTCCATCAAATTTTATTCTTATTTTTTTTGTTATTTTTTTCTTTTGTATTTTTTATTAATATTTATTCTATGATCTCATCCTTTAAAATTAAATTAGTTAAAAAATAATTTTTTTTTATTGAATCCAGATCTAGGATTTCATAGATTACGGGTTTTAGAAATAAAACCAAGTTTAGAAAATTAACTCGAGTTTGCTTGATTTTTATTTTTATTTTTTAAGTTGATGTTTTTTTTCTTATCTTTGTTTTTTTAGTTTTACTTTATTATTTTTTACGGTTTGCTTTCTATTGAATTAGCCCCATGTTCGTAACTAGAGAATCACTAGTTTTAAAGGTTAATGCGGGTTTATTTTTATTTTTTTTACTTTTAAAATTAATTTATTTCAATTTCATTTTTCAAACTTTTTTTCTATAAAATTATACTAAACATATATTCATGACAATGGTTTTTCAAGCTCATGAATTAATAGGGTTTTTTTTGTTTGATTTTAATTGCTCTTTTTTTACAGTTTCACTTTGCAGTAACATAGTGTTGTTTGATAATCCATATTAAAGAGAAAAATGTGTGGACCAAAATTGACTGCGGGGGAAAATGCAAGCTTTTTTTAATCATTGTTCACGGACGTCTTTTTAAAAAATATGGCTTGTAAAAAATTTTTGATTTCACTTTTCAGTCCCTTTTTTTAAAAAAATATGTTTTGGTTCGAGACTTTGTTTTTTTTTCACATTTTTATGTTTCTCATAAATAATCAATGAAAATAAAATTTTTGTTTCTTTAAGTTTTTTTTTATGGATTTTTTTTATGATTTTATCATATTTTCTTCAATTACATATAAATATTAAGATGTTATTTTTAAAAAAACTTGCTTTGTGATTATGATAGATTTTTATTTAAAATAAACATTGTTTATAATAAAAAAATAATCTCATTAAAATAATAAATAGATGCATTAATATAGAAATGAAGTTCAGCAGAAGAAACACATTCTTCCTTAGTGATTTTATTCGTTTTATTTTTTATAAATATTTACTTTTATAATCATTTAATGAAATAAAAATGAGATTTAAAAAAAAGAGTTATTAAACTTAACAATACTAATACCCGGCCGGATTAATTTGGATTGAGTGAATTAATTCAAAATATTTTTATTTTGATATTTTTTTAAAAATTAATTTGATATTATTTTTAAATTTTTTAAGCCAAACCGAGTCGTGGTTAAGTTGATTGAGTGCCCCTGTTATGTTGATTGCCTCATGTTAAATCATGTTTGTTTTTATATTTTAAAAGTATTGGTAAAAAAATTTAATTTTTTTTGTTTTAAATTAATATTTTTTTAGAGTTTTTAAATCATTTTAATACGCGGATATCAAAAATAATTTTTTTAAAATAAAAAATATTTTTTTAATATATTTCTAAATAAAAAATATTTTAAAAAATAATTGCAATTATATTTTTAAATGTTCATTAAATCAACTTTCAACTAATTTACTTTGAAACTCAAATAGATCTAAAGATTATCTCAAAAAATTAACCCAATACACTCTTAACTGAGGGAGTGTTTAGAAACGTAAGTCAACCCATGTTTTTAAAAAATTTAATTTTTTATTAAAAATTATTTTTTTAATATTTTGAATCGTTTTAATATGATAATTATTTTTAAAAATTAAAAAATTAAAAAAATATTATTTTTATATATTTTAATATAAAAAATATTTTAAAAAGTAACTACCCAATCACCCTAAATCAGTCTTTCAAGTTTAATCATATTTTCACAGCACACATACAACCAACAAACACCAGGGAGAGAGAGAAGAATTCATTGCACGCTTGCAATATTGATGGTCCCACAAAGAAGTTTAATTTCTAAAGTTTTGTTTGGTTAGTTTTTATGTAGATAGAAGTATAAAAATAACAGAAATATGGTTGATTGAAGAGATACAAACATAATTCATGGTCCAGCAAGTATTAAATAATTCTTTTAAAAATAATTTTTGAATAAGTTAATGTACTTTCGAAATAAAAAATATATAAAAACATTGTACTTTTATTTTCATTTTCTTTGTCGCTACTGTTCCAAAATATAAACCTAAGGGATTTTGTCAGGGCATGAAATAATGCGTCTTTGACTGGCTTTCTCTTCTTACTTGGCAATTTAAATATGTTTTCAAACATTTCTAAAAGTCATTTATATGGTCAAACATGGAGAATGGTCGAAAATTCAAAATAACTCCTTCCAAGCTTCTTATATGTAAACAGATTGAAACGCTACTTCTCTATCCAAGGATTTCTGTCATCCCGCAGCCTAGATACGTATAAGCCTCTAAGAAATCAATCCTAGCAGTGATGTTGTGCAGTGCAAAATCAACACTTCCCCATAACTGGGCTAGTCTTCCTACCGGATCCAGACGGAGATCTCAAGTTTATGGCACCAATCTCAGTTTTCATCTGGCAACCTCAAAACACAATCACAGAATCCAGTTTCTTGGGCATCAGAAGATGAACATTTCCACTACCACTCAGGAAGTCCTACACTGCGGAAAGAATAGAAAGATGTATATTTAATCTCTCTTTAATTTTGCTTGGCTATAATTTCTTATACTATGATTATCTAAAGCTGATTGCATCAGATCCTTATGTGACTGTACCTAACTGTGATTCAGGGAAATGGCTGTCTACAGTACCGGCGTTGAATCAGGAATTCCTTTTCCTTTTCCTCTTCCTTTTAATCTTCCCTTTGATCTTAATCCCGGATCTTGGTGAGTGCTATTGTGAAATTTCAATGTCTATACGATTCGTAATATTCTTTCTGCAATCTATTATCTGAAGATGTACTGATGCAGTAAACTTTTATTGTGTAGGCAAACTTGGGTTCTGGGATTGATTTTAGCCTTAACTCCCTTCGGCATCAGCAAATGGTGGCCTGTACTAAGGTCAAAAGGTAGAGATATTCATTATGAGATTAAAACGAACATTTTCTTTGAGTTTAACATCCAGCACGCATGGCCATTAATCATTGACTATATTTCATAGAGTCTTATGATATGATTCTGGGCCTAACTTAGCTTTTGAATTGGATGTGTGGACAAAAGTTGATTCATTGATGCAGACAACAGAAGCTGTTGCTGAAACTGTAGAAAAGGTTGCTGATAAAGTGGACAAGGTAGTAGAAGACTTAGCCGATAGTTTGCCGGAGGGAAAACTTAAACAAACGGCAAGATATATTGAAAATATAGCCGAAAAAGCAGAAAGGGATGCTCATCTAGTTGATGAAGCTATCGAGAAGGTGCTTCTTTTCATCAACCCAGTACCTTGTTCCATGTCTCATGTTCTTGCCTATTATCATGTCAACTATATCAGAATTAATTATCTTCTCTTAATAACTAAATATGCCTTGTTGGAATTATGTGATTGTGACAGTAGGATCCAAAAGAAAGGAAAAAATCACGATGCCTCTAGTCATAGCTAGGTAGCTTGTTGAAGTGCTGCAGCGACGTTGTTTCATCACTCCAATTTTAGATAATTAACTTGCTTTTCTGAATTCAGAGTTTAACTCTTGATTACTAACCAATGATTCGATGCCATGGATGACTTGGTGTCTCAACTTATTCAGCTAGCTTTATTTATTTTGAAATTGCATATCAAGTAGAAGCATTTGCTAAATTTATTTGGTTTCTGGTTTTAAAAAATTGCAGTTAGAAGAAATCGAAGGAGAACTGAAAGAAGAGGCGGAGCGATTCGTTCAAGCCAACGCCAAAAGCAAAGGAGCCGAAAACTCATAATGGCATACTGAGGCCTCGTGTCGATGTACCAAATCCACTTGTAATTTATGAAACTGAGAATCTGAAATATTGTGGAGTCATTGTTTTTGTGATCTCTATTCCATGTATGGTTGTTTAATCATCATCATCATCATCTCTCCAGCCACCTACCCTGTGGTTTTGAGTCTTTTGGCAATCCTCTGTAACTGCCATTCATGATTTATGTGGCTTTTAATAGCATTTATTAGTAAGAAAATTAACAAAACCAAGAGTGCTTAGCAATAAATATAGATTATTATAGATTCCTACTATAAAATTATTATTTTGTCTGTCAGTAGAAAAAACAAATGCTTCGATGTTGAGTGTAATCTTGTATTTTTTAATGATCTATTGGTTATTAAATAGTTGTTTATGGATATATACATTCTTTTTCTAGTTTTTTCAATAATAAAAAGACTTATTTATTCTTCAATTTTTTTTAAAAAAATAGAACTTTTCATTAATTATTTTTCTATCTTTTCATTTCTTAAAATACAATAAAAAAGTATTCTTGCCCGGCAAAATAAGGCATACATTTAGGGATATTCTTATCCTTTGCCATCGGTTTTTTTATAAATTTTAAATTTATTAAACGCATTTTATTTTTTATGTTGAATTCTTAATTTTTTATTCAAAAAAGTTGTTCATACTTACTCGTTTGGTGCATGAGAGGTATCAACCCTTTTTAAGCAGCGTGTAAGATGTCTTCTAGTAGCCACGCCCTTCTTTCATGTCGTTGGAAACGTTGTTGTATTCTTTTTCTCATGATATGGCATGTGATGATAATTAATGAGCGGTTTGTTATTAATGATCTTTTCCTCTTCTTTTCTTTCTCTTAACCTAAAAAGTACATGTCTAATCTTTTTATTTTTTGTATTTTTATTTTAGTTTTTTTTTAATTTTAATTTTTATACTTGGCCTTTTTATAAAAAATTTCTTTATTTTCAATTTAGTTCTTCAATTATTTTTTTTACAATTTGATCTTTATTCCCTTGGTTTCTAGTTTTTTCTTAACTCTTTTGTTAAAGTTTTATTTGTTTTTAATTTTATCATTTAATGTAATTTTTTTTATTTTAGGTCTTTTTGTGCAATTGATTTTTTTCCCAGTTTCATCCTCAACATTTAATTTACTAGGGATTGGGCTTCATAAATTTTTTATTTATGGTGCTTTCAATCCAATAGCTTGGGTCATAAGTTTGAAAAATTAAGGCGAGTTGATATATTTTTTTCTTGTTTTTTTTTATGATTTCATTTTTTTACATTATTAAGAAAAATAGTTTTGTGATTATCTTCAATTTCTTTTATATCAATTTATTTCTTATGATCCGAGTTACGAGTCCGGAAACTTTTTTGAAGTGAGGTTTATTTTAAATTTTACTGTGAATATTAAATTTTTAAATATATTATTCTAATTCATCTATTTTTTTGTTTTATATAAATAAAATTTATTTTTAAGAATAAAAATAATTATTTTTAGATAATATTTTTCATATGTTTAGCCTTCCATATTTTTATTTTATTTTTAGATAATATTTATGATCAGTTTCATCTGTGTGTCTATTTATATTATCATTTGATTTAATAAAAAACTGGTTATAATAAATAAATTCAATAAACACAACCATGTAAATGTTTAATATTGTGGGATCAAATATCTTGATCACCATTTATCTTTTAATTTTTCTTGTTTCACTTGCAATTATTGTTTATAACTTTTTTTCTATTTATTTAGATAGATAATTATCAATTTATTTAATTAGATATTTACATAAATCTTTTTATTTACACTTAGAACTTTTTGATGTAAAAAAATCATTGAAATAGCCACACACACATATTTGTTTTGAAAAAAAATATAAGACCTATGGCGGAGCGCGGATTAAATAGCTACTTTAACCTAAAGTAGCATATTGAATGGAAAGAGTACATTTCTTCCCGCTCACCAAATTTCATTCTTTAATTATAATAAAAAATTAAAATCAAATAATCACTTTATTCATGATTAAGTTTGTTTGAGAATACAGTGTAAATCATATTTTTTAAAATTTTTATTTTTTGATAAAAAATATATTCTAAAAATATTTTTAAATTTTTTTTATATATTTATATTAAAAATAATTTTTAAAAAATAAAAAATATTATTTTAATATATTTCTAAATAAAAATATTTTAAACTACCATCACTGTTATAATACCAAATAAATTTTAATGGCAATGGATACTCGTGTTGTTTTAGGAATCTGATGGGATCCGTCAAATTAAAACCCTATTATTCAAAAAGTAGCAATTGGCTCCTCGTGATATTATGCATGTGTGATATTTAATTTCTCGTCTAACTCCGTTGATTAATACAATCAAGAGTTACACTTTGAATTTTCAAATCACGATAGTCTTGCTTCGTAATGCAAGGGAATTAATATTTTTTGTTATTCACCAAAAAAACAGCATTTTCTTTTACTTCTTACGAGTGAATTTCAGTGGATGGGATCCATGTTTTAAATCCAGTGCTATGTAATATCTAATTTTAGTTTCCAATCATTGAACCTGATGTAAAGAAAATCTTCAAAAACTCAGCTTGTGCCCACGTTCGAAAAAGAATCAGTCACTGCATTTTATTTTTATTTTTAATTTGATCCTTATTTTTTGGGATACTTATACGTTCTATAAAAATACAATTTATGGGAGATGGAAGGTTGAAAAGAAAATTGCTTCAGTTTCAGCCGAAGCTTCGTAAGCAAATTTTGCAGCCGTTTCAGCCTAAGAACTGCAATGGCAGACATGACTACCGGGTTTTAGATAGGTGAGGAGAGAAGGCGTTATTTTGAGGGACGTGGGAAGTCTCTCTCTCTCTCTCTCTCTCTTATCAACATGGATATGAATTTGCATATAATTTTGATTAATTTTACAGATTATGAAGTTAACATACTCATGTAAATTTTTAATAATTCTGAAATTTATGATATTTAAACTAATAATATTTAAGATATAAATTTAAAATATGATTAATTGAGTTGAATCTCTATAATCAATTTAAAAAATCTCTTGTACACTAAGGTTTTTTTTTGGTGTTGAAGAGACTGCCGCTAGCATTCCCCATCTAATATCTCTGTTTTCCTTAATTTAGTTAGAAAAGAACCAAAAAAAAAAATGTAAAACATTAGAGGCCAAAATGAAACATTTTGAAAAATATAAATTTAAAACCCTAATTCACAGTCCATCTGGGCTGGGTCTTACTGGGCCGAGCACAGGTAGGTTTGAAACGCCTCAAACTATTTGAGGGCCCACACGAGATGCCGCTTTAAATACCCTCCAAACGGCTAGTTTCGATTCCCAAAATCCAAAAACCGCCTTCCATTTCAATTTGAATTCCCAAATCCAAAAGCCACAGAACTCAGAAGCCAAGCGAAAAAACTTCTAATCTCAATCTTTTTGAGATTAGATCAGCGAAATCGATCTCGTAGGGTTCGTTGATTTGAATTTTCAAGATCAGTTCAAAAGCTAGGGTTTTTATTTTCGAGATCAGAAATGGATCTACTTCAAGAAATCGACGATTACATAAAAGAAACAATCAATGAATCCTTAGGCCTACCAGTCTCTGCTCGCACTCTCCAATTAAAGCTTCGCGTTTACGAGGATGCTTATTTCCGTCTCCGTGACCAACACCTTCTTCTCCTCGGCAAATTTCGCCAAAAAGACATCCTTATTGACCGTGCCAAGGTAAAAAGTTACCAATCAATTGTATTATCCAGTTCGTTTTAGTTCCCGATTTTCTTAATAATTTTTTTGTTCTTTTTTGGTTTGTTTTGGCTTTTAGGCGGAGGCGAATATGAATGCAGCGGCGATAAAGAAATTTGTGGAGGAAAATCAAAGATTGGCAGCGGAGTGTGCGAATTTGGTGAGTCAGTGTAACAAATGGGAAAGAGAGTGTTCGCTTTATGATAATGATAGAGAAGCTTTAATGGAGTTTGGGAATGAGGCGGATGAGCGGGCAAGAGAGGCGGAGGAGAGAGCAAAAGAGGCAGAGGTCAGGGTTCGTGAATTGGAGGAGGAGTCGGGGAAGGCTTTGGAGGAATTGCAGTTTTATAAGCACAAGTGCCATACTCGTAGGGTAATTTTTAAATTCTTTGTTTTCGGTTACCTTTCCTTTTGATTGATTGTTTGTGGGTTTTTGAAAATTGGATGTTGCTTACATTTTGTCTGGCCTTATACCTTATAGATGAGTTAGTATTATTGCTTAGTTGATTCAGAATTGTGTGTCAGGCTGCCTCGTAACGGTTTTTTAGCTGTTTGTGCCTACTTGATTTATAGACTATAGTTCTTTATCCTGGAACTTTAGTGCTACTTATATGCATGGACAGCTAACAGAACTCTGTGAATTCTCAAATGGGTATTTACACTCATGCAAAATTTTCCCATGTAATAGTGTTTGATTCCTTGAAAGGCATTGATTATACGTACTGGATTGTGGCTCAAAGGAATGTACACTTCGTTGACACTGAAATTAATGGTTTGCATAACCTGGTAATACTGTTTGGTTATGTGTAATAGATGAATGCACCTTTGTTATGAGTGATTCTGCGTTTCGTACATAGTTTTCACTTACTATCAGTTTTTGCTTCTCTTTGTGTGCGTGCATATACCACTCCAAGTAAAGGATGACAATGCTTAATAACTGTAACCTTGTAGGATGATTCATCAACTGAGAGCACTGATATGGAGGAGAATTCCCTTGAGTCCATTTTAGCAACATTGGTTGGTAAAGATGAGGTGGAATCTGGTCAAGCTTATTTGGAAGCGAACAGTGGCTATGATTCATGTCAAACTTTGCTGAAAATGTGGAATAGGTAAATGAATTTTTCAGTCCTTTTTGTTTGTATGTCAAGTTTGTTGAAATATAGCCCTTTCCTTTACAAATATCAGAGTGTCTTATCTTTCTGCTTGATTATACTTTCCACGGACTTTAGACAAAGAAGTGTTCTTCACCATCTTTGATTTTACTATATTTTATTTTCCAGAAATGATAAAATAAGATCCTCATAGCACACCTTGTTTCTTTGAGTGGAAACCCAAACCAATACCAATAGCTTGCCTTGCTTTTCACCAATTTTGACAGCTTTCCAGCAATTACACTGTCTTGTACTGTGTCACCTGTATTTCTGATGATGAGGAACCAACCTCTCTGTCGACAGGCAAAAGAGACTTAAGTAATTCGGGACATTAAGATGAACTGGTATGAAATGACATTTTTTGCTCGTGTCTAATCTTCTACTGATAAACTGGTGCCCTTGACAACCGTGTTTTATCGTCACTGTGCGGCTTGGAAATGTAATGGTGTATGCCAAAAAGTTGAAAAACATTTGACATTTCTCTTGCTCTTGTTGCAAGCTCGTTTTTTGTTTCTTGGAAAGTTTCCTTACTCAATACTCTTATCACCTTTATTTCTTTTTTACTTTTGTCTCTGACGGTGGTAGTTTGAGGCCTTCAACACGGAAAGTATTATCACTAGCTGCTAAAGCAAGGACACTTCAGCAAGATAAGGAACATCTCAGGATTAATCTTACTAGAGCTGAAGAGGAGGTGAGAAGACTCATGGAAACAATTTTCTTGGAGGACACAAGTTTTCCTGGTAATAGCTTAATGAAACACTGTCTTGTGCAGGTCAGGTTATTATTTGAAGAGAACAATATACTGGATGGGGAGAACAAAAGGTTATTGAGGCGAGAAAACAGAGAACAGAACTTTGATGGTTCTGGCGGAAAGCATAGCACCAGTGCTTCTGCTAAGGTAAGAGAGAAGGAAGACTTCTTTCCCGATTTGTGTCTGTAGGTGCATGTCTGCCCATTTGTGCGCACGACTATGTCTGTATGTGCGTTCACTTTCATGAGCAGTCTTGGCCATTGAGGTTCATTTCGCAGTTTAATTTCCTGACTTTATTGCAGAGGAGCAAGCGAAAATCAAGTTCGAGGAGTTTCCCTGTTGAGAGCAAGATTGATTCGGAGGATATAGATTCATTGAGACAACCACTGTCACCATTGGGTCACAACTCCCCTGGTTGTAGACTGTATAAGCAGTAGTGACTAATGTTGTTTTTCTAATTTCTTCTTACTGCCTCTGGGTAATTGAGCAAGAAAGCATGAGCGGAGGAAAGATAGCTTCAATTGCATCTGCATATATACGTTGTACGAGAATTATAACCGATTCATAATGAACTGGGGATTCGCTCCTTTTCTTTCATAACTGCATCTTGATTACTGGGTTTTTTTCAGATAAAAAAATGGTGCTATGAGATGGTGAAATTCATGCATCTCAGAAGACCTAGCTCATTTAATCTGTTAGTCGACTCTACTGTTTTGTACTATCACCAAGCCTTGCTATAGATTACTTGTGGTATAAACCAACAATTTATTGTTTAAATTTTCGAATAGTTAAATATACTTTAGGTTCCATGCATATCCATATCCCACTAATACGGTGCGTTTCATCCAATTTCTTGCTCCTCAATTGTAAGATCCTATTTTGTTCTCAAGAGTTATGGAAAATATAGTAGTCTTTTTTCAAAAAAGAAAAGAACAGGTCCAACACATAAGTTTATTAAATGAACTGAAATGTTTTTCAAACCAAAACTTACCAGACTTTATCATAATTTTTAGCTCAAGCGGACCTGTAAGGAGTCAAATATTTCCAAGTGAAAAAAATGAAAAAGAAAAAAAGGTATATTTTGCTTGAGAAAACAACATCGTTTTTGTGGCTCCAAAAAACTTCTTGCCTCCCTTGTCCAAAAACAAATTAACGTTACCATAATTTTTACATGAGAAGGAGTAGGAGGAATAAGAAGAAGAAGAAGAATAAGGATGAGGGGAGTAAGAACAACCTATTTTAACATATTGACTTTTGCCGAAGAAGGTTTTCATCGATAATTTTACCGGTAAATCCTTATGCTGTAAAATTACCGATTGAATTGCCCGCAAAATTTTTAATATGTTTTTTTTTTAATCTATTAGCTATTCCCTCTCTAATTAGTGACTAAACATAATCTATTTAGCAATTGTGGCGGAAAATGCCCAGATAAGTTTTTTTATCCTCATTTTCATTAAAAAAATAGCTATATAAATTTTTCTCTCAATATTTCCATTATTATTTATTAATTTTCTAGTAGTAAGAGAATTTGTTTCCAGTTGGCTTGCAAGTTTGAATCGAGAGAAGAGAAAAACTCCAAACCAAGATGCAAAAGTTGTTAAAGTGTGTTTGGATGGGAGGTGATACGGGTTTTTTTCAAAGATATAATATTTTTAAAGTATAAATAATATCTTCAAAAATAAAAAATACATTTTTTTATATAAATTATATAAAAAAAATTAAAACCATCTCCAAACCAAACAACCTGGACCGAACGAATAAATCGTGCAAAAAAGAGGAGGAGAAGAAAAGGGACAAGCACCCTTTAGGAGCGGGGCAACCAGCGCGAAGCTGGTAATGGTTCATGTGGAAACAACACACACACACACACACAGAGACAAGGAGTTGGTGAGAGCTTGAAGGACCCGAACAGCCCAACCAAACCAAAAGTAACCCTTACCCAACCCACCACATCTAAAAGGACACCATGCCTCTTCCTTGAGCTTGGTTGCACAGGATGCGGGGCGGGGTTGCTCCGTTTTGGATGGTCATGCGACAGCTTTTGTGATAATCATATCAATCGGCGACTTTTAAGCACATGTTAGGTACTCCGTTTTTATCTAAACAAGGACATTGCAACCAAAGTTTAGTGATAAAATAACGTACGTACATTACTTGTAAATGAAACACCGTTATCTTCACATGTTTTTCTTAACCTTTTCTTTTGCCTACCCATACTTAATTTTTTTTAATCATTTTAAGCTTAATTTATTTATAATAATTTTTTATTTTTTTGTAATATTCTTTTAGTTTTTATTTTTTTTTTAAATTTTTTTTAAAATATATTCTTTATATTTGGCCTATTTATCACTCTACCACTTAATCTATCTATATCTTTTTTTTTTTGTAATATTTTCTTTTAATTTTCTTAAAATATTATACAAAGATTAAGGAAAATAATGTATTAATATAACAATTGTAATATTGTCTTAGTTTTATAATATGTTAAAAATAAACTTGAGATTTTATAAATTCTTATTAGTTCAAATTATCTTTATTATATTTTATTATATATAAATACTATCTTATTGATTCATAATTATATTTTTTACTTGTTATTAAAAAATTAATAAAATCTATATATTAATTCATTTGAACTAGAAAATAATTATTTGATCTATGGTTAGGTGAGTCGAATAAATATATTAATCTTTTTATATTTATTAGCACAAATAATTTTTGATTTATTTAAATAAATAAATAAATAAATAAATATAGTTTTTGATTTATAATTAAAAATTTTATTATAAAAAACATTTTAAAAGATAATATATTTTTTTTGCTAAAATAATTATTCTAATAATAAATTACAAGTCAAATAACTTGTAAAAACTAAAATTGCAGATGGGTAGATTCCTTGATTTTATAAACAAAGCCAAATGTATTTACCTTAGCTATCCAAGACTAATAACGATATACCCTTCTAACAAAGAATCACGCTTTTTTGAAACTTAATTTGATGGGAATATAAATAGTCAAAGCAAGGCGTTTAGTTTGGAAGTATTTGTCATCTATCAAGTCAAAGAAAAAAGTCAAACTAAAATCAGGTAAAGGTCATGTCTGCATCATAATTGTGGGAACTTTTGTTGGTAGGTAAGGAAGTCTTTTCAGTGGTTTTTATTTATTTATTGAATTCGTTTAGAAAGGTGTTTCATACAATCCATTTTTGTAAAAACTACAATTTTTTATCCCTCCAAGTATGGTATATGTTTAGTTTTGTTCTGTCCATCAAGATTTCAAAAGCACCCCGTAATCATTTACTTTTTAAACAAAATTCTTAAATTATACCTAATTTAATTTGCACATGTTTTAAACCATATATTGAGAGAATGAATTTTAAAAAAAATAGTATAACTTTTCTATAGACTTAAATTTAATAAGTTTAAAAATCACTCTATAAATTTAAAAAATTCCATCTAATAAAAAAGATCGAACCTATTAACTAGGTCAAACTATTCTTGGGTTCAGGTGCTTGAATCTAGTTATTGGCTCTTAGGTGCAATTTGTTTATAGTAAAGAACTTTTATATTCCATTTCATCATTAAAAATGTTACATGCTTTGATCCACGTCTCATGATAATATCCACGTCTCATGATAATACTAAGAAGATCACATATTTTCTTTCTTTTACTATGATTTCTCTCAATTAGTGGGCTCTCAAGCCCTCGTATCATTATTATTAGGAAGGCTATATGCCTCCCACTTTCCAGTGAAATTTTTCTTTAATAGTAAGCTTTCATGCCTCACGTGTAACTATAATCCTCCACTTTTCAATATAATCTTGGATTGGAATGAGGTTTTCAAACCTCACATCATTACATGGAATAACCTTTGAGGTGTTTCTGTCAACCTCTTAAATTTTTTTTCTAATTACAAACATTATTATGATTTAAGTGCAGTATTTAAACTCAATTAACCAAGTATATTTGGTGAGTATGGTGCCCAATACATTAGGTTTTTCTATTATACTATCAGACATCTTGGTTATAGAAAATAGATTGAATTACTAAAACTAAATAATTAATATATTATCCAATATATATGTTTTATATCTGAAAACATTGGATTTTGGGACCTTAGTGGAGATTGGAGAATTTGTAACAACCTTTTTCCTTAGGGTGATCTAAATCTCGAATGCATAAAGTGAAAAAAGAATCGAGGTTTTTTTGTGTGATTTATATAGTGAATAAAAGTTGTGTGTATTTTGATTGCGAGAACAAATGACTGTTGGATGGAAGGCCGATCTTGCATGAATACTTATGATTCAATGGTTCAATGGAAACCATGGAGAGACTAAGGGACTAATTGAAAATAGTATGTTAGTTGGAGGGTTCGAATGTATTATGCCCAAACGTTCTCTTATTCCTGTATCATCTCTGAGAAATTCATCCGAAAATAATAAAACAAAATGGCTTTATTTATATAAAAAGCTGATGCATAGGATACCAAAAGCGCCTTGTCCACTAGGAGCATCAGACTTCGAAAATAAGACCACTTTCCCTGTAAGTTATCATCTCATCTTTAATTTCTTTGAACTTGTAGACGTAGGCTTTAAGTGTTCTATGATGTTCACTCACATGTTGAAGAACTCTTGTCATTCCTTAGTGACGAATCACATAAAAATGATGCATCTTTTCCTAACAATCATGTTCAAGACAATCAGAGGAAAATCGGACCCACTTTTCCCTTACATTAGGTATGGAGTCTGGGTTAAGTCATCTTCATGAAATTAGTCCCTTTCACATTCAAAGAGTTTTGTGGAATCAAGTGGACCTAATTCTACTCACCATATTTACTCATTCCACTATATAACACCCCCAGCTACTATCCTAAAAGCAACCCAAATACCTTCTTCTCTTCTCTTCTCTTCTCTTCTTTTCTCTTCTCCGGGAAAATGGCCGGTTTAATTTCAAGATCAGTTCCTTGTGCAATCCTAGTAATCTTGTGCACGGTGGTGCCCATTTTGGCTAAAGATTACACTGTAGGAGATAGTTCAGGCTGGGCAATTGGTATGGATTATAGCACCTGGACTAGTGGCAAGACCTTTTCAGTTGGCGACAGCCTTGGTGAGTCCCCTTCTCTCAGTACACGTTACTGATCAAGATTAGTACTTGATTTACTAATCAGGTTTCTGTTTATATAATCTAGTGTTTAACTACGGAGGAGGCCACACGGTGGATGAAGTGAGTGCCAGTGACTACAAGACATGCACTACAGGCAATGCAATCACTTCAGATAGCAGTGGTGCTACCACAATAGCCCTCAAGACTGCCGGAACTCATTATTTCATTTGTGGTGTTCCTGGCCACTGTGGGAGTGGCATGAAGGTTGCAGTCACTGTTGCAGCAGCAGGATCGAGCACAAGTCCCTCCTCCTCAGGAACTCCATCTTCTGATGGCACTACCACTTCTCCCGCCGGTAGTAACGTCACCAATTACAAGCCTTCATCCAACAACGTACCCGATTCATCCTTAGGGATCAATATTTCCCCAATTGTGGCTATAGCTGGTACTTGTGTTGCCGTTTTTGTGATGGTTCTCTCATGAATTGCCAGGATAGAGGCAGTGCTCTGCTAGATCCCTCTTTTTTTTGGTTCTTGCTTTTCCTGAAGTTCTGCTTGTATTCAGGATTATTACTGTTTATCGTTACGAACGAGTAGTGATATGAGATTATAGATTAAGTATGTGATCATGGTTCTCATTTGTACCCCTCAAAATTCTATTTCGTTTCTGCCAGCATAGGTTCAGTTTAATCCCTCTGCTTTCCCCCATCCCTCTCATTTGAATGCGGATGGTCATTCGATCATTAATCTCTTAGTATTAGGTAAATTTACTTCTTTTTCTAATAATTAAGTCGATTAATATAGAGAAGAGTAATATTTAATTGTAAAATACCAAAACTCCTTAATCTTAACAAAAATGGTTACAACTGAATAGTATGGTGACCCATTTTGATCCATGATGTTCACCTGCGAGCTTCTAAAATTAGAAGGTGAATTGGAATCCTCTACCATCGAAGCGTGATTTTCCAAATTAACTAATGTATTTTTCTTTTCTTTTTTTTCTTGGTATAAAACGCGGCAAAGCCCGCGAGAACCAAGGAAACAAGTGACCAACGGAGAGGGGCACCCTTTTCATCCTTGAATAATAAAAGTCTTACAAGTTAGCCCAAATTCTGATGGCTAACCCACCTCTGTGCTTGACTGAAAGGAAAGAACATATGTTTTTTTCTTGATCTCCCTTCCACCATCCTTTCGAACATAGATACATGCAACTTTGAAGCTCAGATTTTGTCTGTTTAATACTAAATGCTATAACTAAGTTAAGTGGCGAACTTGCTCCCTTCACTTTTTTCTGCCACCATGTCCCCGAGGCTTGAAGGGTACTGAGACGCTCACAAAATATGGTATAGACTAAATTTAATAATGATTCTCTATATATATAAAAAAATATTAAATTTAATAATCAACTAAACTAGTTAGAAGAAATAGTAATATAATTACTAACATGATAGTTTTTTCCCATATAGTAAAGAAAAACAAAATAAACCAAGCCGCGCGCGATCAATGAATAAACATTGTTGTTTCCGTAGCTAATTCTTCAAATTTGGAAACTTGGATGGTCTTTATCTTTTTTGGTCCTTCTAATTCCTTGAATGTTTGGACTTGGTCCCTAAACAATAAAATTCTTGTAATTGAACTCGATTAATCATGGTCAATTGAAAGAAATTTATTTTGATGTCAACACCAAGCTATGGCCTAGTTAAATAAGAGAGCCAGATTGAGCTTCTGCTTTCTTTACGCCTAGACTCTGAGAATAACCTGCCTCAGTCCATGCATAATTGGGTCTGCAATTAATGAAAGTGAAAACTAATTTTACTAATTGAAGTTTTGGAAAGTTTTTAAAGGCGTGATGCGTCTACATCCTGTCCAAGATCACAAGTTATATTAAATATTACATTGGATAAAAATTGAAAATCTGACTCTCAATCTTCTCAAGCAAAATGTTCTCAAAGACAGTGATAGGACACGCTGGGAGGATTCCTTTGCCGTACGAAGGCTAGCTCTTTGGAGGCACTCATAGGACTGGGGATGCTGTGGTATCATTCATGGAGACAGGTAATTTGTTCCACAGTTCCAGCCACAACAGGGGGAGGAAGAAAGACGCAGGCATTTTGCTGTTTCCAAGGCAACAGAGGGAAAGCTAGAAAGAATATAATCGATGGATTCAGGATTTCCTCTCCAAGGCCCAGCACCCAATCACACAAATCGTTTGCCCGCTTCAAAAAAGTCCTCTGCCAATACAAATTGCGTGACAGTTTGTCCTTGCAAAACCAGATGTCGTTTGACTTTGAAGTTTGATTTCATGTGTATGAAGAAATCGCTGGTGGATTCAAAAAAGAAAGGAACGACATGTAGTTTTCCTAAAGAAGGCAAACAAAGAAGAGAAGCCTAATAAATAACGGGCAGAGGGTGGACCGACCTGATTAACCACCAGTCTCCTTTTCTGAGCAACGAGAAGAGAACAAATTAACTACATTAAATCAACGCAGGGTAGCTACTTAATGGGCCAAAAGGCTCAAGGTTAAATAAATAAAACTGAACAATGTTGTCCAATTAATCCATCTATTCGGCTTGTAACGAAATGTTGTGTGTTTACTGTTGAAACCATATAACCCACCCTTATATCTTTATATCGGGCCCATCTCCGATCACAATTAAGGATAATAAAAAAGGTGGGATATATATATATTTGACAATCATTTCTGCATGTCTCCTACAAAACAAGAAAAAAACCCAAAATCTAAAATTCATATTAATAATGTAAATATATATAAACTTTAATTAAAATAATTATTAAAAAACTTAAAAAGAGCTATTTAGCTCGAAAAACATTTTCACTTCTTTTTTTTTAATATGCTTTTTTTTATATAAGTTTCTTTATATAACTCTATTGGAGTTGGTTTATACTTCAATTGTTTTTTTATAAAATAAAAAAGTTTAAAAAAATCTAAAAATAAAAATTAAATTATAAATAAATATACAACAATAAGCTCTTATCAAATGCCTTATACGGTTCACAAATGAAAGTGCTCTCTTGGTATATTTACTCGCTAAACTATGATTTTTTTTTATTTTTATTTTGAGTATTGGATCATAAGCGCTTTTTAAATTCATATGATGTCATAAATTCTTGAAACTTTTCTAAATTACCCTTCATGATGTGTTTTGGTTTATAATTTTCTCATAACACTATATCATCAAGTAAGCTTTGTTCATTGTATATTTATGGGCATCAAATAAAACTTATCTAATTGCATTATGATTTTCTCGCACTTTTCTGACCAGCTATTTAGCTCGAAAAACATTTTCACTTTTTTTTTTAATATGCTTTTTTTATATAAGTTTCTTTATATAACTCTATTGGAGTTGGTTTATACTTAAATTGGTTTTTTTTACAAAATAAAAAAGTTTAAAAAAATCTAAAAATAAAGATTAAATTATAAATAAATATACAACAATAAGCTCTTATCAAATGTCTTATATGGTTCGCAAATGAAAGTGCTCTCTTGGTATACTTACTCGCTAAACTATGATTTTTTTTATTTTTATTTTGAGTATCGAATCATAAGTGATTTTTAAATTCATATGATGTCATAAATTCTTGAAACTTTTCTAAATTATCCTTCATGATGTGTTTTGGTTTATAATTTTTTCATAACACTATGTCATCAAGTAAGCTTTGTTTATTGTATATCTATGGGCATCAAACCACAAACCGCGCAACTTGGCACAAAAACTTATTAAACAATAATATAACATTTTACTATTTAAAACTTATCTAATTGCATTATGATTTTCTTGCATTATGATTTTCTCGCACTTTTCTAACTACTTGCTCATTTTTCGTGTCTTAGTAAAACTTTTTCTTAAAATTCAATTCAAACATTGAATAGTTTTCAAAATTATGGGAAAACCATATAAAAAAGTATAAATTATTTATCCGATCCAACCTATGATTTTCCCCAACATATATTTACTACATTCATCCATTCAGGATGACCCTAAAGTCAACTTTATTAAAACAATTGTTCTTTAAATGATAATTTTATCATACTTGTTATTAAATGAAAAACTTCAATATTGATAAACCTTAAAATTAATTCATGAAAGTTATTTTTTATTTAATGAAAAACTTAAAATAACCTAATATAAATAAATAAGTTTTTTAGTGAGAAAAGACATGATTTATGTAAAATTGTCGACCTTCCATTCTACCATAGTTTTGATTGTATATTAATCTATTTTTGAAGGGATTTCAGCTCTTTTACCCATATTAAATGAGCTTTGATCGATAACATATGCATATAATATCTTTTTAAGTGTTTTTCTATTATTGACATCTAAATTAATGACACATTTATAATCACTAACACTACTACTTGATTAAGTAGCAATGTTCTTGTTAAACTTGAAATTTTTTTCTCCTTTGAAACATGGTGTCTATAAGAAAACAATAACACAAATCAAAATGTTTATGAAGATACTAATTCTAATAATTTTACAATAAGTTGATAAGTGATTTAACAAAATTTTGATAGCATTTCCTATAAATTAATACATTTTAATTGTTATCAATTTCCTAAAAAAATAATTTTCTCAAATTTTCAACTTGACAATAAAACTAATAAAATATAATTGACAAGTATTAAATAACTCATTATTTCTTCAATTATAATAACACACTTAAGTTACAAAATCAAACTCAATTTCATCAAATGACAAATGAATTCAATTTTCCTCAATCTCAAACAATTCCTAACATATAAATCATACATTAATAAAAAAATTATTTTTAAAAAAAAAGATAAAACTCTTAAATATATAAGCAAACTACAAATAGTATTAAAAAATTTCAATAAATTAACCTAAAACATAAATAGATTACAAGAAAAATATATAGATTTGCTTCCTTAATATAGCAGAGCTTCACAATATATTAAATTAAAAGAGAAATGTTAATACCATTAATCGATTTAGATCGATATTGGTGGTTTAAGGTGGCTAGAATTTTTAGGATGATGGCTGGATTATTTTATAAGAAAATAAGTGGAGGGGGCTACTGGTTTTTTGGATAGGAAGAAGAAGAAGACAGGGAGGAGGGAAAAGAGGATTGTCAAGTCTTATTTCATTTAATTTTTGATGGAATGTCCATCAACAATTCCATAAAAAAAATATTGATATGTCGAATTTTTAATGAAAGTGCAAACTATTTTTTTTATTTTTTTTTATTTTCTCTATTTTATCATAAATTATCAATGGGACAAATTCCGTCATAATTTTGGTTTGTAACTACAAACATAAATTTTCCATGGCTATTTATATGAGAAAGTATGATAAAATATTTTCTATTGGTATTTTCATTACTATTTACTAATTTTATGGTAATGTATTAAATTTCTTTAACACAAAAAAAAAGTTTGTTTCTTTACTAGAAGGGAGGGGAATGTAACTAGAATTTAATGGCAATGTAGGGTATGAAGATTAAACCTAATATTTAGGGTGTTATTGCACCTACAATACATGTTGTAAATTAAATATGTTTTTAAATACAGACTCATAAAAATTAGCAATATTAATTCAAATCATAAATATTTATAATATCCACAAAAAATTTAACTCAAACCAATATATTTAATTCGCTCAATTCTAAAAATACTGAATGAATCGGATTTATAATATGTAAATATCAAAAGTTAGATAGTATATAATTATACACTTAAACCAAATCCAACTATATTATGAACACCTCTAATTTTGATTTCTATCAATTTAATTGTGCATCTTCTGAATTTTGCATGAGACGAAGACCTTGTCACTGGGATTAGAAAAACATTGAATTGATCAGGCATTTTGAATTCTATCAATGTAATCGAAGTCTAACCTGGTATGTGTTTGGTGTCGCGATTAAAGGTGAGAACCCTCGGGTCCTTAGATCTTTATGCTTACCTTAGCTGTTCTGTCTGGATGTAAAATAGGGCATTTTGCGTTCCCAAAAACGGGATCATTCATTACAAAGCTAAAATGAAATCAATCAAGAAACAAAATGTTTGATGATGGAAAATGTGGTACTAGTGTTATAAAGAGATGAGATTAAGCATTACGTGTTAGTTCAAGTAGTAAGTGGATTTGTATCCTGTTGTCATCCAAGTTTGAATCGAGAGTAGAAAAACTCGTCTTCGTGCACCAAGATGCAAAAGCTGGAATGAGAATGTGCTAAATTCGAAAAGACAGAGAGAGCGAATAAATCGTGCAAAAAAAGGAGGGGGGTGGGTAATGGGTTGAGCTAGAAGAAGAAAAGGGACAAGAGCACTTTAGGAGGGAGGGCAACCAGAGCGTAGATGGTAATGGCTCAAGTGGAAACAACACACATGAGCAGTTGGTGAGAACTTGGATGAACCCTCACAGCCCAACCAAACCCGGAGCCACTCTTACCAGACCACCACATCTAAAAGTACACCATGCCTTTTTTTTGAGCTTGGTTGCACAGCGTGCCAGGTGGGGTTGTTTCGTTTTGGGTAATCATGCGATAGTTTAAATACCTTTGTGATAATCATGCGATAGTTTAAATACCTTTGTGATAATCATATCAATGGTGACTTTTAAGCACATGTTAGGTGCTCGGTTTTTATCTAAACATGGACATTGCAACAAGATTTAATGCTAAAATAATATACGTACATTACCTGTGAATTAATCGTCGCCGTCTTCTGATCATGCCTTCAAATAACATGCAGATAAACAAGTGTAGATTTTTCAGTGAAGATTTTATGAAAGTGCCCGTTCTCCTTAAGATTACCTGTGAATGAATCATCGCTGTCAGGCTGATCCTGGGTGGTTTTTCTCCATGATGTTCAGAAGATATAATTATATAAATGATGGAATTTACATTAAAAAAGTTTCAGTACATTCTTAGCAGAAAAGCAATATCGACGAAGACAAATGATGCTGTTTAAGACAAACTTGGGTAATGTTAATTTACCAGTAAGAGATTTGGCTGCTTTTCTGAATTCTCAAGAGACTTTCACTAAAATGCACAGCCATGTTAAACAATTTACATTCAACTTAAAAATTAAAATTGTAAGATGGGTAGCTATCCAAGAATGATTAATAAACGATATATCCTTTTAACAAAGAATTACGCTTTTTGCAAACTTAATTTTGATGGGCATGTAGTTAACAAGTATTTGTCATCGATCAATTCAAAAGCCATGTCTGCATCGTAATTGTGGGAATGGAGGGGGCTTTTGTTGCTAGGGAAGGAATGCCTTCTTAGTTCATGGCTTTGGACTTCGGACAAGGAGAGCATAGAATGTTCGTTTAGAATAGGGTTACCATTTTTGGAAAAATTACAATTGAACCCTCCAACTATTATCATATATGTTTAATCTACAATCCTCGTCCGCTAGAAGAAGTTTGGGTTCAAAGGAGGCCTTTTCATCCGCTCAATGTAAACCATGTAGAGACCAAGGGACTAATTGAAAATAGTATGTAAGTTGGAGGGTCTGCATGTATTATGTCCAAACATTCTCTTATTCCTGTATCATCTCTGAGAAATTCATCCGAAAATAATAAAACAAAATGGCCTTTTTTAAAATAAGAAGCTGATGCATAGGATGCCAAAGGCGCCTTATCCATGAGGAGCGTCAGACTTGGAAAATAAGACCAATAATTCCCTGTAAGCTATCATCTCATCTTTTATTTTGTTTGAACTTGTAGACGTAGGCTTTAAGCGTTCCATGATGTTCAGTCACATGTTGCTGTCTACTTGATTATGGAATTTAATTCATTCGGCCCATAAGAAGATAAAACGATTATGACGTTGAAGAACTCGGGTCATTCCTTAGTTACGGGTCACATAAAAATGATGCATCTTTCCCCACCAACCATCTTTAAGTGAACCCACTTTCCCTTGCATTAGGTATGGAGTATGGGTTAAGTCATCTTCATGAAATTAGTCCCTTTCACATTCAAAGAGTTTGGAGGAATCAAGTGGAGCTAATTCTACTCATTCCACTATATAACACCCCTAACGACCATCCTAAAAGCAACCCAAATACCTTCTTCTCTTCTCTTCTCTTCTCTTCTCCTGGAAAATGGCCGGTTTAATTTCAAGATCAGTTCCTTGTGCTATCCTAGTAGTCTTGTGCACGGTGGTGCCCATTTTGGCTAAAGATTACACTGTAGGAGATAGTTCAGGCTGGGCAATTGGTATGGATTATAGCACCTGGACTAGTGGCAAGACCTTTTCAGTTGGCGACAGCCTTGGTGAGTCCCCTTCTCTCAGTACACGTTACTGATCAAGATTAGTACTTGATTTACTAATCAGGTTTCTGTTTATATAATCTAGTGTTTAACTACGGAGGAGGCCACACGGTGGATGAAGTGCGTGCCAGTGACTACAGCACATGCACTACAGGCAATGCAATCACTTCAGATAGCAGTGGTGCTACCACAATAGCCCTCAAGACTGCCGGAACTCATTATTTCATTTGTGGTGTTCCTGGCCACTGTGGGAGTGGCATGAAGGTTGCAGTCACTGTTGCAGCAGCAGGATCGAGCACAAGTCCCTCCTCCTCAGGAACTCCATCTTCTGATGGCACTACCACTTCTCCCGCCGGTAGTAATGTCACCAATTACAAGCCTTCATCCAACAACGTACCCGATTCATCCTTAGGGATCAATAATTCCCCATTCGTGGCTTTAGCCGGCAGTTGTGTTGCCGTTTTTGTGATGGTTTTCTCATGAATTGCCAGGATAGAGGCAGTGCTACGCTAGATCCGTCTTTTTTTTTTGGTCGTTGCTTTTCCTCAAGTTCTGTTTGTATCAGGATTATTACTGTTTATCGTTACGAATGAGTAGTAATTACTAATATGAGATTATAGATTAAGTATGTGATCATGGTTCATAATTAAGTATCACTTTTTTCCTCATGTGTGCCCCTAAAAATTCTATTCCGGTACTTTAATCCTTTCGCTTCCCTCCATCCCTCTCCTTGGAATGCGGATGGTAATTAGATCATTAATCTCTTATTAAATTAGGTAAAGTTACTTTTCAAATATAATTAAGTTAATTAATCTAGAGAAGAGTAATATTTAATGGTAAAATACCAAAATTCATTAATCTTAACAAAAATGGTTACAACTGAATAGTATGGTGACCCATTTTGATCTATGATGTTCACCTCCGAGCTGGTAGAGTTAGAAAGTGAATTGGAGTCCTTCATCATCGAACATGATTTTCTAAATTAATAATTTAAAACTAAATAAGCTCACATGAGCATGAATTAGTAATCAGTCGTATTCCCAAACAAACATTATTTATGTCAACTGTCAAGTGTTATTGTCAAACTCTAAAATCATTTCAAATAATAAACCATGAGGTCTAATTGAACAAATGGCTATAAAGACAGTAAAATTTAAGGAAAAAAATATACATGAGAAAGCTTGAAAGAAGTTAGTACAAAGATTGAGATTATGTGTTGAGGTAAGTCAGAAATTACAATAATAATTTTTCTCTATTAAAAAAAATATTAAATTTAATAATCGTGTAAACTTGAAAGTCAAACTGAACTAATTAGAAAAGATAGAAAAAGAAAAATAATTACTAACGTAATAGTTTTTTCCTATATAGTAAAGGAAAATAAAATATAAACAAAATAAACCAAGCCGCACGCGATTAATGAATAAACATTGTTTTTTCCGTAGCTAATTCTTCAAATTTGGAAACTTGAGTTGTCTTTATCTTTTTTTGGCCCTTCCTATTCCTTGAATGTTTGGATTTGGTCCCTAAATAATAAAATTATTGGAACTTAACTCAATTAATCATGGTGAATTGAGAAGCTTGGGACAGTTGTAGATTGAGGTTCGTATTTCAATTTACCTTTTTATTAAGGTGGTGAAATTAAAAAATATTTATAATTTTTTAGTCTATTCAAAATAAAATAATAAAAAAAAACATGAGCCAAATGTAAAGGAAAAAAAAATTAAAGGGATGGTCTGAAATTTTAAAGGGGTTGATGTTGAGTTCCATGAGAAGAAGAAAAAAAATGATTAAAAACAAAGTCATTGTGAAAGAGTAAATTTTGCCTTTAAAGACATCAAATTAATTATGTTATTTAAAAAAAATTAAAAAGACCATAACACCCTAATAAAAGGCATCATTTTTTTTCTAGAGTTAAATTAATAATTTTATTGTGCAATACAAAAAAAGCTAGATGACTAATCTAATCTTATATAAATTGTAAGAGATAATTTATGTCACTTTAAAAAAATCACTTTATTTTTTCTGGCATTTATTTTAAAAGTTTCATGGCTGATGAGCAATTTTATTATTATAATGAATAATATTCTGAATATTGGTGAATAGTAATTTAAACCAACTTATTTTTGCTAATGTACAGCAAAACCAGAAACAGGGGCTTGGCGTTTGTCGCAATGGGCTCCCCTGAAGAGGCAGATGCTGCTCTTAATTATCTCGATTCTTACGTAAGCACATCATCTTCGATTCTTCCCTTCTTCGGAATATGGAATATGGAATCCTTGTGGTAATGCATACCTTATTGGATAGAGAGGAGAGATAAATCAGATTGAGACTTATAATTATCAAGAATTAACCGATTTTAATATGGCTCTTGGATATGTACCCTAATCCACTTTATGCTAGCCTTTTGCTCTTCGAAAACCTATTAACAAGAATCATAAAATCTCTAGACTTTGTTTTTCTTTTCTTTTTGGTTGATTTCGTTCATATCTTAACGTGCATTAGTGTTTGTCTTGCCCTTTTCTTTTACGAACTAGAAAACATCTAGTCTTCTTACAAATGCCTTTCAGGAATTTGAGGGCCGCACTTTGAGGATGAATTATGCACAACAAAAAAAGAAAAAACCTTCACCACCTCCGCCACTCATGCCAGGGCCAACATTCAAAATGTTTGTAGCGAATTTTCCCTTTGAAGCAAAGTCAAAAGATCTTAAATGTTGTTTCTGCTGAAGTTATAGTTCAGGATAATCCTAGGAGGTCCACCGGCTACGGACTTGTTGCATTCAAAACTAGAAAAGAAGCTGAAGAGGCCCTTTCTACTTTCTCTAACAAGGTAGGGCAGAATTATGATTATGTTACAGCATTTCTGTCTCAAAGAATTTGATTAATGTACTTCTGTATTATTGCAGTAGACAGCTTGTGAAACATCGAGAAGAAGATGGTTCACAATCTGATGGTACTTCGGGTGAGTTGGAATCTGACAAGGTGCAAGCACATACAGCCAATGACAATTGAAAATGAAATTTTGCGAGGCCCTGGAATTGTTTGATGTGATTCGCTCCATATTTGTGGGTAAAACTTCTAAAATTTGGTCCTGAAGACCATAAAGCAATTGTATGATTTCTTCGGCATGCTTTCTCTAATATCCAACTGGCGTGTTCTATTCTATTGTCAAGAAATACTGCAGGTTGGATGCCTGCTCTTTATTTTTTGATGGAATAGATGTTGTGTAGCTACAACAGATCTCATCGTGGGAGCTTGGAGGTGGGGGAGTATATGATCGGGGATCTATCTTTTTGCAAAATAGCCACCAGGAGAACTCAAAGATTTTGCAGAATGACATAGGCTGCTTGTAAGTGAAATGTTACTGGTCTTGCCTCTTCTTAGGGCTATAACCAAATTTGGACAGCAGACGCTTCATGTCCCACATCTTATAGCATCCAACTGTCTCCTGGGTCGGCATGTAAGATTCCATCGCATGCAAATTCTGTGTAGAACAAAATGAATAACAGTCGCAGGGAAATTTTTAACCTATCCTAGTGATTCTTTTGAGAAAGACTGCTCATGCTTGCAAAGTGATCTGTCATTTTGAGCACGGCTGTTAAAAAAATTGCTCATGTGTGATACCATGGATTAAGATTTTTGAAGCTTGATCAACTTTAACAAACCTACATATTCTATGTTCTTTTTAATTTTTATATTTAATAGTTTATAAATTAAGCATTTATTTTTTTATTTAAAAATATTTCGACTCTCAAGTTTTTGTTAATAAACTTCTTATTATATTTATTTAATGTAACAAAAAAAAAAAACCTTGTCTCATTGAAGAAATGGATGGGGTTACTAGAATTTATTGGTGGTGCAAGTTATGAAAAATATTGGGGGGTTTCATAACACCTGTAGTTCATATTGTAGATCAATTTTTAAATATGGATTAATTTTGAGGGGTGTCATAATACCTGTAGTCCAATTTTTCTCTTGAAAACACTATAAAAACACCAAAAAAAAAACTTCAATAAACTAGTTTGTGTCCTTAAAGTAGTGAAAAACCAGTAAAAATTAAAAAATCAAACCGATACCATAAATATTCCCAGGCCCCAATCTGTTTTTTCAGTAACATGGGGACCCAAAACCACTACCATGGCACCATCAAACACATCCTGTTCAATATAATATTTTAATACTTAACCATTTTGGATGGTGAAAGAGGGACAATCATCTATTTTTTTCCTACTATCATTTTCCAGCTAGTCACTCTTTCTTTTTTGTTTACGGACTAAAGATTGATGAAATTAAATTTTAAAATCAAAGGAAAAATTGTGCGAGTTTATGATTAGGCATGTATTATTTTAATGTCTTCTATTTTAGGGTTTATCTTATATTAGTTTAGGACTAGGCATATATCAGGATTTTAGTATCATGACAAAAAAGTTTTTTAAAAAATGATTAATTATTTAGGTAATTCCTAAATTGACTTGTGTATCATGCATTGAAGCTTTTAGCCGTAACGAAATTCTTTTCTGAGATAATAAAGTTGCTTTTTTTATGCACCTCGCTGTTGAGTCTTGGAATTATAACCAGGATCACTTAGCCAATGAAAAGACTTGGACTTGTGATGCTGTTCCACATGGCACCTGGCCTCAATCCACTTTTGAGAAAAGCTTTAGATGTCGTGGGGACACATTGTACTCGACTCTCTTCTCTTTGTGATGGAGAACTGTGCACAAACTTTCTTAAATTGACAACTGATCATCAGAGAAAGAAAGTAGCAAGATCCACAGTGGCATGGTGAGCTGTGCACCATCCTCAGGCCTTGCACAAGTTGCTTGTTGAATGATACACACACATCATTTTTCGAAGCTGCTCGAAGTCTTTGTAACCAAGAGTTTGCTATCTTCTTCTTTCTTTTTTTACATGACCAACCCAAGCCACTCATTGGAAACCGTAAAAATACTTTTAAAAAAATTTTAATTTTTTTATTTTAAATTAATTTTTTATTCTGATATAATGATATAAAAAATAATTTTAAAAAATAAAAAA
>NW_011499849.1:566605-622078 GCF_000495115.2 Populus euphratica | reverse complement strand
AAATAAAAAATACTATTTTAATATATTTTTAAATAAAAAATTTTAAACAGCTATTAACGCATTTACCTTCACAGACAAGCACGAAAACTCAAAATAAAATGACAGGTGAGTGTTGCTGCAGTTGATCTCTCTCGCGTGTCAGGTGACAGCAACCGAGTAGACAAGAGATATAACATCCACATGTCAGTGTTGTTGCAGGTGGTCTCTCTCGCGTGTCATATGACAAACCACATGGGCTGACGTAAAAAACCCAAAGATTTCAATTTACAGCTGTTGCCACGTGCATGACATGCCTGGCCTGAAACCCTATTTTACTTTTTTCCAACTTTTCTGCTACCATCTAAACATAAAAAAATTAAACAATAAAACACCATCACTCCCCCACACGCTGCTCTCTCACACGAAGGAAGACATGAACGACCGATGGATCGCTCTCTCGTTTGAAATCCAGATCAAGTTAATTGTAATCAATTACCACAAGTTAAGTACACAGCATCAAGATATATGAGGAGATAAATAAGAAATTATTGAAAATAAACGAATGATTACACAATGACCAGTCATTAATTAATCATGAAAAAGAACAATGATAACAACAACAATAATAATCAAATCTCAACCGTCAAGATAAACCAAAAGAGTCATCATCACCGTCCATAAATAAAATTACAAAACGACTCGAAATAATAACAATAATAATCCCCGACTAAAGTGAAAATAAATATAACTGTAACAATCAACAATATCCGATGATCAGATCTACAGCAACAAAGACCACACACCAGCGACTCCAATCAAAGCACCAGCCACGGTGGCCTTGTTCAAGCCGGCGGCGCTTGGAGATGGGGGGGAAGCGGCGCTTGGAGGAATGGATACGGAGGGGCCAGGGGAAACGGGAGAAGGTGGTGAGCTGGCTGGAGATGAAGGAGGAGGAGTGGATGGAGCAGTGGAGGGGGCTGGAGAAGTAGAGGGGGTTGGAGCAGAGACTGGTGGAGAGGGGGTTGGAGCGGTGGTTGGAGTTGGAGGAGCAGCGGGTGCAGGAGTTGGTGAAGCTGTTGGTGCAGCTCCTGGTGCCTGAGCCAAAGCTGAACCGGCGAAGAGAGCCAGAAGCATCAAAGGCGCCCAGATTTTGCAAGCCATTGTTGTTGTAAGTTGTGAAGGAAAGGATGGAGAGGAGAGAAGACAAGAAAATATACAGGGAGGAGATGATAAAGGGATTGATGAGAGAGAGAGAGAGAAAGGGTGTTGTATTTATACAGAAAGGGAAGGTGAAGGTTTAAGGTTTCTAGTCGGTTTAGGAGACGAGGGCAGTTTCCTGTTTGTTTCCTTTGAACTTGTGAAATTACAGCTCAGCACCTGTTTGGTGTATCATATATAATTAGAGAGGCGGAAATTGTATGTTTGGAAGTGGAAGAGGATCAAGGAGGTACGCGTGGCTATAATGGATAACGAGAGCCGTCCGATGTGAATCCAATTTCTTCATGATTCGAAGACGCGTTGATTTCAAGCTGGGGGAGAGGAGATGGTGGTGAGTTTTCCTTGTTCGGTCTGGGGAGTAGATAGATTGGGTTGTTGATTTGGTAAAGGAAAAGAGAAGAAGGAGAACAGACCAACCAATGATCGATGCACTTGTAATTAACTATGAACAAAAACTCTGCTAACCGTTATGATTAGCACGTTACTGGTTCATTTTTCCACTCTATTCCCGGCAGGTTCTTTTTAGTCGCTAGAGGGTCACAAGTCCAGTTGTCCGCAGAAAAAAATTAATAATATTGATCAATCTGCTCATGGATTATTGTGTGAGAGAGATTCCATGCGAAATTATTATCATTTTAGTTTTTTAAGCTATTTATTTGAAGTATCCAAGGGTTAACTCGACTAAATTTAACTTGTCTAATTTGACTTACATCTTGTATTAAACTAATCAAGTTAGATTATTTGATCAATTCAATGTTATTCTAACTTAAACTCCATCAAATCTCTATAAAATATTAAAAAAATAAAATCTTGGTCTTTTTATTTTTTCATTAAAAAATTAAAAAACATAATAAATTGACTAGATGTGATTCAATAACTGTAATGCTAAGTTAAGTGTGAGATTTAGATTTTCAAATTCTTGTGATTGCAATATCTTCTAGTATTTAACGAGGTAGAGAACCAACATATAGCGTATATATGGTAGCATAATCGGAAGATATTGCTGGATTCAAAAAAATGAGAGGTGAGGGATTGCTAAGAAAAAAGAAACGGGGTCCGTTTTGAATGTTGAACTAAGAAAAAAAGCAAGCACCTCGAAAACAAGGACGGAAATTGATTTTTACGGGGAAAAACAACGAGAAAGAAATAGAAAAACTGCTGCCTCTTATCCCAGAAAACGTGATTTAATTTGCAGAGTTTGATTGAGATTATGGTTATAATTATTTTTTAAATATTTTTTTGTATTAAAATATATATTAATGATTTTTTTTATTTTTAAAAATTATTTTTATCATTAACATATTAAAATAATTTAAAAATATTAATTTAAAATAAATAAAAAATAAAACATATAAACAAACAGCCATTACCCATATTTCAAACGAGAATTGACAGGTTCCAACAGAAAAAATTTCAACTACTCTTGGAGGCTATATCAGGAAAGGACAAAAAAAAACCCCACTTGATGGCTAGAAAAGTTCAATTCACGGCGTTAATTAGACATCCCCACTGCAACTTGGGTTATTGTTTCTTTCCAGTTAATATGGGTTGGCCATGACCATTTGCTTGCCAATTATTAGTTTAGCTTGTCAATAGATATCATTCAAGGATAACTCCGTGACATTTATATATTATCTCGGACCCACCTTTCCATTTGGCTGACAACCTACATATACACAATAGAATTTCCCAGCCGGCAGGCCGTAATTTTAAAAAAAAAAAAATCTAGACAGATAGGTTATTTTAATATTTTTTATATAAAATATTAAAAGTGTCAAAGCATCTAATTAAAAATTTAATAATTATCAATATAAATAAATAAATTATGACTACAAAAACTGAAAAAAATTAAAAAATAAATTTAGATCAAGATATTTAATCTAGATATTTACTTGTTTATATCTATTAAATTTATTTATTAAAATAAATAAAAAATAATAAAAATAGAAATACACATGAAAGTGAATGAGTAAAATAAAAGAAAAAAAATACTATGAAAAGCCTAACATATAAGATATATTATTTTAAAATAAATATTTTGTATAAAATAAATCTTATTTGTACAAAATAAAAAAAAATCTTCAAAAATTAAACATAAAACAAAATATTTTTCATAAAAGAAGACCTCAATTAAAAAAAAAAACTAGGTAACTCGTGGCCTGAACCATGAGATTAGGATAAATCGATAGAAAAAAATTAAAAATAACTGCAAAATCAATCTTAAAAAAAATATTACAGAATGATAAAATTATAAGAAAAAATAAGAATGCTTACCCGTATTAACTCTTAAAACTTGTGATTTGTATTATTAGATCAGAAATACGGCAAATAAAAAAATTATAAAGTTTAATATTAAGAAATGAAAATGAAGAAAAAAATTTATAACATAAAAAGAAACTATAATTAAAAAAATAAAGAAAATTAAAGAAAAAAAATTACCAAGTGTTAACTTGGTCAACTCCAGATAGTAGGAGAAAAACTAATTACAGATGAATGTTAGCGATAGGGCACTTTTTTAAGACTTTCACGGTCAACGAGTAATAAATCTATTCGAGTTTCATATTTGATATTTTCATATTTGTTTGTCATGGTCGTATATTATAGCCGCGATTTGAGTTGGTCTTTCTGTAAAAACAACAAAAAAGTCAACCCCGCTCCAGGCTTAGATCTGATGCCTTCTACTCTTTTTAATCATGTGATTTACATGGACCCTCACTTTAAATCAAAACCAGATGTTATTCGCAGAAACACTCGAAGTCACTGATGAGATAAATCATAAAATTGGCAGATTGTGGAAGAGAAACCATAGACACAGGGTGCCTGTACCGTGATCATTGTTGATGATCCCATTGGCCCAGACTTGTCCACCGATCAATGGGACATGGACCTTGTCAGAGCATGGCATCTCCCAACACTCAGACAGACAACTTTTCGATTCGCTGAGGATGTCAAGTTAATTCTTGTTCAGGACTCTAATCTAAGGGGGCTTGAAAGGACGATATACAGCGACAGGTCGACCGCCTACCAAACTGGACTAAATGATACGAAGCGAGGTAGCTGTTTTCCGGGTGGTAGAATGGAAGAGGTAATATCACCGCGTGCTAGCCAGGACGGAAGAATGGTTCTGTTTCTTCGAGGGTACAATAACAAAGATATTTTGCTTGAGGGAAGAGAGGACGCATCATTCATTATTGGATTGTCCTGTCTGCCTGCCAGACTGTCACAATTTGTGTGGGTCACTGCCAGATTGTACTTTTGAGGCTTCTCGATTCATGCACCTGCTCACTACAAGATCTGTTCTTCACACAGACCCCATGATTAAGACCGCTGTGCACATGCTACAAAATTATTAATCTGCCAGGCAGATTGTCATTTTTGGCATGCTACTGAAACAAAAGCATTAAAAAAACAAAGTAGGTATTAGGGAACATCAGTTGCCAGCCAGCGTTTGCTGCTGCTGGTGGGTGTCTAATGGGCAGCAGCACGAAATCGATTGGAAGAATGCCAAAAAATAATTATAATTAACATTATCATCGTAATTATTACTATCAGTGTATTATTTTTTAGTAATCTTTCGACATTCTTTCTACTCTATTTAGGAATTACCAGCTGTAGGACCCCAGAGTTCATCTCAGTATTACACAGCTCATGCATAACATGCACACAGCAGCACCTACATCGAGTAGGGCATATTCTACTTGTTGCTCAAGTTGAGTATTTTTTATTAGTTGATGCAACAAAGGAATGAGCGGGCATTAGTCACATTGTAGCAATGATAAACCTCCATGCTCTCTCAAATCTCTTTGATTGCATTCATCCAGGGTAAAGTGACATCTACATCAAGTACTGTAACCATAACCTGATGCCATGAATCTGAGCATTTCCCAGGGAAGATTTTGCGATTCTCCAGACCAGGCAGGTCATTCAGAATATTCATCGGTGATCAGCTTCAGGTTCTGTCAGTTTTTAGCTTCAAGAAGAATTGAAGAGTATGGAGCCACATTATAGGTGCTTCCAATGCCTGGGAGACCTTGAGGAACAAAGTCATCCGGAGATTCAAAATTGGTGTCTACCTGCATTTGAACAACGAATTTGTACATATGATTCAGATTGAACTGATTGATTTGCTACAATTTTGAAAAATACAACTGCTAAGTATAATCAACATAATGATGTGACTGGTTTTCACAGGCTGTTTTTCACCGTTAAATAACTTCATGTCTAAAACCGTCAACATAAATTGAACAGGGAATATATCAGCTTTCAGAAAAATGGAGCAATAATACATCTCTTGTAAGAAGCCATGGTTTAAAGTGTGGGAAAGAGTGCAGTATAGGAGTCCTGCTCGTGTGTCGTACTTATTCTCACAATATGAATCTTTTATATGACTACCCAAAAAAAAGGCAGGAAATAAACTGGCTGCCTTGGGAAATTAATAGCAAAAGTTGAGGGATCTTTACATAAAATCCAATCTCAAGAACACCCCTCCTGTTGGAAGCCACCAACATAATTATCAACTTTGTAGAGTTTTTTCCATGAGATTATCCAAAAATCAAATCTTAGGCCAAAAATCAGTTGGGTTTCGGAGATCTAAGCCTATTATAAAATTGCTTTAGCACCATTGAAATGTGCAGTTTGAGTGCGCATGCACAGATACAGTTGCACCATAAAGGCAAAAGAGTTGCAAAGGATGTAGTTAAACAGCGACAAGTAGCAGCAAGAACATTGGCATATGTGTCAGAAACAGAAGAGACACTAACCACACGAAGCCAACGCCGCTTGGGTGGTGGTGGGGGTATTGAAACTTTAACAAAATAGTCATGAGCATTGAAAGCCAGATAGATATCTCCTCCATTTTTGTCATGAAGCCTGCGTAACAAGCATTTTGATGATGCAAAGCAAGGTACTACAACAAAAAACAGCAGATGCAAGATGAACAATTCAGTTGGAAGACAGGTATAATTTCTTACGTAAATGCAAGAAATTTGCTTTCGTGATTCTCCCAGTTGTTCTCATGCCATGTCACATCATTCTGCATAACATGCACAGAAAAGCGTGTTGAAAAATCTTTCATAGGTGTTAATTTCTTAAAATATATCGTAATTTCAAAATAAATGCATGTCTATTAAGTCGCAGGTGAAAAGCAAATTACTTCGCTGAGAAAATTGTCATGAGTAAATACTCCATGTGTCTGTCGAAACTTTATGACCTCTGAGAAGAACCTGAAGTGACTAATCTTCTCTGCATCCAACTGCCTTAACAAAGGATTTTCACTCAGACATTTACTGGATTGAAGCTGTCAAAGGGCAAGAATTGTCTACAAAAACTTACGAGCCCCCACTGGAAATTGTTAATAGAGGTGTCATGCCCATAACTGTTGTTATTTCCATAGCGAGTGTGTCCATATTCGTCCCCCATAAGCATCATTGGTGTTCCCTGGTGAATAATCATTCTTTAAAACGAACTCCTGATATCTTAACTTCTTAAGTAGTGATGGATAAGCTATGAATGCTAAGAATTATTCATTGGGCAAAAGACAAAGAAGAGGAAATAAAAAGACACAAAAAACTTGCAGAAAAGCAGAGAGGACATGAAAGATGCATAGAAACCTAGTAGAAAAGCAGGACACATGAAATCACATGTGAATTGGAAACCATTTATCCAACTGAAAAAAGCTCCCAAGGCATTTTTTGCATGCCTGTTCTCTACAGGGTAAGTAATGAGGTGCCACCAGCGTGACACAAGAACATACCGTACCTGAGATATCATTAATGCTAAATGGAAGTTTTTCATTTGCCGGAAGCGCAAAGCTTTAATATTATGATCATCAGTTTCTCCTGCCCAATATATACAGATAAATTAACACCTAAAGAAAGGAAATAAATACATCTGAAATATATTCTCTTCCAGCAAATGAGCTAAAAAAAAAAGAAACAATATATTGGACTCTTGAGATTTCGCACAGTTAATCTCAAGATCAACAACACATCCAAGTTGGAGGCTAAAATAAATGCATCAATTTTATAGCGAAGCAACTTGACAAAGCCAAAAAAATCCAATAAGTTTCCATGAATAAAAACAGCATATTAGACCCTGCCCCCACTTTCCCTTTACCTTAGCATGCATACAAGGTAATGACTATGATTTACCACCTACAAAAACACTATTTAATAGCTGCAAGATTTAACACTCCAAAGCTAGAAATGATTCAAGGAAAAATCCAGATAGAAGCTGATTATCAACTCTACCTTCAAATCCACAATTCCAGCTAAAATTGTCATTGCATCCATCATTTCCACCTTCTCCATTAGCATCATTGTGCTATGAAACCAATGAAAATGAGAAAAAACTGGACATTGAATAATTCACTTAATCAAATTGATGCTTCACTTACCTTGAAATTGTATGAAACAAGATCACGCAGGGTGAATCCATCATGTGCAATAACAAAATTAACACTATGACAAGGCTTGCGCTTATTAGTCTGCAGCACAAATAAAAATATGAGTTGCTGTTAACATGAGGCAATCTTAAATATGCAATGACACTATTCTAGGTAAAACAATATAAATGCATGAAAGTTGAAGATATTGCAAAGATCATTATCTTTATGACATTAAAATGCTTACTCTGTAAAGGTCAGCAGATCCAGCAACCCGGGTAGCAAAACTTCCTTTCATACCAGAATCACCCTATAATATGCAGAAATTATAAAGGAAAACGAACTGACAAACAGAAACGTTCACAAGTAAACTACAAGAACATTTTGTTTCTCCCATTAAGAAACATAATCATGTTCAGCACACTTCATCGTCATCTAACAGAAGCATAAAGGAAGAGTAAACAACATGCATGCTGTAATAAAAGAACAGGAAGTTAAAAAGAAAAATGAAGGCTAAAGAAGAGGTAAAAGTTTCATGAATTTGGATGCCAAGATAATTCTTTTCAAAGGATAAACAAAAAAAAAATGACAAAATTCAGTAGAAGAGACAAAACTACAAGAATGTGATTGCAAGCATTGAAGTTTTAGAACATTGGTGTTATAAAATAGTTTCAAGCAATACCTAGTAATTCCTAAAATAGTTTCTACTAATACCTGTTAATTCCATCAAAATCATCTCAAACCGATTTTAAACCTTTTCAAGCATATCAAACCATTTCAGGATAAGACACATTCATTCATCACTTTCAGTTAAAGTTTGAGTTGCTATCTTGCTGGTTCCCATATCCCGTGCTTGTTAAGCTATCCTTAATGTTAATAAGTTACGAAGAAATCAAAGTCAATTTGCTTTCCCTCTGGCATTACCTTAATAAATTTTCTTATGTCATCACGGTACTTGCCATTCCATTCAGCCCATCTGAATAAAATAAAATAAAATAAAGCACGGGTGAGGTAGAACCAGATTCTAAAAGCATTACAAAATGTAAAAATGATAAAAAGAAGAGCGAAATATCACTGTGATTGTGTTTATCTATTTGATAATGCATCTTCAAGTAAATGCCTTTATTATCCAAAGATTCACAAAAAATAATAAACAAAAGTTACCTGTCCCAATTTGGAAAATTTCCAACCAGATAAAGGCCTCCACAATCCCAAGGCTCTGCAATAATTTTACATCTTGACAGGATGGAATCTTTTGCAATTGCCTGGTAAATTAAAACAATAAAAAGTCATTGCACAAAATTCACTATTGTGACTATATATGCCAAAGACCACATGAATTCATTCGCATATGGAGGCTCTATTTTTCCTGGAACAAAATAAGCATCCTATATGTAGTTCTAGGCAACTAAACAACACTTCAGCATTCTACAAGATTTATAATTTTTATTTTTTTTAACTTCTAATATAACAGCATGAAATAGTTCTTCCAGGAAGAGAAGCACGGACATCATTGTGAAGGTATGCTAGTAAAGGATACAGCAGAAAGTTACTACATATCACATGAAGGGGGTACAGCTTATTGATTGTGTGTGCCCATTTGCAGTATGATCACACACACAGAAAGAATTTATATAGATCCAAATTGGAGAAATAAAATTTAGTTAAACTCCGAATGCATGTTAAGAACCTATCACATTCTTAAGGAAAGGTCTGGCCTTTTCCAATTAAAAAGCATTCTTCTTCTGCAATGTAACATTCCAATTTCTGGTCTTCTAAGTGAATTGACAGAATATCAATTCACTTCTGACTGTGTTCTCTGTTTCTTTTAATTGATAGACATCGGTAATGCATGTAACTGCACTATTTTGACAAATATAATATCATATGTGAAAATATCTCACCCTAATAAGTGGGGGAGCGTTAAGTGGAGAACCATCTGCTCCTCGGCAAAGTACACTGGCAAGGTCAAATCTAAATCCATCCACATGATATTCAATGACCCTGCATTCAGTAAAAGAGAAGGATGAGGAGTAAATTATACGCATATGCACAGGCACAGATGTAACAAAACATACACAATCCTAAATTGCCGAAGTTAAGGATCACCAAAGAATATATGCTGACCTAAACCTAAGAGGCGATATCATTTGGATATAAGATCAAGTTGACAAGTTTGAAGCAATACCCAAACAATAGAAAACTTCCAAATTACTATATGAAATTTTTTAATTCAAATGTCACAAAGACAAGGATTTTTTTCATTCTAATTTAGCACATACCAGTGTCTTAAGCTGTCTAGGATGAGCTCCATGACCACAGGATGATTACAGTTTAATGTGTTCCCTGGACAGAAACAAGAAACTGCAAGTGAAAGAGCCATGGATGCATGCAATAATTTCAAAATTCTTCACAGAGAAAACACAATGAAAAGGCATTTGCTTGCTTGTTACTTTGAGCTTAACAATCATGTGAGCTTATTCCTGATTTCTTCCAAACCAGAAAGAGATACCAAAAGTCCTAATAACCCTGTAATTATCTTAACCAGATCGCCTTTCAGGAAAATGTCATGTCCGCATGCTGCATTATAAAACCAAACAGGATTTGGATGGCCCAATGGAATTGAAAATTTTCTGTATCTTCTACAAAAATAAGTTCAGATGATGATGTCATTTCTAGTACTAAAATAGTCATTGGTCCTAAATATGAGAATCTATAGGGCCTTCAAATACAAGGAAAATATTGCAGCATATGGGAGAAACAAAAAAGTCTTCTCCCTGTTAACTCTGTTTCAAACTGCTTAGGGAAAAGGGGGAAAAAAAAAGAGCTTCAATTTTCCATAGTGGAAGGAAGCAGAAGCAGAGGTGACGTTTAAGTCAACTTATGCTTTTCTCCAAATTTGTAAAAGATAAAAGAGTTCTGAACCCTCTGAAAAACCCCAAACAGCAACATTTTACTTTCTCCCTGCTATGTTTCAAAAAGTTGATCATCATGGGATCTCCCAGAATTCTCATTGAACACGAAACAAATTACTAGCCTCTTAGTCTTAAACTGTCTTGTTTGAGTATCCACTACTCTTGTGATATATCATAAATGAAGAAATGTTGATTGGTAATGGAGGCATAAAAAACTGGTTCTCTGAACCGTCCTCTTGCAATAAGAAGAGAGCCAAAATTCACCTAGGAATAAAAAGTGACAGAAAAGGGAATAAAAAGTAATTGAGCACAAAGTTTATACCACATCCAGAGAAATTCAGCAACTGGCCATTATTGTTGAGGTCAACCATGTAATAAACCTGTAAATGGATAACAAGACATGCCATTGAGAAATGAAGAAATAGCTGAATAATAATGCATGAAATGCTATATAGAGAAAGATTTAGATGTGCATAGAATGAACTTTTCATGGTATAACCACCAATCAGATACTCCAGAGCATTCACTAAAGGCTCGTAATGAAATCATAGCTTGAGCGAAATATTACAAGGCTGACAAGTTTGAATACAAATCAGGCTGCATTCCACAAGACTAAATGAAAATTACACTAAAACCCGGAATGACTCCACAAAAGTGAAGGTACTCACAACATTGCAATTGTTAAAATATTCAAAACCAATCAACCAGTGACTAAATGTACTGAAATGGGTGTTTCTCAGGCCTGAATGATTCAAAAGCCCATAACGTTAGAAATTGTTGTTAGTCCATTACAGCCCTAACAGCAAGAAACTGCAAAACAAAGAGTAAATCACCTTATTATCGATTCCGCGAAATGAAGTTGTAAAAGGATTTTCGTCATCAGCCTCATTTGTATGGTTATAGACTACATCCAAAATAACCTGTATACAGAAAAAAGCTTCAGAAAATTGCTTCAATAACCACTCAGGCTTCATGTACATGTATGCTGGTGTGCATGCATCACAGACTTGCCATATCAGAACAAGAATGAAATCATTGCTCTCAACTTTGAAGAATGTGGTCTTAAATTGATGACCAGATGACAATTTATTACCTCAATTCCGGCACCATGCAAGGCTTTAACCATTTCCTTGAACTCCCGAGATGCATTACGAGGTCCACCACCTCTACTAGCATACCGAATCATTGGAGCAAAGAAATTTATTGTTGAATAGCCCCATGTATTGATCTTAGAGAAAAGGAAGGAAAGAGAAAAGAAATAATAGTTCACATTAAATTCAGTACATCAAAAAAGAGCACAAAAAACACAGGAAATAGGGAAGCTCAGCCTCATAAGTACTCTGTCATAATATTGAATTTTGATTTAACATGTATAAGGGCAAGTTATCTTGAATCTGCTTAGAAATAGTGGTACCAAAACAGGAAAATGTTGTGTATGGAACTGTCCAAAAAATCATTAATTCAACTATACAGAACTTTGTTTAAAATCAGAAAAATAACAATTCATTAATTCAAATATGAACTTTGTTTAGAGACCTAAAAATAACATAAATAATGGGAAAGAAGGAAAAACAAAAAAAGCAAAGCAGTTCAAGGTTTCACAACAAAATGCAGAAATTGCAAAGAAAAGGCTCAAATTTCAAAAAGTTTTATTTTACCATGTGATCTCTTGGATTTGGGCGCCTCTGAAACTCAAATTCATCAAATTCAAACACAGGCAGCAGCTCCACTGCATTGACACCAAGCTCTAGAAGATGTGGGATCTTAATTGAATGAAAACTTATCGTCAGGAGAACAAGATAAGTACAAGCAATCAAATACCACTAATATAGACTACACGAGCATCAAGACATGATTTTAAACCTAAGATTTATGCAATTCCTGCTCCTAAGGAAGTGTTGCCGCTATTGGATATTGAACCTAAGATTCATCCTTACCTTTTAGAATAGCTCTTATGAGCATCACCGACTAAAGAAACTGAAAATGTAAAAAAGGATATTGAAGAGGCAAGAGACCTAGCGATATTGTAGCTCCAGCATGATAACAGCTGACTATCTAAGCGATTACTGGAAACAATTATTAATCGGAAAGTCAAACATCGCATACGAAAGGATTTTCTAAATTTCCAGTTACTACACATCATCCAAATGCAACAAAAAGAAAAAAAACTCGCGTGGAAAATTTATAGTTGCTTTAAACTTCAAAGTGAAGCATTATTGCCTCTGGCAATGAATTGAGCTTCCAAATGTTATTCGTAGATTATTGCCTATTGAGTTCAACATTACCTTCTCAATTACGCCAAGGTAACTTCCACGTATACTTGGATCCAAGCCACTGGATTTATCAACTGTAAACGCACGGACATTCATTTCATATATAACAAGATCTTTCTGCAAACACAGTAGAAAATATATGAAAAAGAAAAAATGGAGAGGAAATAAAAACAAAGAAGAAGAAGAAGACAAATGCAACTCAAACACAGGTGTGTCAAATTATCAACTGAATGTCGCAATAAATGCATGGAAGGCGCATAGAAGAAATAGTAAAAATCATTTAGTAACAGACTTATTCAGCATAAGAGAAACAGCAAAATGAATTAGTAATTCACTCATTCAATATCAGTCAGAAAAAGGGAGTAGAAGAGCATGCAGTTGCTGAATTTCATTTTGTAGCAAAAATATACCATGGGAAACAAAAACACGATACATCACAGTAATGCAAGCAACATTTGGTACCTCTGGTATATTTGGAGGCTTGTAGTCATCACCCCAATCAAAAGGCAAGCTATCAAAGTCATAAGTTCCATAAAATTTTGACAGCTTACGGCTGGCATCACCAAAAAATCGGCGACCTTCAACTAGCTTAGCATAAGGATCAATAAGCATGATGCTGCTATCAAATCGATGTCCTTGACGCCAATCTCGAGGACCATCTATCTTATAACCATAAAGCACGTCGTCCCGTGGTAAATCCTGCGCTTATAGAAATAATACTGATTTATGGAAGTGATAATTAATTGCAGGCATGGAAAAGAACATGGATCAACTTGACAATAACCGCTACTACTACCATTAAATTATAGTGTTATGAGAAATATGACAATATCACTACCTCAATGCATATGTGCCAAATGTCTCCAGTTTTGTTAACTTTGGGATCCAATGCCACCTCAATCATTCCACCATCCGTCCTTTCGGACTCGCCCCTACCAAAAAAAGCATGAAGTTTGTCAGAACGCAACTAAGAGAAAAAACAAAGATCAGACGAGTCAATCAATATGGATTCGCAAGCCTGTAACTTTTTAAGCAATCAGGAAGGAAGGAAGGATGGATGGATGGAAATATTACCTGTGAGGGAGTGTTAAGCAAAGTGTAACAGCAGTGGCGTGCTGCGAAAATATAGCAAAATTGATCCCATTTTCAACTTGTGAAACACCAAATGGAAATGCCTGACCTGGGAATGTTTTAAACCCCAACTTTTGAGGTGCTTCTTCCTAGAATCACAGAGACAAAGAACAAGCACTGGTCTTACCAACCTGGATAATCCAGAATATTATGTGAAAAACGATGATTAGTTAATTATACCTGCTCAAGCACACTTTCTTGAGCACGACGACCGTAAACATTAGGTGCTGTAGTGGTCTTGGCTCCAGCCTTGCTGGAGAATCCTCGCGCACTGCTTCCGCCGCCGGATGATTGTTTACTGAATTTCAATCTAAAAGAACACATTGAAATGTTAATATATCTCTACTTGCACTAAAAATTAGCGGTAGAGGGAGATTTCTGACCCCACATCGAGAACACGAGAAGAGCCGATACTGTTGTTGTTGATGTTGTTTGAGAAATGCGAGACAGAGAGAAGTGTGTTATCAGCAATTTTGAAATCACAGAGGAGCGGAAGTGATTGATGAAGCATATCTGCGAGCCAGCTCTTCTTTTTAGCTTTAGCAGCAGGAGCAGCAGTTCATCTCACAGAATCAAAGGATTCGAATTTTATTTATTTATTTATATGAGTGGAGAATGGAAAAGGGGGGGCCTTTCTAACACCACTCTTGTCGGTGGGGAGGCGGCTTTCTATTATCATTATATCTCGAGAGAAAGGAAGGGAAGGAGTCATGTCTGCCACGTGATTGGTATCGTTGGAGTGTAGACGCTTCATGTCTTTACACGTGGTTGTCACCATTTCCAAGGCGTCATTAAGAAACGTTGCTTTTGTCCATGGATTGGATCCTTAGAGCTTATTAGATTTGTTGCATAAAATATCTTGTGGAGAAATCACAGGAACTTTTGGATCCATTTGCACGTCTAGTTTTTTGCTTTCTTCTTCTTCTTTTTTATTTATTTTTTTGCTTTCTTGGTAGGCTCTTTTGTGACAGCACGTCGACGTTCGGCGAAATTAACTCCGTTTATTTTTTCTAGTCAAATACCAGGTAGGATTACCAGCTACACTGCAGGCTAATTTATAACCTGAGAAAAGAAGAAGATTCCAGTATCATGAACCCCGTCACGCTTGCGTTTTTTTGTTTTTCATAAAAAATAATATCTAAGCATAAAAAAACCCGTTTCCCAAATAAAACAAAGGATTGAAGTTATAGCTCCCATCTAATTTAATAAATTTGTTTTTTTTAATTACATTATAAAAAAATAAAAATTAAAGTACAATAAAAATCTTTAAAAAAATATTGAAAGCATATAATTGAATAATAAATAAATAAATAAATAAACTTTATTCAAGTTAATTCAATTCAAAATAGCATGATAAATATATAATATGAATATTAAAAATAGAATAATATTTTCCATCGTTGAAAGGTGTTGTACCCATCATTTAAAATGTGTGGATACTTCTCATATACCAATAAATTTTTAAATTTAAATAATATCTAATAAACATAAAAGGCTGTAATATTCTTGATTACCCGGATAATTACAAAGAAATATCTTTATAAAAAGACCTAAAATTCCTCAACCTTGTTTTGTAATATTTTTTTTTATTATAATGATATATTTGTTAATTTTTTTTATAAAGATAAAAAAAAAAAAACTTTTACCATCAAGTTTAACTTTTTTAACTAAACTAAAGCGGAAAGTTGATCTTCACAGTAAAAAAGAAAAAAAAAAGTAAATGTCAATATTTAAATGGGAATTGAGTTTCATCTTTCTTCCATATATGATATTTTTTATATAACATCTTAAATTTTTGATTTAAAAAGTTTACGTGGCTTGATCTCTTTTTATATTTTTTTTTTAATTTTTTTATTTTATCATTTAAAATTAATTTTTTAAAATAAAAAATCATCATCCAGTTTTTTTAAAAAACCTTTTGAACAAACCAACATATTGAATTAGCTTTTATATATTTTATTAAAAATTTATACAAGATAAGAAATTTAAAGATTTATCTTTTTACCTGAATTTATAACATTGCAAATAAAATCTCCGTGCTATTCATGATTTTATTTTATATTTTTAAAAATATAGTTCATCCACGGGAAAATAAACTAGTTTTCAATCTATAAAATGTTATCCATTTACTTTTTAATTTTTAAAGGGATATTGAGATTGAATACACAAAGGTGGCGCTACGCCTTAAAAGCAAAGAGCCCAGATGACAGGCCCGATAAAGTCAGTCCATGTAGGAGTAAAACATAGGCCAGTCCAGTCAGCCCAGCCTAGATTTAAACATCCGCCCCTATCCAGTCTGCTGCTAAACTATAACATTAATAAGGGCAGCTCCATGTCTGGGCAGGAACACGCGGGACCCATTCCATAGTAAGAGAATGAGATCTAAGAACACCAGAGATTTTTATGGTAACATTGTTTTTTGTAAAAAATACTCTGTGATTATAATTTGGATGATTGGATTTTTATGATTTCGTTCATCAGGTAGTGGTGGTCCCTTCATCTATAATCAAATCAATTCTTATTATAGTATTTGGTAATAAGTTTGTGATAAAAAAAAAATCCATTTTTTATTTGTTTCTTGGATTTTTAAAATATAATAGAAGATTTTGCCAATGTCAATATTTTTTGTTTGCTAGTGTTAACAAAATTTAAAAATAAAATAAAAATTCCAGTAATAAAAAAAAAGAAATTGGCAACTTTATTTTCTTGTTTTTTAATAATATTTTATTTTTTTTTCTAAATTTAATCGAACATAGACTAAACTTGTTTTCTAACTTCTGTTATTAGTTGGATAAAAAAAATTAAATATGAAAAAGAAAATATTTAGGCTCTAATGAAGTATTGTTATTAAAGCTGATGTAGTAGGTTGAATTTTAAATTCTCCTAATTTAATTTTTTATTAAGTTCTAATTTAAAATTAGCTCTATAAGAGTTGCTCTGACTTGACTAAGTTGATGAGTTTAAAGATAGCCCTAATCATTAATAAAAAATATAAAATAATATTTTTTTAATATTAAAATGATAAAATATTAAATTAATTTAAACTTTTCAACTTAACTTATCAAATTGGGTTTTTGTAACCCTGTATCAACAGAACCGCGGACAGTTAAGGCCTGCCATAACCTAGCTTGGATGGGAGGTTATCGAAAATTTGTTTCGAAAGTTGTTCAGCAGACAATCCTTCAAGATCAATCTACATGTTATCCTAACTTTACATTCTGGACTCAAATAAAATAACAGATGGATAGAAATTGGAATGTGATAGCAAGACACGCTTGCGGAGAGGGAAATATACGTGCTGATTGATTAGCAAGTATCGAAGGTAGTGGAGAGTTAGGAGCTATCTCCTGTTCTCCTCCATAGTTAATGGATTTGCTTTGTGAGGACTATCGTGGCTCAGCCTCTGTTAGAATGTGATCGGGTTTGGTATTTTTTTATCTTTGTTCTATTGGGCCCTTGAGCCCCTTTCTGTACCAAAAGAAACAGAGGGGGAGAGAGGGAGATCAGTATCGTAAAAGCACCAGTCGGGCAGCACTAACCAGGGTGTTCGTGTCAAAAGCAGACTGGCACATGCATACTTTCAGTTGAAATCCTCCTGGAATGCTAAACAAATATCCTTCCCTTTTACCACTGCACACTCCTCAAAATAACCAAACAGGCGCCAACTTTAGAATTTTGAAAAATAATGGCAGCATTTTTTTCTCACACAAGAGTTGATGCAAGTGGTATCAGCTTTAGTCTGGCTTATCATATGAAAAGTTACGTAATTACAATATTGCGTTCAGGGAAGTACATGTGCTGTATAACATGATAATTCCTCACCACAGTTTCGGCGAAAAAAAACATCGGACTCTGATGCATGCCGTCCCCTTTACATGTTTAAGAAACCTTATACGCAGTAACAAAAAAAATGGAATCAAAATTATATGCAGTTTATGGGAGAAGGTTTTGTGTTTTTGACATTCAGGAAACATCAATGTGCTGAATTTTCCCCCAATATCATGTGAAAAAATAAGCTTGTTTCTTGGTGGGGAATAAACATCAGGCATCAAATCGAGACACATCTGCTCTAAAAACCATCATTCTTCTCTTTTTACCGTACGGATTAACTGGGTGTAACCAGTTCAGCCTTAAACTAATACGACCTGCATTTACACCAGGAAATTTTGTAAGGAATGAATGGATCTTTAGTTGGGGAGTGGGGGTTTACTGAATAGGATGAACATCTAGTGAAAGCTTAAAAATAATGAGACCAAAAGACAGAGATTGAAGGAGCTGAAAAATAAAAAAGTCTCCGCGTTCCTTAGTCAGAGATGGAAGCTGGGAAGATATGAAAAACAAAATAAGTATCAGTGGCATGGCTTAGAGATGAAAACAATCCACATTTAATATTTCAGTAAAAGGGCCTAAAAATATAAAGCCTCTCTTAAGATTGTAAAAAAAACCAACTAGGTGAGGCCACATCAGATGTCTTGACCTAATTTAAACATAATTTTTAAGGTTTAAGCAGTATAAATCTTTCGCCGCCAGCAATTGTTTTTCTAGTTGCCTATTTCATTAAAACAATTTTGCTATTTAAGGTATCATAGCCAATGTCCCAAACACTGGTCGCTTTTCTGCTATATGGGATTTTTATTATATTAGCTTTAAAAAATTAGTCAAACAACCGCCCATCTCAAATTGCACTAAATGCAGTCAAGTCCAAGAAAAAAATGCAAGATGAAACAAACAGGTTTCTCACCCATAAGATTTCATTTACAAGTTTAAATAAAACCAGCACATAAAGAGAGAGAGAGAGAGAGAGAGATAGACATATGCACACAGGAACTTCAAATCTCTTGTAACATTATTTTCAAATATATATAGTGAATGCCTATATTCAGTATCCTTTGTCCATGGTAAAATAAGCAAAAAAAAAAAAAAACTGAAATAATAAAACATCTCAAGTTTGTGATCTCTGACCTAAATTGCATCAGGAAAAGTGAAATTTTAGCCTGCCCCTGAGTTTTTCTTTTCACACGTTCTTACTCATAAAAAGAACATAAAAAACTTCCCAGGGAATAACTAACATTGTTGAAATCTAACCAATTACTATTGCAAAAGGAAAACTTCGCATTTACCTCACGCACAACAAGCAACCTAAAAGGTGAAACAGGTGAACCAGGCATCAGAATAAAGCTGGTGTAATGTTAGTCAACTGCCATTTGTTGAAAGATTGACAGATACTTGTGTCTACCCCTATCAAGCAAAATGAATACCTATTTAATTGAAGTAGAAGCTGAGGCTGCTGCAGCTTCAGCTATTAAGGAAACCGGTTGACGAGCCTGCAGGCAAGCACCTATGTCGAAGGGATGCAATTCAGAACCATCAAAAATTAGATTCACACCAGGAAGAATTACTTCTCTACTATCAGCTTCATCAGGATCAGCTTTTGTAGATTTCACCATTGGGGTTTCTTCAATGGGCCTTGTGGCAGCCTCATATACTGGAGTTAGAGCATATGATCTGCAACATTATTGGACAATTATAATCTTTAGGTTCTTAAATTGCACAAGGTTACGGCAAAGTACATTTGCAAATCATTCATCAAGATGAGCAAACTAGAGAAATACAGACAGCAAGTTTCTATATTATGACCTCTTTTATCATAGGTAATCCCCCTTGCCACCAATTTTATGCATATATAGACATAATCACGTGCTAGTTTTTTTTTTTAAAATGACATCAATAAAAAATTAAGAGTTTATATCAGACAACTATATCAGCAAATACTAATACAGAGAGCAATTCATATGGCATATTAGAGGAAGCAAACTAACACAGACAAACAATAAGAGAGATCCAACAGACCTTAAAATGCTACCATCAAAACTTAAGACTTCAGTTCGGCATCGTTGTCGATTGGCAAGTTTTAGTCTCTGATGCTCACTCAAGGCTCCCGAAATGGGAGAAGATGGATCCACTAGGGGATTCCATCTTCCACTGGCGTAGTTCATGAGTTGCCGAGGTGACTCCTTTGATTGCTCTTTCTGGTACAGAAGTTTTGCAGCAGGACCTGTTGCCTGGTACTCTGCACAGACATCACGCAACCTTTTTCGTAAGCCTTGCATGGCCTCATAGTGTTCAGTAAGTGTATCTGATTGAAGCAATTCTGATGCAACAACCCTTTTACATATATTGTTGCTTAATTTTGGACTAAAAAGGGGGATTCCAAATTCCACACTTAGTGGAACCCATTCATATTTTTTATCACTAGGTGCAAAGTGGTCTGATTCTCTTTCACTGAAAAGCTTTAGCAGGCGAATGTAACCAATAGTTGGTAATTCCATCGTGTGTGTTAGATTGGTTAACAAAGTGTTCAGTTTCAAACTTTCCTCTTCACAGAGACCCAGTTCATTCCCCACACAAACAATGGAACCATCTGAGTTGTTGAGGGGCAATGGTACATCCACAGTAATGATCCTTCCTGATTCATCAAGGTCATACTTACTGAGAGGCTGCACCAGGACAGCTGAGTATTTAAGAAGTGAATTTAGACAATGTAAAAGTATACTTCCCTTGACCAAATTTCCCTCGAACTTGCCTCCCAACCCTCCAATTGTTGAACCATCCCAAGACCATATAAGGGCTTTCTCACAGCCAGCCAATGGTGCAGGAAGCAAACGTAAAGACTGCCCTTTCATCAAAACAACTGACAAAGGCCCCCTACCCACAGTCGAATAAAGCACCAACTTCATCCATGGAGTCAAGGATGAATGCGAAGGAGGACCAAAGTGGATCGGACCTTTTGGTCCAGGAAGAACTGCTGAATGAGGGAGGGGAACTATAGACACAAGAATATCATAATCACGGAGAAATAATGAATCTAAAGTTGATGGTGCTAGAGCAGCCAAACTTTCACAGCGGAGAATATCCACACGATAATCCCTTCTCCTCTTTGAAGTTCCTTCTCCACCATCAGACCCTCCAAATGGAATAAGTTTATCATCATTCTGGACATCTTGATCTGATTTGGAGGCCTCAGTTGATGAATTTATGTCTTCAGATAAAATAACAGAAGTGCCATCATCAGTACTTCCAGAAATAAGGTTAGCCAAAACAGAACCAGCTTCAGGCATAATAGAATTCATGGAATCATCATTGTCTATTTTCACTTCATCAGCCCCAATATTTTCTGAATTTTCAGACACCGCGATGTCGGCTATCAAAGACGTAGCCTCATCAATGCTTGAAGCTGCTGTGCCCATCTTATTGCAAGCTTCCTCCACTTTTACATCAGCAGCAACCCCACCTGATAGAAGGCATTCCAGGACACAACGGAGGCTAAAGGCATGATTTGCAAATTCCTGCAATTCACCCTCGAACTTTGCTCCTTCTAAGGTACTCAGATCCTTGCAGAGATCTGCCATGCTAGCATGACCCAACTTCCCTGCTTCATATAAGGTTACAGCATGGGATTTTAAGCCTGCAAAACATAAGAAGAAATCTTCATGAATTGAAACTAAAAAAAAAGGAATATAGCAATGTTGGAAAGATGAAACAGATGAAATTCACATCAAGCTCTTTCACGTGTGATAAACTAGCTATATTTCTGCTTGGGGAATAAAATAACCATGATACGCCTCATGTTCATGTCTCCATTAGTACCATTTGGCTACAAAATTTTCTGACATGTGACTAGCCAATAGAATAATTGGGCTGCATGATGGATCAATTATCTCCACGGTATTATGGAAAAGACAGAGAATGCAGTGTCCTGACTAGCAAAATCCTAGTATATGGATTACAAAGAATAATATGCTCGTCAAGCTAATCTCTCAGTCCAAAGGTTCTTTAGACTCTGCCAGCATCAAGTCATGTTGTGCTTTCTCAAACATGTTCTACAGTGGCTAAGACATTTCAAGTTAAAACCCAACTATCAAACACATCTCAAAGGAAACTACAATAAAAAATTACATGTCAGTGATCACTGTCTTTATGCAATATTCTTTACATCATGGCATTAAAATCTCAGATGGAAAATAACAAATCTAGCCATACAAGGAGAAGCATCTAAATGCCAATTCAACAATCCAATAAAGACCTTAATAGACAACACCGGGAATCATCCATTGCAAGATGTTAAATAATATCTAAATCCAACAGAAAAATTGTTAGGGTGATAATTTTCAATGTGAATGCTTATATTTATAAACCAAACAGTTTCCAATATATTTTCCTGGATTTATGAAATCCAGCAATGAAAGACAAATCAGGGTGATTACTTAAGGAAGAATGATGAAAGAAAAATATGTTGAAATATATAGGGTCACTCCTCCAAAGATCCGAGAAGAAATTGATGATGGCAATGGAGGAGGTTTGTCAGAATTTTTGTATTTTGCTAAATTTAAAATTAGTGCCCCCTCCCATGACATCTGATTCAATCACTCTCTCAATAAATGGTCAAGCCAATGTCTCACACAAAAAGGAATGGCTATGCTTCCGATCATTCAATTGCAAAGTTCATAGCTTTAGAGGCTCCGCATTTCAGCTCCCGTGAAACATTAATAACAGTATTTATGAATCCTGACTACATGGTTGGTCCATAATCTTATTCTCACTTATCTTAAACACAAAAAGAAAAGGGACAAGAATATGGACAAAGGTGAAGAAAAAAACCTGGTGAAACAGACCCCATCATGAGATAAGATGTTATATTAGCATCAACAATAAAAGCAACTTGAGTGTGGTTGGAACGTGGTCCAGAGTGTTCTGTCACTGTAAGATCTCCATGCTGACTAGAATCACTGTCATTGAACATGCTTGCTGAGCGTATACTAGCATCAAAAGCATCTTCCTCATCACCAAGAGTGATTTTAGGAGTCCCGGGTATGCTTGTTTCTTGAAGAATGGATCCTGGATCAATCAATTTCTCTGCCCATCCTAATCTACAAGCAAATGATGCAGCTGCCTGCAGCTGAGACAGGTCAGCCTGCAATGTCGATGCCAGTTCAGCAACAGTAGCATTCTCACTTGAAACAACAAAGACTGCATACAGTAACCTGGATAATTTAATTATAAGCATTAAGATCTTAGTTTGCCACTAGTAAATTGCAAAAACTGAAAAACATCTAACTGCCTTACTCTTCAGTAGGATCTTCGTAGGACTGCTCCCTGTTGGAAACAAACCCTTCAAGCCTGGAAACTGAACCATCAAAAAAAGTATCAACTGACTCCAGAAATCAAACAGGATGAGTAATCTTATAAAAGACTTTCTGAATTCAAAATCAACATATCTTATTATTAAACCATCAGATATAAAAAATGTTTAAAAATTACAAAAAAAAAAGGAAGTCTGAAACAATTTCCAAAATTAGTTTCAGGCTCCAAACCAAACAGAAAGGCATGGTCAAGTATGGATATATACCATTATCATGCATATTTTACCACAAAGCTTGAGGGATCAATATAGAATACTGCTGGAATTAATATGTTGCAATGTGAAAAAAAAAAATGAAAGAAAGAATTTGGCTGATATTCTAGGCAATTTAAACTAGATCAACTTAGGATTTGAATTGTGGGGTCTTTGTGATAGAGTTGAGACAAAGATGTTTTAGATTTTGGCAACTTATGGTTTTGTTTTGTGGAACACCTGAGCTATATTGATGCAGCGGAATATACTATGGTATTACAAATTTTCTTCTTTTTCTTCATCTTTGTCCTTGTTGACAGAGTTTCAGCAACTTACTTTATAACACAGCATCAGCCATCCATCACCGAACTATCATTTTCCTACCACATTCTACAAACCTATTTTTCTAATACATGAATCTAAAATTCCCAACTCGTTAAACACATCGCAGCCACACAGAAAATGATTCATAACCACTGAAATAGCAACAACACAACCAGAAACTCAGGACGTCATTTAGTAAGATGTGATCTAGGAAAGTATAGGCATTTTGATTTTATATAGTTAATTCTCCTGTCAAGTCATAGAAATTCAAATCATTGAGCTCATTTTTTTCCCAAAGGGCAAAGGGGGCACATAACAGATAATAACTCTCAAGCATTCATCAGACAATGTCAGAATGGAAAGAAATTCCAGACTGATGTAGTGTTTCATAAAGAAATGTGCATAGGTGCAAGAAGTCATAATAAATGATATAGAGACACATTCATACAAAAAGTACATGAGCCAGAAACATACTCAAATACAGACTTTCTAGTAAGACGGATAAATTAATCCTTTTAACAAACTGGAAAACATGGTTAAGCTTACTGACCTGCCTTGGCAACAATTAAAAAACAATTAACTTACCTTTAAAACGATCATCAGGGTAGACAGGGACATCAAAGTAAATTAATCCTCGTTGGTACAGGCCTTTTACAACATCAGGATCAAAGAGGATAAATGCATTAGCCTCCTCCTTGCAAATTTTATCAATTGTAGCCGTCTCTTCTTCAGAAAGTTTCTGAAAAGGTCAGGAAAAGGATTTGTTGCCATCAGCAACACAAGGCTCAACTATTGAGCAACCAAATGCAAACAGGGCTTCTAAAGGCAACTAAATACATCTGGTTGTCTCATATGAAGCGTGTGTTTGATATTGTGGTGCAAAATACTTTCCAAAAGTACTTTTCACTTGAAAATGCATTAAAATGATATTTGTTTTAGATTTTTTTTTCATTTTTGATATCAACACATCAAAACTATCGGAAAACACTAAAAAAACATCAATTTGATGCTTTTTCAAGCCAAGCACACTTTTGAAACATGCCCGAATGCAGTTTCAAAAGCAAATACAAATAGTGCTGAAATCATAGACAAAAAAAAAAGGCGAAGGAGTGATTTTGTGCAAGCACTTTTCAGATTTAGAAGGATCTCACCTTAAATTCTTCCAAGGTAAAATTGACAAGACACACTCCCCACCATGGTTCAATTGCAAAGTCCACAGGTTGTGTGGGTAGAAGTTCTTTAGCAATTGACTTGTTCAGCTTCCACATAATTTTCTGAATAGCTCCAGATGAGTAAATGATGGGTAAGAAAGCAGTTTGTTCCATTGAAAACGATGATAACAATGAGCTCAGCCTAAGGTCCAAACATACATCCATGTGAATATCTAAACATATGAGCAGTCCAATCCAGTACCTTAGATCTGCATTTGTTCATGATATCAATAAATTCATTTCTTCCTATTCCTGTAAGACGCAAGGCATCTGCAGCACTAAAATTTGGGATGCTGTCATATGGTTGCTCTGTAAACAAAGGGATTGATATGCAAAGTCTGATCAACAATAAGATATAATGGCTACATAATTGAGCAACATATTCAGTTTTGATTGAAGAGATATCTTCTTACCGTTTCTCATGACCTCAAATATCATATCACAGTAATATCTGAAAGGTGATAACCGCATTACACGGCAAACATATTCTGCAAGGTGATAGGGAAATAGCTGCAAGCAATGAAGTCAATTAGTAATATACAGAGAAACATAAAAGAAATGATACTTACACTACAAGGTGAAAAGAAAGGTGGTTATATTGGAAACCAAAACATGAAATTCAGTTTACAGCAACATTACACAAGTAGGATTCCAGAAGCACAAAAACTATTCTAAAAGGTGCGACCCATATTCATGTGGTGAAGATAGTTTAAAAATTTCTATACAGCACGCACCGCCAGATTCTTTCTCAAGTAGCGCATCATGTCTTCATAATATTCACCTTCTTTGCATACTTTGCGAGCAAAACATGTATTCCATTGGAGTCTTTTCTTAATACAATGTTCGATAACCCTGAATGTAGTACTCAAACAAATTAGATTGTGAAGAAAGGAAAGAAGAAGAAAAGCAAATCGAAGGGGACAAGAGAAGAGGAGTGAAAGTAAAAAACCAGAAGTCCACAATTTAAGAGCGCCAATATCAGTTCCAACTTCCAACCACAAAGGCAACTATTCAGTCCTCAAAACCTAAACCTCCATAGCAAATAAGAAGCAACTAAGTCTAACCTTCTATGCCATTCCTCTTTAGAATTAAGAGTGGCTTGAAGCCTTTTTGGGAGATTCTCCCATGGGCATTCCTCCTTTATCGATTTCAAAATCAGCTGCTCCTCGATTGTCACCGGAGCACGCTGCATACTGCCAAATCACTCGATCTGACCCCTGCAAATAAGACAATCGAGCATAACAAACAGATTTGCGTCTAGAATACAACAAGTGCCTCATAAATCACACTCGTCAGCCATCAAAGCCAACATGAGCTGTATGCATACAGGCAAACGAACAAATTTGACATGCGCATTTCTTAGTTCAAGAAAGCTACGTTGATTAATTGCAGTAAAACGACGAGCAAACAAATTGGATTAAATTTAGATCAACAAGAGTCCGTGTACATAAACTTTATTAAACGGCAAGATAAATCAAAGTCTGATATGTTGAGACTTGAGAAAGAGTTTGGAAGTCTAGAGAGGCAATGAGTGAATGCATAAATATGTGGATCTAATAACGAAACCTGGAGAGAAGAAGAAGAACGAAAGAGAGACTGCGGTACCTGAGATCGTAATTAGGATTATAACCGCGTAGGAGATCTAGGAACAATAAGAATTGGAGAGGTTCAAGTTGAAAATTGACAAGTTAGCATGGCTAGCTGTGGCTGCCTGTATCCATCCGTCCATCGTGAATGTCTTCTGCTAATAACAGACAGACGTGCCTGACGGCCCTGACCCGTTTCATTATTTTCTGAACGTGAGACCCAATCCTATTTTACCTGGACTGAGGTGATATTTGGCATCAAATATATTTTTTAAAATATTTTTTATATTTTTAGATTATTTGATATGCTACTGTTAAAAAATAATTTTTTTAAAAAAATAATATAAATATATTATTTTAATATATTTTTAAATAAAAAAATAATTTATAACATTCTTTCAAATTTTAACTTAATTCTACATTAGTTTTTTAAATTTAAAACCAGTCCGGTAGCACTTCACCTCACATTTATTCTATTAACACGAATTATTTAATAAGTAGATAAGTGACATGTAATAGGTGAAGCCTGTATGGTGATTTTGTATGGTTTTATTTGTTTTTTAGATAGGTGACATGTAATAGGTGAAGCCTGTATGCTGATTCTGGTTTGATATGTATTCATTTGTGTTTTTAGATAGGTGACATGTAATAGATGAAGCCTGTATAGTGGTTCTGTATGGTTTGATATATATTTATTTGTTTTTTTTTTCCTTTCGTTCACCTTGATTTTGTATTGTTCCTGAAAAAAATCACGTCATCCTTCAATATCTTTCTCCTTTGAATTTATTTCTCTTCTCTTAATGTAATTTTTAAATTTTAAAAAAATATTATAGTTTGAAAAATATTTCATATTTCACTATTCTTTAATTTTTTTTTATTTCTCTTTTTTTTCTAGGTAATTTATAAAATTAATTTTTTTATTTTATCTTTTTTATTTTTTATTTTTGAAGTTCAATTCTCATTTTTTTAATTGTTAATTTTATACCTTGATAAATTTTTTAAATTTTATTTTTTAACATTAAATTAATATGAGATTGACCTTTTTATTAAGTCTAAACATGAAATTTCATGAGTTTTGATTTTTTTATATAATTTTATTTTTTAATATTAAATTGATTGAAAATTAACTCTTTCAAGTAAACTTAAACATGAGATTTTATATATTGTAATTTTAAAATACTAACTTAAATTTTATAAACTCACACGGAGTTTTTTTATTTCTCATGCTATTAAACTAGGGTTGCTTTACACTTGTTATTGAACTAATTTAACTTATTTTTTACTTTATTTCATGTTATTTTAGAATATTATCATAGTGTTACCTCAACACTTTTCTTCTTGCATTTAAAAAAGTTTTCCCAAGCCTGTGCTGTTGTGCTGACCGCAGATGTAGGTTTTTCAAAGTCAATTTTTTTTTTTATAAGCTTCTAATTTTAAATATATGATTTATTATAATTGATCTTATTAATTAATTTTAATATGAATTTTATTATTTTTTAGATTAATTTATATTGATATCTCAATAATTTTTTAGAAAAATATTTTATTCAATGTATCACTGATTAAGTATTTTAAAAATATTTGGGAGAACATGCATTGAATTTTTTTACTTCCTATTTTTTTATAAATTTTATAATCTTAAAAAAATCTAACTTGTTATTTATCACGGTCCAAAAACTAGTCCACACTGAAGGAAGCATTAGAGGGGAATGTCTTTCTCAAATTTGAATGATCCCGCGATCAAAATACAGAACGAGAAAGCCATCCGAGGGGAAGATATCGGGTTCTCCTAGCATGGCTTTTTAGCAATAGGTTGGGCCTAATTCAAAAACATTTCCAAGACCCCAGCCTGCAAGACATCCGAATTCGACGGGCTAAACCTGGGTCCATCCTTTTCTAGGTCACAACATTTTCTTCACCTAAAATGTTTTTGAGCCACTATCTCATATTCTGTGGCTGTTCAGAAACGTGTTTAAAATTGTTTTCTTAAATTATTTTTTATTTAAAATTATATTATAATAATATTATTTTGTTTTTAATTTTTTTTTGGGTTTTAACGCATTGAAATAATTAAAAATATATAAAAAATAAACATTTTTTTTTCAAAAATAAAAAAAGACCTGTATCGGAAACGAAACATAACAGAAACATAACAAAAGAAAGACAGCTTACGGGCACAGCCGCCGAGGCAGAGGTGGGTTTTGCTCTTTGGCGCTCAACATTCCTATACCGCACTTTCACTTCCTCCCCTCCTCCATCAAGCTGCCGCTGCTTCTTTCAATCATTGTTTTCGCACTCTCTTCCTGTGAAACCTGCAGACGAACAATCTTTCAATGGCGCTTCGTTTCGAGGTTTGACTCTAATTTTCATGTGCCGCCTTTTCCTTTAATTTCTTCTTGTTCATCACACGCCATCACAATGTGAATGAACTAGTGCTCTCCCAAGCTTGAAGGAATAAGTCTCCCCAGTACTTATCTAGTGTTTTTTTTATATCGAAGGATACATCATGCTTTTTTACTTGACTTAAAAATTGATCAACAATGAAAACCGGTTTTAACGAGAGAATGTTTAACCTGGAAAGATCTTTGTTTTTTTCTCTGCATATTTCACGTGCCTTTTTTTCTTTCCTTTTTTGGATATCAAGTTAGAATAAAATGTTTATTATTTTACTCGCAGGGTGGATTTAAATGCTAGATTTGATATTTATTTTGTACTATTGTCTCTCTCTCTCTCTCTCTCTTTTAGGTGCTTGGGAGGTTTAATCGTGCTCGCGCTGCTCGTCTGACGCTTCCTCACTTTGTATGCCAGACTCCTCTGTTTATGCCTGTGGGCACACAAGGTTAGACTTCCTTTATCTATCCTTAATGTTCTGATTGTGTTTTAAATTCCATGGCATTTAGAACACACTGGTGATCTACCTGGTTGCAGGGACAATTAAAGGTTTGACCACTAACCAGCTTGAAGAAATTGGCTGTCAAATAATTCTGGGAAATACATATCATTTGGCGCTTCGTCCTACGTCCGAGCTTATTGATGAATTAGGGGGTCTTCCTAAATTTATGAACTGGCCTAGAGCTATGCTTACAGACTCCGGTGGCTTCCAGATGGTTTGTTTATTGATTATAAGATCATGTTGAGTGGACACTATGATTTTTTTGTTGTGGTATCTGCCATACCGGAGACCATACATGAGCTTAGGATTCTTGCATCTGAAAATATTTACCACAGAGTTTGAATCAAAGTGTATCTGTTTCATGTTATTGAGTTGTAGCTTTTTGGTGCTCGCTTCTTTCTCAGTTGGTTCGGTGCAACAGTTTTATGGGTTAACTACCATGTACGAATTTTCAGGTATCCTTATTGCATTTAGCAGATATCACTGAAAAGGGTGTTACGTTTCAGGTTTGTGCTTGTTCTTTGATAAAAAAGTGAGATTTGGTTAATCTGGTCTGTTTTTAACTATGATGATTTGCTTGATGAAATACTGGAAATGATATTCACTCACCACTGCTTGTGTTTAAGGATCGAACTCAATGACTTTCCCTCTCTGCAGATAATATGCTTGATTGATTAAATTTATAGTTTAAACCTACAAATGTGACTGCGCCATTATATATAAGAATTTTTAGATTATGTGGTCAAATGTTTGGTATGATAATTTCTAAAATTTGAAGCACACTCTTGGGACACATTGATAGTTGATCTTCTGCATCAAATACTCCTCCCTGTTCTCATGTCTGTCCCATCTTGTTTTACCCACTCATGTTCAAATTATAAACGTGCATGCATAATCAATTTGATAAGCAGTTATGTTTTCTTTTATAATCTTCCATTTTTTCTTATTGTTGCTTTTATTCTACACAATAACTGGAGTACACTTCTGTTTTGGTGTTGTTTAACCAAAGCTTCATTTTCTTAGTTCAGTCACCAGTTGATGGAAAACCTATGCTTCTAACACCTGAGGAATCGATTCAAATCCAAGTAAGAACTCTTCTTTTTATTTTTTCCTCATGTTCCTAGTTGTTTAATACCATTCAATCCATTTCTAAGTTTTTCAATACTCCATCTTATGCTTCTTTTACTTTTCTTATCGGGTTTTTTTTTTTTTTTGCAGAACAGAATTGGAGCAGATATTATTATGGCTCTTGACGATGTAGTAAAAACCACCATTACTGGTCCACGAATTGAGGAGGCAATGTATCGCACTCTTCGATGGATAGACAGATGTATAGCAGGTAATTTCATTTAATGCTAAATGCCACTAAAGAAATTTGGATGCTAACTAAAATGAACCATATGTCTAATTTGGCATCTCATTAACTCAAGCTTAAACCAAACATTCTCTGCAATACAAGTATGACCAACCTATGGTTGTTTTGTTGGAATAGAGTCAACCTTATTTTAAGTTCCAGGTTAGTTTAACTAGTCAAAGATGCTCTTTTTAAAGGGTTACTTTAACAATCTTGAATTTATTAGATTATAGTGCCAGGTCCTTTGATTGGTAAAAGTGAAAATGAGATTTAAATTGTAACTTCCCACGTCGAGAGAAAAGTATCCAGAGTCAGGGTATATTAAGGCAGTTCATACCTATTATTGTAGGACGTGTTTTGGGGCCTATGGGTTACCAAGAACAAGACCGTGAGGCGTGGAAGTCGGGTTGGACTGAGCCATAGCGAACAGTATTCTACAAGGGGAAGTGGGCTGAGCCTTACATAAACAGCCCTATCCTCCCCCTTTACAATTTTATTAAAGCCCTTAGGCTAACAGATCAGCTTCCTGTTTTCCTGAATGCTTGGTCTTCCAATCGTAACTTCCAAATGATCTCCATCAACCACCCCTTCTTTTTTCTGTCTCACTATTAATGGTTTTGATTGATTTTCTGTTCTGCATTGGTTTCTCCAAACAGCTCACAAGAAGCCAAATGAGCAAAATTTATTTGGTATTGTTCAAGGTGGTTTGGATCCTGTACTAAGGTGAATTTACTTAAACTGCACTCTTCTTTTATTACCTTATTGCTTGATGCGTATTTAATTTTTTTGTTGTTGCTGGTATCACTTACCAATTGTCTGTCTAACCATATAATCAGGGATATATGTGTTAGAGGCTTGGTGGAGCGGAATTTACCTGGGTATGTTCTTTTTTTCTTTTGTAGGAGTTTATTCTGCAATTAAAGATTATGCAGGCAGAATTTACTGATTTAATATCTCAATCCATTCTGGGTCTTCCTTTCTATTGCTACAGCTCTCAAGCTTGATCATTGTTTTATAGCACATGGCAACAAAGTTCAAGTGATTCCTTTGTAGATTGCTTTGCAGAAAAGATAAAGCTAGGCAATTAGACGAAATGTTGTTTTCTAACATACTGCTACATAGCTTTAAATGTCAAGTTTTATCCGTTACTAACTACATTAAGTAGCACCATTTTACAGGCTCAGCTCTTAGATTCTTAAATGTAGTTACTTGCCTTGTCAAATTCATCCAATTCTCTAATCATAGAATAAAAAGATATGCTCTTCTAAGCCTAAATTTCTGTGAGATAGAGCAACATATTGTTTGTTCAGTTTCAGGCCTCATGTTACTTCATGCTTATCATTATGTTGTCACTTGTAGATGAACTTTCCTTTTCTCGTTCTTATTTAACTTCTATTTATGTTCTGATATTATTTTATAGTGATCAAACAACCTTTTTGATTGAGTTTTACTTCTGTGACAGCTATGCTATTGGTGGTCTTGCAGGCGGTGAGGATAAAGATTCATTTTGGCGAGTTGTTGCTCAGTGCACTGCTTTGTTGCCTGAAGATAAACCACGATATGTGATGGTAAAACCAACGTTTGTCATTTTATCTTACATTATTTAAACTTGGCCAGTCAATGAATTGGTAGCTGCTTTGCTTTTCTAATTTGTCTATCATTAATACTTACCTGCATTATATTTCAGGGTGTTGGTTATCCACTGGACATTGTAGTTTGCAGTGCTTTAGGTGCTGACTTGTATGACTGTGTTTATCCCACTCGCACTGCTCGTTTTGGCACAGCTCTCATACCAGAGGTGATGTTTTCTTGTTTTATCTTCTTAAAATATGTGAAGTGAACTTCAAAAAAACTGTGGAGACTAAATCTTCATACTGTTCAAGCTGTTACTGCTTTCATGTACTTTAAACCATATATTTTTATAGGCTTGTTTTGTTATGGTTTCTTGCTTCAACCAAATAGTTTTTTCTATTTTCTTTTGGAACTAGATTTTCCTGTCTTTCAGTTATATACAGGTTATTCTGGATTATTGGGTTTAAGTAGCATTTGAGTTGTGCTAATCTTTGCCCTTTCTTCATCTATCCGTTCAGGCTTGTAGTTGAACCACATAAAATTTGTTTGAGCATTTTGTTCATCTAGATTCTTCCAAATTCTCTTGTTTTGGTTAGACCATTGTGGTGGATTTTGTTCAGCCTAGTTTTTTGAAAAAAATGTAAATTGCATCTGTGTACTAGGGAAATGACTTTGTGTTACCACATTATGAACTTTAAACAAACATCTACTATGGACTTACTTTAAGGAATCCTTTGCAGTAAATGTCGGATTTAATAAATTTAAAATCAATCCCATTTTATTGAAGCTTCTGACTTTAAAGTACTTCATGCAGGGAGTGCTGAAACTTAAACACAAAGCAATGGCCGAGGATACTCGTCCCATTGATCCAATGTGTGCTTGCATGGTATTCGAGTCATGGAACACTCATTGTCTTGAGCTGCTAGTTTAATAAATTGCTGTTACAGTATAATCTTCATTGATCTTTTTCTTCCCCTGCAGGTTTGTAAGAATTATACAAGGGCATACATCCATTGTCTTGTTACAAAGGATGCTATGGGATCACAGCTTCTATCATATCACAATTTGCATTACATGTTGCAGGTGCAAACAAAAATAATAGCTTCTTTCTGTGAGTTTTGCTGTATCTTGTAATTGATAGTAAGCCTTCTTTAAAATTGCAGCTTAGCAGAGATCTACACTCTTCAATCATTGAAGAAAGATTTCCAGAGTATGTGTGCCCTGTGCCAACAGAGTGCTTTAAAAATTATCATTTCATTATTTAATTTGCGGAAGCACTTCATGCTCTGGATTTGACCTTCTGCTCTATATGTTTGATACAAACTGATTTTTTATGCTCTGCCTTCTCTCTTTGCAGTTTTGTCCGTGGGTTCCTGCAGAACATGGTAAATGCTGTGTGAATGTTCTAGAAAAGAGTTAGAGGGATTAGTTGATAACTTTTAGCTGCACATTAATGATCAAAGGTTTTCTCTATGGTGTCAATGGTGAATTTGATTCATATAAAATATTGGATATGTGATTTTTGCTTTTGACAATTTCTGGTCGAGTTAAGCTGGTTTCTGTTTTTGTCACTATTTTACTTTGGTTTCTTATTTTTGGCAAAGGCAAATGTGCAAAAGCCATTATTGGGGTGCCCAGTTTTTTGTTTCCTTTTTCACTTGATATCATCTGCTGCTTGACGCTCTGCGCAAGTTTCTTACATATGCAAGTGTCAAAGCTACCATTCTGGGCTCTGGTTCTGCCGGTAAAGTAGTGGAGGCAGGTTATAAGTTTGTATCTTATGTAACATGAGGAAAGTGATTGAAGACGCAGCATGAAATTTATTACCGTATGATCTTTACTCCCTATATGGTTGTTGTCTTGTAGTTTCCTAAAGGTGATGTCCCTGAATGGGTCTGCAATGCCATGGAGGTCGCTGGAATCAAAATATCTTCCTGCTGTGCTCCATTCTTGTCCTCCCATGATTCAGAACTAGAAAAGGATGCACCAACCAAGAAATTTGATGACAATGAGACAGCATTTGATGACAAGTATACACCGATCAATAAATTTGACGAGGTAGCATTGGACAATAAGTACAGCAGCAAGAACTTTGATGATAAGTATACACCAACCAAGTATTTTGATGAGGTAGCACTTAGCAATAAGAATAACACGAAGCAAGAACTTTGATGCAGGACTTGGAAAATTTTGTTTCCTAATGAGAGATCAACATTATAAACTTTAATTTATAGGTAAAAACACAAGGCAATGTGAATTTTGTATCTTGCACACCGCATATAAATTGTACTCGTTTAGGAGATATGTTCATTTTGCCATTTATGGTTTGTCGATCAGTTGATTTTTATGCACATCGCAAATTTGCAACACATTTTGTTTTCATTTTATTTCTTTTAAATACGCTTAAACAGTTTGATAGGGATGGTAGGGATGGATTTGCAGATATGTCTTTTACCATTTGTCACATATTTAATTTCATGAACTTGAAATTGAGATTGTTTTGCTTTGTGAATTTGAGGAAGCTGTAATCAGTAGATAGATCCTGAGTTATCAGCTGTTTGCGGAATTTGCTTTGGAAAAAGAATCTTACTGTCAAACGTCAGAGACATAGCTTGCTTTTGATGTTTTCCTTGTTAAGCAGATAATGATGAAGCATGGATGTGAATTTGAGGAGTCTGGGAGGCAGTATCAATGCAAATCATGCCAGGAGAGGCTTCTACGAAAGGGGCAAGAAAAGTTAAATGGAGAGAGTAACAGCAGAGCTGTTTTGGTTATTCGCAGTGAATAATTCAGGAATCGTCGTTGGTCTTATTTTATGGCATCGTGAAGCTTATACAATGAAAGACAGGCAATCCGAGATAAACGTTGTGGGGTCAAGTATATTATGCCATGGATAGATGCCTTTTGCCCTATTTGACTAACTACTCAATCTTGTATTGGAAGCTGGCATCAATGAGTCATCAGTCGTACCATATTTTCTGAACAGTGACTTCCAACCAATCTTCCAATCTTCAGCACGAAAAAATTCCAGGGAACATTCCATTTTCAAACTTTCGTTGTATTAGAATAATATATAATTATCCATAAAATAATTGATAGAATCATCGTAAACAAGTTTTAATCTTTTAAAAAATATAGCATAATTTTTTAGTGGAAACACTTTTTTTTTAAATAAAAGGCAGGTTTGTTAAAATTCTTAATCATTTGAAATAAGTTGCAAAAATGTATCTCTTCAATCTAACTACATTTTTCTTATTAATTCACCTCTTATTATTTTAAAGAAAGCATGTTTTATAATTATAAGCATTATTATTTAAGTGAAAACCTATCATTATTGCAAAAGTAAGTTTTTTTAAAAAAAATATTAAAACATTATTTTAAAAATTTTATACGTGATTGCATGAAAAAAAAACAACTAATGTGATAAATCATGTATTTTTTGGATATCATGTGTGTAATAATTAAAGAAAGAAATCGTTAACATTCTCTAAAAATCTATAATATTATTTAGAAACCATGGAAAAACAGAATAATATTTAAATATCATATTAATTATTTTATTTGCAATGTATTTTAATCAAAATCTTTTTTTTAAAAAAAAAAAACCATGAAAAGAGGTAGGACAGCTGACTGACTCAATGAAAATAAAGCCTAGCTTGTGTGTTCTTGCAAGCTCAAGTCCGCATGCTTAACCTTCTTAATTTTTTATGTTTTTGGATGTATTACACGTCATTCATCCTATAATATTTAAAATAAAATAAATGACATGTTTTCTTATTCAAATTCCAAGCACTAAAGAGGTGATCAGAAAATCATGCTGGAGTTTTTCGGATCTAATAAATTATTTTCAACTTATTTTCACCTATAAATATCTATTAAACATCCCAAAAAGTTCAATAAATCAATTTCTAATCTTAGAACACTTTTAAATTGATAAAAAATTAAAAAATTAAATTGAATAAAAAAGTTTTCTTTAATTTTGATCTATTTTTTTGGTAAAATAGAAGTTTAAAAACAACTTTATAGATCTCCTTTCATCAAGAAGAAGTATCGAAGATTAATTTTTTTGGTGATTGAAATGTAGCTAATCAATTTCTCTCTTCTCCTTTATTTTTAACGATTGTCTCCCTCTCCTCTCAAATGTTAAAAATTAAAATGTAAAATAAATAAAGTTTAGTATTAAAATGTGAAGCCCATAAAAAAAAACTAAAAACTAAAAATATTAAAATTATCAGGACCATATTGTAGTTTTTTTTTCTAAAAAGGTATTTTTTTTCCTTGTGTTAAAGTTGGTCCTGTTCTTCTATATTTTAATTCTTTAAATCAAATCCTATCACGTAAAAATGAGCGTAAGTGTCCTTTTTTCTCATCTTGACAACAGAGCACGCCAACCAAAACAAACCTTTAGAGGTAAAACTATGTGAATATAATTTTAATGACCAAAACAAATAAAATTTTAAGGATTGGGAAGGAAAAAAAGGGAGGGGGGGGGGGGGGGGGCCCGGTCAAAACCCGGAACCCGGGCCTTGGACCGGGTCAACCACCGGGCCGGGTTTAAAAATTATGAGGCGAACCCATGCCTCTGTGAACTGTAGCAGTCCATAGTGTGCATGGGAGCAGCACCACAGTAAAAGGAAGTCGAAAAACCATCCTGTTTTAGTTCTTTGCGATGTCCGCCAATCAATCATTGGAATCAAGACAGCAAACCCATAACTGATCCCTTCCTACTTTCTCATAGACGAAATGATAATCAATTTCTACGTGCTTCGTACGACCATAAAAGATCTCACAGCCAAATACGTAGCCCTCACATTGTCACTCCAAACTGTCGGTGGAACTGAAACTAGAACTCCAAGTTCTGAAAGTAATGGCTGTACGTAGCCAAGTGACTTCAGCAATCCCATCAGCGACAGCTTTATATTCAGACTCAGTAGATGATCGTGCCACACGTTGCTTGGCCTATTTCCAGCTGCTAAATTGCGCCCAAGAAGCGCGAAAACCAGCAGTAAACTTCCTGTCCTTCAAGCTTCCTGCCTGATTAGAATTAGAGAAGACTTGGATTGCCATACTTGAATATCGTGTGAAGAGTAGGCCTTTGTCAAGTGTGCCCGTGAGAAATATCAATATTCTTTTTACTGCCACCCAATGCTCCTCATATGGATCATGCATGGTAAAATGACAGACTCGATTGACAGCAAGAGCTAAGTTTGTACGAGTGAGAGTCACATATTGAAGAGCTCCCACAGTTTGCCTCTACTCAGTTCCATCTTGCAACGGTTTAACAGCTTGTTTTACAAGTGCACGTGAAGGGCTCACAGGTGTAGTAACAGGTTTTCTAAAAACCAGACCTTTTTTGGCCAACAATTCTTGGATATATTTTGCATTGAGTTAACAGTAACCCAAACTTAGTAAGCACAACCTCAGTACCCAAGAAATAGTGTAATGTACTAAGATCATGTACACTGAACTTAGAACCCAAAGAATACAAAAGCAGTGATAGATGGAGAATCATTACCAGTAACAAGGATGTCGTCTACATAAACCAAAATATAAACCTTGATCTCACCATGAACATAATAAATGAACAAGGAAATGTATGTGTTTATCCAACAAAGCCATGCTCTGAAGAAATAAACTCAAACGTTGAAACCAAGCACGTGGAGATTGTTTTAAACCATACCAGGACTTCTGAAGTTTGCCGACAAAACCTGGATTCTCCACATCTCTGAACTCTTGGGATTGCTCCATGAAAACAGTTTCAGTTAAAGACCTATTGAGGAAATCGTTATGGACATCTAACTGCTTGATTGACCAATCATTAGTCATAGTATAATTAATGGATAGGACGTCAATCCAAATTGTTGCTAGCTTAACGACTGGACTAAACGTTTTCTCATAATCGACCCCTTCTCGTTGATGGCACCTCTTTGCTACCAACTTTGCTCTACATCGATCTCTCTAGACTTTCATCGACTTTGGCTTTAACTTTATAAACCCACTACACTCGATAACATGCAACTCGGGTTCTCATCAGAACCAAGGACTTGGTACCGTTGGGTTGTAACGCTCCAATCTCTTCATACATGGCTGCTCGCCACTAAGGAGACTTATTGGCTTCTGTATAAGAGCGAGCTCTATAGCTAGGTTTTCGTTGTGCTTGGCATGGCAACCATAGCTGTGGATTTAAATGTGGTTTGTTAGGTCGAGTTTTGTGATGGTTGTAAAGGTTTACCAGAAGCAATATCGCACTTAGAAAAAATCAACAAACAATTGTTAGCCTTCAGTGTTAGCTACAAGAGAGGAAATTAATCCCCCCGGTGAGAGTTTTTGAAGCTTGGAGAATTGGAGTGGATTGGTTGGATAATAGGCTGGAACTGGTAGATATTACTTGGGCTGGGGAAGTTGGGCTGGAGGGCTGGGAGTTATATTGTGATGCTGGGTTTGTTAAAGATTCCACTGAATGTTGTGATTGGATGTCGGGCTGGTTCGGGGCTGGAGAAGGTGACAAAACAAGACTAGAAGCTGGGCTACAAGTTTCTAAATTTGAAACTACTGCAGAAGAATGCGTGCTTTTGCCATCAAAGTTAAACGTGCATCAACAATGTCAATGTACCTTTGATGATGCTAAATGATAGGGACATTAGCACTTTCTAATTCATTCACGCTTAAAGGTTTCCATTCCTCCATTCCTGCAGTGTGGCACTATTGCTCTTCCACTGCAGCATACCCAGTGATTCCTGTTATATATGCTGCTGTGATATCACCTCTAGTAGAGCAGGATTGCTCGGCCCCAGGATAACAGGACATTTTTCTGTGATCAAATAATGATCATTTCACCATTATCATAGGCCAGAACCACTTATAACTTATGAAAAGACATAGGAAGAATAAAAAGAGAGAAGAAAAACTAGTTATGAACAGACAAGTGATTTATGTATCATAGGAAAATGAACTATATTTGGTTTGGTTTCAACTAAATATTTTAGCAGCTACCCGGTGTAAGAACAAGAATATTAATACTACAATATGATGAAGAAATTCCACTCTCTTCACCATCTCGTGAAAGAATTGAAATTGAACCTCTAGTTTGACGTTGCTCATGACTATTGCTAGATTTGATTATACTAGCTGAAGTTCCTTCATGATCATTAAATCTAGTTTTTGTAATTAAAATTGCTTAAAAGTTAGTTTGAAATCGATGATCTCACGTTTATGCTTTATAGAGCTAGGCTTGATTGAAAATGCATGAATAAAATATTCAAGTCATATTGTTTCCATTTTCAACATATTTTGGCATAAACTTTAACGGTCACGAGAATATTTTGAAGAAATTGAATTGTGCACTGTGTACCCATGTATATCCCCTTCTAGTTTTCCAAGAATTTATGTCATTTTGTATTTAGATGCAAGTTGTAATAATTTTAAAGTGTAATATTACATGAAAATTGTAACTTATTTGATTTTACATATTACATTTTATCTGGTAGAAAAAACATACATTTTCTCCATAAAGATGAATCAATTATTCATGATATTTAGAAAGATAAGGTTAAGATTCCGTCAATTGAAAAAAACTCACAAAAAACTCACATCATATAAAACACTAGAAATATTATGAACTAGCTTAATAAGAATACACTTGAATAAACAATGATTACTAGAATGATCAAAGATATTGGAACCGCTTTTAAATTCTAAAAAAAATTAAAATCTATAAAGAAAAATCAATTAATTGAAATGAATAACAAAATAAACACTCATTCTAGAAATATAATGTCATTTGCATTATATTAAGTTAGCATGATAATGATTTTTATCTTGTTTAAGATAATAAACTTTAACTTTTTATAATTATCTTTCCTATTTTTCATTAATGTTAATAGCAAGTAGTAAAGAATTTATATTGAGTGATATCTTTTCAGCGTTGCATTAAAGTGTTAAGCAATCTGATATCTTTGTATACAATAAGTATAAAAAAGTAGAACTAACGGTACTTTTATTTATTTTGTATATAATTTAAATAATATTTAATACTTAGATGAATTTATTATCCCATGTAATTTTTTATAAAAAATTTATAGAAATAAAATGATTTCAAAGTATATAACTCATTAAAAAAATCATTGTTCATTTAATGAAACAATTTGGTGTGTGGTTTTAAAAAAGTTACAAAAAAATAAGGTAAATGATGCATATAGTATGCAACGTTTATAGTTAGTATAAGTTTTTCTTCACATTTCTATTTAGTGTAGTCATTATATCCTAGTTTATTTTATCAAGTATTGTAAGAGGAGATTAAAAAAATAAAAATGATCATATTTACAAGCTAAAACGGGAGAAGACTTCTATAAAATGATATCTTAGAAACAACTTCGGATATCATTTTGTATGTCACACCCATGGCTCCATTGAATCTACCAAATGTTGCCTTATCGAGATACCACCAGATGTAACTTCACAAATAATGACACTCACACATCTCCACTTGTACATAAACATAGGTCTTGATTGCTATATCAAATTCTACCTTACGTTGATCTATAATATCCTAGTTTGTTTTCATTACAAGCATAATAATTGTATCTTTTTATTGTATTGTGATTTATTTGCACTAATATAAGTTTAACTTAATTTTAAATTGTATTATGAATTTTAAATTTTAAAGTAGTTTTAAATATTAATGCATGTTGTTTATATATGTTCTAATGCTTTTAAAATATCCATTAATAATTAATAAAATAATAATAAATCAATAAAAAACTGATAAATTAATTAAAAAAATACAAAATTCATATAACCAGCAACCATAAATTTGTATATGATGTTTTTTATTGGTGATTTCATTGTTAATTTTTTTTAGCGATGGATCTTAGTTTTATTCGCAACAGATTAGATTCTTGCTTGTAGTTTTATTTTTTTTGACAGTGAGAGATTTTTTACTTTTTAAACTGTTTATCTTTCTTTTCCTCGTTATAATTACTGAAAAACACCGAAAACAAAATTATTGGCACATGGCTTGGAGATTTTTGCGCAGTGATGTGTTAATTAAGAAATGAAGTCGAGGGGACAGAGGTGGTAATGACGACTAAACCTATTTTAGAGGCCATATTAGCTGCAAATTTATTTATATGATTACATAAATAATACGACTACTTTATCATATAATTTGCAGCAATTTCAGGGATGTGACAACACTAGAAAAACACAAATAAAGATTAGAAAAAAAAAATGATTTCGAGTCAATTTCAAATCCCACTCACATGTCACAGATAAACTGTATATAACGAGCGTGAAAGGCGAAGCAGGTTCACTGCCTCTTGGAGTTACATCTCCTTTTCTTTAACATGATTAGACAATGATTAGCTAGAGATATGCTTTTGATTACTATTCTTCTTTCCACGGTTTTGTCTACTTGATCAAAAGCTTCTATTTTCTTCGGTTAGGCTACGGAATTCTCCTTTAATTAAGAGCTCGGAGATTGAGCAAAATAGAGAGAGATTCGAGGAGGGGCGCCCCTTCACCGTAAGCTAATTACCTGCTCTGTTTCTTTCTTGCTTTCAGCTATGAAGCGGTTCAATTCCTCAGATCCCCTGGCTGCTTTCATCTCCATTTCTTCTTCAAAAGGTAAACAAAACTCCACGTCAAGTCAATTTACCAGTGTTTATTCACGCTTGCCCACATGTTCAAGTTTGTTTTAAATGGGTTTCGCTCTATGGGCTACCAAATGATGCCTTGGTTCTGTACAACTTTTGAGTTTTTTTTTTTTCCTGTCCTGTTAACATCACTAACATCTACTGTTTGTGACCTCGCTAATTCAGAAGAGAGGACTGAAAAGACCAATCAAGGCTACAGTAGAGGTTTTCAATCAATGCTGGATAGTCTTGAAGAAGAAGACTACTCTGAAGCAGCCAGCCATGTAGGTGAGAAGAAACGAAGGTTGAACTTGCATCAAGTTAAGGCCCTGGAGAAGAATTTTGAGGTAGAAAACAAGCTTGAGCCAGAGAAAAAGCTGAAACTAGCTGGAGAATTAGGCATGCAGCCACGACAAGTAGCTATTTGGTTCCAAAACCGTCGTGCCCGTTGGAAGACCAAGCAATTGGAGAGAGATTATGGCATTCTTAAGGCCAATTATGAAGCTTTAAAACTTGATTACAGTAATCTTGAACAGAAGAATGAAGTCTTGGCACAAAAGGTTTTGCCTCTAGATTTGCTAATAGGCTGAGTTGGTTGGTTTTTATTTGCTGGATAATTTAGTTACTAGTTACGTTCTTTGTTGCTTGAAATTCAGGTAAAAGAATTGAAAGCGAAGTTGAGTGAAGAAAACGTTGATAGCAGCCACTCTGTTAAAGAAGAGCACCGCGTTTCAGAGTCAGACAACAACGCCTCAGTGCACTGTAAGAACCGTGATTTCAGTGGAAACAACAATCCAAGTGCAATCACCAAAGACCACAGCAATATTTCCTCTTCGCATGAACTGATGAACTTGTTTCAGTTATCTGATTCAAGAGTTATTTTGGGGAATATATATCAAGTATATCAACCTCATCTTATGAAACCGGAAGAGCAGAGTTTGTTTAGCACTGAGGAATCATGCAATTTCTTTTCAGTTGATCAAGCCCCCACTCTTCATCGCTATTTTCCTGAGCACTAGAGTTGGTGTAGTTTTAAAAAGGTTCAAGTCTGCTTTTGCAAATTCTCATTGTTTTTTAGGACTTCACTTTATGTTCTCTTAATGCGAAAAAACACAAGCTAAACACCTGCAATCATGGCGGGAACAGTGAGGCTCTACCACTGGATTTGGTGTGAATAACCATCTCACAGCAACCAATGCTATTGGAGTTGCCAGGTCTTCATCTGTCAGAATCAGCCAAAGCAATTTAAATCGCTAATAAGTAAACTCTTGATTTAGCTGTTACATGCTGCATGCCCCCACACAATAATTGGGTGCAGAAGATCTGGCATCAACCATTCTTGTGTCATTCGCTTTTGCATTAACTATCTTTTTTTATTACGAGATTGACTAGCGGGTCAATTCGGAAATTTAATAGCAGCCAAGATTGCTAAAATTATTTTATTAACTTGTAAAGTTGTATGATTTTACAAGTTAAAACATATATTATGTATTAAATTATTTAAAAAAAAATAAAAATAGATAAAATTGAGTTAAAATCTAGTGAAATCACAAAGATCAGATAAAATCGTGTAAAATCATGATTTCAGAACTGATTTTGTGATTATGCCAAAATAATATACTGAAACAAAATTTTCCCTCGTAGTCCAATTATAAGGTGTCTATTTGCCGTGGAATCCACAGCCACGTGATTGTCTTCTTCACTCTTCAGTCTTCACAAATCACAACTTATAAAATACTCTTCTTTTTTTTTCCAACCGAACAAATTCCTAATCGGCTAATCCCTAATCCCCTTATCTAATTAACCAAATGGGCACCGGCAACCATAAAAGTAGCGACAATGATCTCCATTCTCCACAAAAGCGATCACGGTCCAGTCTTCACTCCTTCTCTTTTCTTAGTGCTCACGATCGCGGCTTCTTTTTCTGTTTATCGCGATTTTAACAGCGACGACGATCTCCTTAATAACTCACGGCTTCGGCCTTCCTCTTCAATCTTCATTAATAGCGGCACGCCGACAACGATCTCCTTTCTTTCCCATCTTCAACAGTAGCAGGTGACATCAGGCCTCTTCACCAGTAGCCGTTTAGCAATTATCATCAACGACTCATCACCGTAAGTTCATTTAGCCTTCATTATCATCACTGCAGTAGTTGATTTTGCCCCTGTAATAGATTTTTATTTTGCCCTGTTAACTGTTAGTTTGTTACCCTGTAATTATTAATTACAATTTTGATTTTGCCTGGTCCTATAATTTGTATTTGTATAATGTTGAATTGAATTGAATGGAATTGATCGGGTGAAAATTGGATGGATTGAATAGATCAAGTGAGAAAATTGTTGAATTGAATGCCATACTGCCACAGTATATATCTTAACTGAATCAATAATATTAATCGGGTGAGAATTGGATTGAAAACTGTTGAATTAGACTAAATTTAATACCATTTCAGTATTATAGGACTGAATTAATTGGACTGAATTGAATTAAATTAATGGGCTGAAAATTGAACTGAAAAGTGTTGAATTGGACTGAATTTAATGTTATTTCAGTATTATAGGACTGAATTAATGGATGAAAATTGAACTGAAAATTATTGAATTTGACTAAATTGAATGTCATTTTAGTATTATAGGACTAAATTATTTTTTATTTGAAGTATGAATTTTTTGTTAATGTATTTTAAATTTTTTTATAATTTTACGATTTATTTTTACAATTCAAATTTATATTATATTTTCCATGCCATGTTAAAATCATGATTTTGACAACTTTGATAGCAGTGCAGAGTTAGACTTCTATTAGACTTTTTATCGAGACATAATTTCTGCTGTTGGTATGTGCTCTAAAAACTGAAGGCCCTCTTGTTGCGATATGGTGTATGGTATTTTTTTATTTATTAAAAAATATATTAAAATAACTATACACACACATTGATATTGATATTGATATTTTAAAATTATCAAAAAATACTAAAAAAATTATTAATATAATATTTTTAAAATAAAACATACTTTTAAAATAAATACAAAAATAAAAATGACTGTAATCCCAAAAATATATATTTCCAAACAATCAAGTTATCCCATCTTTAGGATATTATAGGTTTTGACTATTTATAAGCTGTTTTCTTGGTTGAAAACTTAAGGTAATTTGTTTGCTGAAAAGTAAATTTTGGGATAGTAAATTTTAAGAAAATAAATTATTTTTTGATATTTAATAGTATAATAAAAAATAAATTAAAAAATACTTTTAAGTATTTGGTTATGTTATGAAAAATAAACTAGAAAATAACTTATTAATATTTTATTTTTCTCAAGTTTATTAAAATAATGAGGAACAAATCTTACAAATTAAAAAGTTGGACAAGAATTAAATTGAAGGAAATATAATTTTATAAATTATCTCGAATAAAATAAATAATAATCAAAATAATATAAATCAAATCTAAAGAATAAAAAAAATAAAAGATGAAGAAATTAAAATAATAATAATTAACATTTCATAAATTATTTCAAATAAAATAAATAACGATCAAAAGAATGAGGATCAAATGTGATGGATAAAAAAATTTAATAAAAAAATGATAATGAAAAAGAAAATAACAATTATAAAAATGAGAATCGAAATTAATATAAAAATTAAATTTTAAGAGATAAAATTAAAAAATAAATATTCAAAACAAAATATATACAACAATAAGAAGTTTGATGATCAAATTTGATAAAATCAATAAATAATAAAATATTTTTATAATTTTTATAATTTTTAAAAAGTGTTTTCTACTTATATTTTTCAGGAAAATATCTTTTTAAAAATCAAATCAAATTTTTCTTTCGCTAGAAAGCATTTTTTATTAATCAATTTTTCTAATGACAAATAAATATAAGTTTAAAAAAATTATTTTTTTAAAAACTAATTTCTCAAAAATAAACACAGCTTAAGTTTTGTATTACATAGAAGATCTTGAAAATAAAAGTAAAAGCATTCACTTTTATTCCAGGTTTTTTGGTTTTTTTGTAAATTAGTATAATAATTTAAAAATTTTAACAAAATAATACTATTTAAATTTTTTTAGTAAAGTAACATATTTTTCCTTTGTTGTTCATTAAAAACACAATATTTACTCAATTTTATTATTCACAAGCGTGATAGAAAAAAATTGTTCCACTTTAAAAATCACATGTGATGAAAAATAATTTCAAAGAAGAAAAGTCCTCATCATTATTAAGCGTGTATCTTTAAAAAATAAAAATATATGAAAATATTTTTTTTATTTTTTAAAAATTATTTTTAAGATCATCATATTAAAAAAAATTAAAATATAAAAAAATTTTAAAAATATAATTTACATCATATTTTCAAATAATTTATAATTTATAGGTGCTAATCCTTTCCCCCCTACCGTTAGTCTATTACGTGTTTAAATTGGAAGCAGTGATGGGTTGCTAGTTTTACACTCTAACCTGCAAAAGTAGAAAGAAGATTAATTTGTTATTGAAAATACAGAATGGGTGGTTTAAAGCTTGAAAGTTGAATCCACGTTTCGAAAAGGCTGAAAATATGCTGAGAAAAGATTGATTTGTTGCTGAAAATATGAAAAGGCTGCCATTTGAGAGAGAGAGATAAACTGGAGAGAAGCTGTAGAAGGCTGTGATTATAAAATTTGGAGGGCAGCCATAAGTACAAGCCAGGAAAACGTGATTCACCTAATTATAAACAAACAATAATTCACCGTCTCTTTCTCTCATCCGATTCACAAGCACAAACAATAATTATCATTTAAAAAAAACTTTTCAAACAAAATAAAAAAAATATAGTAATTTAAATATAAATTGAAAAGGATAGGGAGATAAAACCATGAAAAAAAACAATTAATTTAAAAAAATAAAAAAAAGGAAATAAAGGCTATGCGATTACATCTTTAAATTAAAAAAAAACAAATAACATATCATCTAATTTATTCGGTTTTCATTTACGATGGTGGTTGAAAAATTAAAATTTAAGTTTTTTAATAGAAAAACACTTATAAAACATAATAAAAACTGTAATAAACCTATTATGGTCTTAAAAAACCTCTCCAAAAACCAAAAACATCCTAAATATAAAAATAAAACCATGTTTTTTTTATTTTTTTAAGAACTTTAAACATACAAAAACACTTAATATGAAATTCACTTATCAAATGAAACCACTTAATACAAATATAATATATTTTAGTGATCTAAATTAGTATTAATGGTTTTTTTTTATTACCAAAATCTTACAAGTTTTTTTTTTCTTTCTCGATCATAAACTAAAAATAATAAAAATAAAATTTTATATTAAAATTAAATTAAAAAATATTAAAATTATATAATTTATGTGATTTTTAAAATTCTAATATCAAAATATATTTTTTGTGAAAATTATAGCATGCTTTTCATGTCTGGTATCTTTTTTATTTTAATTCCTTTTCTTTTAATCCTATTATTTTATAATAAACTAAAATTAATTGATCTTTAATTAAAAATAAATTACTAAAAATAAATATTTTAAAATCAAATTAAAAAAATATAAAATTTTACGTTAGCTATCCAGAATAACAATGAATAAGAAGAACAACAACGTAGTTAAAAAACCCAGTCGTCGTTTTAAAGTGACACATACATACCTCTCTATGACCCTATAAAGACTAGTAATGTCACCTCTAATTCACCTCTAAGAATATTTTTTAAAAGAGTTTTAGAAAGGTATTTGTGAAGATAATAGCAGTTAAATGGTTTTTTATTTTATTTTTTAAAATTTATTTTCAATGCAACAAACTAAAACAATTTAAAAAAACTAAAAATAAATTAATTTTAAAAAAATAATAAAATATTTCAAAAACAACCATGGTAGCCAAATTAATAAGTTGTTAAACAGGGGGGCCGGAGGGGACATGGGTCTCTTTCCATTTTTCTTTGAAATTTCGAGTAGGAAAGAGACTGACTAAAAAGCTGCTGCGACTCCTAGCTCCTTCAAGTCACTTTCATGCCAGAAACCGGGACCCACAATGTCACCCATGTTTGACTGTTGTGCCCGAATGGAATCTTGATGGCAGATTTCCATGACGTCATCGCGGGAATCCCTAGAAAATACACCAACTCCCACACCCTCCATTCCTTGCACGGCTCGAGTGAGGCGCGTCATACAAGACTCACGACCCCTTTTCCTTTCAATATTGGTGCCTAACGTTCCGTTTAAATTTCTATAATTTTTTATATTTTAAAAGTATTTTTGAAAAAACTTAATTTTAAATTTTAAATTAATATTTTTTACTTTTTAAAATTATTTTGGTATATTAATATTAAAAATATTTTTTAAAAAATAAAAAAAATATAAATATTTTAAAAAATAATCAAACCAACAACCCCACCATGATTTTTTATACTGCATATAACTAGTCTATTGCCCTCTCTCAGCTCAATACTTTATATAGGAGCTGCAGACTAATAGATTTACAGAATTGAAATTATCTCAATCTATTAAAATCATAATAAATCATATTCTTTGAATTTAAACTATTAATTTAAAAATTAAGAATTAGTTATTTTTTTAGAACTGGATGTAACATAAAACTACAGCTAGCAAATTAAAAAGAAAACCTGTAATTTGCTTAGAGGTATATTCAATAATTTTTTTTTATCAATTCAATGTAATTTATATTAATATGTATTAATTTAATTTAAAAAATATTAGAGTTTATAATTAGAGATTTTTTTGAAAGTTTTAGGGTTTTTTTATAATTAAGTTAATTAAGAATTTGAGTTGATAATATGTTATTTTATAAAATAATTATTGAATTTTGGTGGATATGTACTGTGAATTAATGTTAGAACTAAATTAGATAATGTAACGAATTAGATATAAAATAAGATAGTTAAATATAAAATATATGAACTGAGTTTATATTTTTGTCATGATAATGAAATTTGATGAATTTAAATATTTATCGACGAACTTGTGATGAATTAAGATTTTTATTAATTATATTTACGGGGATTTATGGGACGAATAATGGTGTGAATTGATTTTTGCTTTGTGTTCATGAGATTTCGATTGATTTTTTTGTGCCCATTTGGGTATTTGTTCACCATTGCGTGCAGAGGGCTTGGGCTGCTTATCATGGATGGCCCGATGTTAGACAGTGAAATGGGCACAAAGCCCATGAATCCATCGTCCTCCGTTGTCACGAATGAGGCCACCACCAGCAGCTATTCCAGGATTACTCTTGCAAGACCCATCAGTATTCAAACCGTCCCTCTTCAATAGGGCGCCAAAAAATCAATCTCTAAGCCTTGTGGAAAGTAACAGAAGCTGGAACTCTAGCCTGCAAAATCTCATGAACAGAAAGCAAGATTTCATTCACACCATTATTCGTCTCATAAATCCCCGTAAAGCATCTACTATTTCTCCACCTCACAAGTTTCCAGACCGTGACTCCAATAACTGACCTTGAGTTCCGAAATCAGACGTGAGATTATGCAGCATCCATTCTTGTGTGTTACCAACAAAGAAAGCGTGCTATTTTTCCTTAACTACCAGCTTCTTCCAAATAGATTCGCCCACCAACTTTCACGAATCACATGAGCTAAAGTCTCCTCCATTTTTGAGCAATCTAAACAAGGGGAATCAACCATCTGCCTATAATGCCGAAAACTATCTGCCAAGCCTTTCTTTCAGGCACCATAAGCCGTAAATGGGACTGAATCCGTGGAGGAAATTTTCATCTCCAAACAACGTCTCAAATCTTCCGAGAACCAATCCATTTATGCTCTTCTAAAGAAACACAAGCCGACTTCGTTGTAAACACCTCGTTTGGAGGGTGTTTCCAAGTTATTCGATCCTCACCAGCATTAGCACAAGGAGGGGAAGTGGCAGTAATTTTCAGAACCATTTCCATAGGTAACAGTGACTAAAAAGCTCCCAGTTCTTTCCATTGGCCAGAATCGTTGACAAACTTGTTGATAGACCACTCGAGTTGATTAGTTGGAAAGAAAATTAGAGCAGGATCCACCAACCGACCATCATGCTCTGTTGCCCAACAATCTTGCCAAAAACTTTACGACTATCCAAGCACAACCATCCAAAACTCCAGGTAAAACTTTACAGTTACGTAGCCTTTCACTTCAAAGGAGAGGAGGAAGGGCAAGCAACTAAACCAAACATTAGAGTGCCATTACTCGAATATTTAGCTCGTAAAACCTCTACCCAAGGACATTTATCCTCCTGCAATAAACCCAAAGCCACCTTCATAAGCAAAGCCTTATTTACAGATTCTATATTCTTAATGCCCAAACTGCCAAATTGCTTTGCAGTGCCCATGAATTTTCCTTATATTACCATTACCCCCCTGTATAAAGCCTCGACAGAGCTTTTCGATAGTCTCCCAAATTACTTTGGGAAGAGCAACTGTTCGCATTGTGTAAGTTGGCGAAGAAGTGAGGACTGATTGATACAGCGTAATTCTCTCAGCTAGGTATAGTTCATCTGCCTTCCACCCAGACAATCTCTGCCGAACTTTCTCAATAATATGCTTGTAGGTATTCTTAGATACCTTTAATGAGTGATAGGAACGCCAAACTATCTGCAAAGATCCCAAGTACAGGCATAGCCAAAAACTCTCAACGTCTCATTAGCACTACGATTAGAAATATTTTGAAAGAAGGAAAAAACCCTGGTTGTGGCAGCATTAATACCGGGGATACTAAACCAAAAATATTGTTTACGTACATGTATCATTATAGACGATAAAAAATAATCCAAACCATTAAAAAATTAAGTTTTTATTTATGTTTTTTGAGCTTAATTTATATAAATTTTTAGTTGAAATTTATTAATTTAGCTTTATTTATTAGGTTTGATTTAATTATTGTTGGATGTTTTATTTAGTAAGCCATACATTCAATTATTTGTTCTAGTTAGAGTTTTAGTACTTATATCCTACTTTTCTAAATGTTAAACAATTTTGATGATTAATAAAAATATTACAGATTTTAGATATCTCCAATTCTCTTTATTCTCTTCTTTAGCTTTCTTCTTTCTCTAAAGATTTTTTTTTTTTTTGCTTTAGTTTTTTTGTTTGTTGTCCCATATCAAATTTGGTATCAGAGCATGAATTTTAATTGTTCTTACAATTAAATGATTTATATATTTATGCTAAACCTTAGATCCAGTTTGATCTAATAAAAAATTCTACTATTCTAATAAAAAAAATACATTGTTCATCTTCTCCACCAACTAATAGTCACCGCAATCAATATTTTTCACCGTTCATCATCAATTACAACAATCAATAGCGGCACCCCTACCAACCACAGCAGCAAACGATCTTCTTTGGTAGTGGTGCATCAACCAGTTTCACCCTCTCCCTGCTATTGACAAATTGGACATCCAGCCACCACTTCATGCCATCAGAAACCCACAAAGCTACACCGAGTTGCTGTCTCCATAGTAGATATATCTTCAGCAATCTAAATCAGTGTTACAAGCACCAGCCACAACCAGCCACAAACCCATCATATCTAGCATTGATTAGTGGTTCACCCTAGTAAAGGTAATGCCTTAGCCAGTGTCATCCTCTTCAACAGCAATAACAGATCTTTAGTTGTCATCGTCCACAGTGTCATTGCCCTTAACCATTAGCAACAAATAGAGTATTAGAATCGATCGGCGACAACCACCACCTTCAACAGACTATAACTGTCCTCTTCTTAAGCAGTTAAGTTGCGCCATTAGCAACAACAACAAGGAGACATGGCAAACCTGAAGACTTAGCAATAATAGAAGATGTTGGAGGCAAAATTAATTAATCGATGCCAGACAAAATTAATTAACCGATGCCACATCACTAGCTATGTCAGCCTATGAATGCCACACTAGCCACGTCATCTTAACATAACACACAAGCTAGTGCCACATCATCTCCACATCTAACAAGTTGTAGCTTCTGCAATCTAAGTAACTATGTTATCAGTTTCTACCACCTCAATTCACACATCACTAATAACTGCTACCACATCCGTCACATTAGCAGATAAGTCATCCAGTCTACCATATCAGTAACAACAAGCTTCCTCCTAACAATGTCTTGCTAGTATGTAATTTTCTCTTTTAATTTTTTGAATTTTTACTTTTTTTTGGTTTTAAACTTGTCATTTAAAGTTAATATTAATATTACTTTTGTGCCTTAAAAATAAATCTAACCTTGCTTTTTTTATTTTATTAATTCTTTTTAGTCAACCTCCTATTTGTTAATCGTGAGTTCTTACTTATAACATTCTATTTAATTAATCATTTACACTTAAATGTCTAGCATTACATGTTTATAATTTTCCTGACATAATTTGTTCTTGATTAATATTAAAAAAAAACTAAATAGGATTAACTTTATTTTTGTAATGTGATTTTACTTACAAGAATCATTTGTGATCTCAATTCCATTTATAAGTTAGTGTTACATGCATTTATGTCATGATCATCTAGTATCCAAACTTAAGTTTATACTTACCGTAGACTCAACCCTTAGTGACACTCTTATGACTATTTAAAAGGGATTGCAAACTTAGGTGATCAATATGTTTAAAAGAATTGAGCCCTAAGAGAGTTTTCGAATAAGGCATTCAAAGACCAATAAATGTCACAAGAATAATCATTATGGACAAGTTTACTCTGAGCACCACCAGTATAACTGTCATTTAGGTTACTCTAAATACGATGACTTTAATGAGTGAGTCTTGAGTCATAACAAAATATAAGCCCTAACTTTTGACGGTCATCATGACCCTTGGATCTTTGATATGTGAATTCATGATGTGAATTGATTCTTTGAGTGACATAACTTGTCTGGTAATAAAAAAAGTTAGATTTGCTAAGATGATACTTATTAGTAAAGCTAAAAGTTATTGGAGAGATGTTGAAGATTGTTTATAGATGAGAGGTAAACCTTTTATAACCGATTGAATTAAAATAAAACAAAACCTTCAGGAGAAGTACCTACTTTAATCTTATAGGAATAAACTTTTGGACCAATAAAAGAATCTAAGATAAGGGAATAAGTTTATCAATGAGTATATAACACAGTTTAACGATTATAGGATGAGATGTGCCATAAGAGAGAATTAAGCCATGACTTATACGTAGATTTTATAAAGGATTGAATGATGATCTTAGAAAAAAAATTATATTTCAAGGTGTATCTACCCTTGACCAAGCTTGTACCTGAGTTAAAGACTACAAGTTGGTCATAAAGAATCAATAGATAAATCATCAGAACCTTTATAGTATCCATACTAGGTCCCAATTTAGAAGTAGTGATTCTTTAATAAATGCTCCACCTTACAAACCTAATTGTAGTAATGCCCAACTTTATAAGAAAGAAAAGAATAAACGAGTTTTCAATAAAGTGTCTAAGACGAGTTTAAAAGTTAAGTGTACTAATTGTCTAGGTTTTAATCATATCTTTTTAGATTGCACATCTACACCCTTAGTCATCCAAAAATATAAGGATATAAGTAAAGAGAAAGACCATTGTGTTGAAGCGTATGAGCCTAATCTTGAGGGTTTTGGTGACTTAGATGACGAGAATGTGCAAAAAGAGGGACTTAGTATAATGAGTCCACATGAGTTTGAAAATGAGGTTAAGAAAGAGTTTGATATGTCTATTTTAATGGCAAAGGAAATTTTAGGGAACTCTTTAGTAGAATCGCTTATAGAAATAAGTATGATCTTAAAAGAGTCTCATGATATTAGTTCTCCTAAACTAACTAATTCCTCACCCTACATGCTTAGTGTCCAGGACGTCATAAGTTTAGAGCAACATGTTAAGCTTCCTGAGCCCTTACCTCATGTAAATGATGAGGAAGATGAAGATAATCCTAGTTTACTTGATTGTATCCATACCATATCCACATAAGTTTCAAACAGTGTTTGTCTTATTCCATACCCTCAATTATTTAGTGTTCATAGTTACAAACCTGAGAAGCCTATAAAACACCTTCTCATATCTCCTCACGATAGGATGTCTAAGTCAACTGAGTCGTTAGCATGTAGAATTCATAATTTGCATGTTAAGATCATGAAACAAATTTAAGCAAGTAATGAACAATATAAATTTCGAGGTAATTTACTTAAATATCATAATGCATTAATGTTGGTGATTATTTCATGATATAGATTAGATCTAAACGGTATCCTTTGAAAATCGATTATAAATTGCAAGTAAGTAGTGCTAGACATTTAAAATGTTGTAAATGATTGAATCAAATAATTATGTCATTAAATTACCATTAAACTTTGATATTAGCTCTACTTTTGACATGAAGGACCTTGTTATATATTAAACACAATAGTCTATCCTTGATGCTCTTTTTAAAACCCTTGCTTCACTATCATTATCTTTGGCACAAGAAGAATATATTAATGCTTATTTGAATGCACAAGTTGTTTTTACTAGGAATGATGAACTTCAGCAAATCCCAGTATATAGGCTCGACGACCAGATTCAAACTATATTTGGATTATCAGAGAGACATCATAACAACTTGACCCTTATCTTTGAGTGCGTTATCACAATCACCTTGACCTATACTCGACGGGGGCGAGTTCTTCCAATCTCAGGAGAATTAGTGGGGACACCAAACAGAAAAATTATTTACGCACGCGTATAATCATAGATGATGGAGGATAGCCCAAACCATTAAGAAATTGGGTTTTAGCTTATTTTTTTTGTTTAATTTATATAAATTTTTAGTTGAGATTTATTAATTTGGCTTTATTTATTGGGTTTGATTTAATTATTATTGGGTATTTTATTTAGTAAGTTATAAGCCCAATTGCTTGTTCTAGTTAGGGTTTTAGTATTTATATCCTACTTTTCTAATTATTAGATAATTTTAATAATTAATAAAAATATTGTAGATTTTACATATCTTCAATTCTTTTTTTTTATTTTTTTTTTTATTTTTTTTAGTTTTCTTCTTTCTCTAAAGTTTTTTTTCCTTGCTTTAATTCTTTTCTTTGATGTCTCGTATTAATTAACCCGCTGACTAGATGAGGCACATAACGCACCACAAAAAGCTGGATCAGCCGAATTTGCTAAAACGTAGCCTTCACAAAAAACAGCATTCCATCTGCAAAACAAAGATTGGAAATTTTTGGACAAGAACGTCTCATTCTAAAAGGCAACATTTTAGCAAACCAGTGTTTGGCCTAGTGGTGGAAGGGGCTTGTCTCCTTCCACTGCACCTGGGTTCGAGCCTTGGCGTGCACGTCTGTCACCCCCGCGGTGTCTTACATGCCTACTGGGTTTGCAGGGTATTCAGTGGGCCGTGGGGATTAGTCGTGGTGCGCGCAAGCTGGCCCGGACACTCCATATAAAAAAAAAAAAAAAAGGCAACATTTTATCTGTAGTGTGCATGCTCTGGACAAAGCTGCATGCTCTCATTGGGACCAACAAGAAGAGGCATAATATGCTTAATTGTATTCATCAGAATTTTTACAACTAACTTACACCTGACTTCACAATGCCAGTAAGCCCAAAAATTGAGAAACAACATCCAACTTTTGAACTTTAGGCCCGAAAGTAGGGAAA